>NC_058380.1:49687500-50017500 GCF_018350175.1 Felis catus
ATAGAAAATGATTTTAAAATAGCATGAAATCCTCAAAATGGTTTAGATGAAAGAAAAAAGAAGTAGTGTGGAAATAGCTTGGGTCTTTTCATTATTATTATTTTTTTAAGGAGGATATTAAAATGTTCACCCTGAAGCTTTATCAAATGTTTTGGAGATTCTTTGTACCTCTGTTCAGTAGTTATCAAATTGAGGACTCCATGCTGTTTCCACCATGGGCATTTTTTCAGCAACTTTATATGAAGAAGAGGGATTTTTGAGTTTCGTTGTCATGGTAACCCTATATTCAGGTTGAAAAGCTTTATTGAATGTTTTGGGTATTTCTCCATTGCAGCCTTCATTTAATAGATTTTGATGTTCAAATGTTTAAATATACTACTTTATCTCTGCTAGGATTGTTTGGCTTTTAATATATATATATGCACATATACTGTTTAATGCTTAGGTACCACAGGGAAGAAAATATGCTAAATATTATTTTTCTTTCTCTTCCTCAATCCCTGTTGGTACCTAAGATTTTCGCTTGTGGAAAGCAAAGGAAGATACACAGATAGAGTCTCAGATACAGGGAAAATAGATGTCCTCTTATTTGTATCTCAAAACAGTACCACAGTGTATTTCAGAAAAAGGCCATCATTTTTCCCATGTTATTTCCTTTATTCAGAAGGATAGAGCTGATACAAGGGCAAGGGACAAAGGGGATCAAAAGGGACAGACAAGTCATATGGGAAATCACAGGGTATTAAAAAGGTGATCCTAACTATTTGTCCTTTTTACAAAGACTCTTTGCTGTTGCCCGGCATTTCTGAAAACATTTTTCTAGAGAATGCATGTGTATCATCAAGGGTGAATTAGAGTTTCAAGGTAAAAAGGACTTGGTTGTTAAATATGTTAGGATGACACTGGATTAGGTAAAGAATTTAATATGCTACTGTGCATTGGTGATCTCTTTGAGGGATCAAATAGTGGTACCCAGATACTGTGACCAAAGATCTTGGTGGGGCGGGGGGGAGGGGGGGGGCGGGCACCTACAGAACACACTTCAGGAAACACTGCTTTCTAATAGGTTTCTATTGTTCCAAATGTGAGCAGAATAGAAAAGATTCCTGATTGAGTGAGCAAAGTGACACTTAAGTTACATCTCGCTGTACTCTGTACCTGGAGAAAACACTTGAAGAGCTGGGTCTCTCAAAACAAGATCGGAGCTCATGTGAGGAAAATTATGGACCCTGTGACAATAGGCTCTCCATTTACTAGGTAATAAACTCTATACATGTAGCCTCAAGAAACTGATAGCCACAAGCCTTCAAGAGGGAACTTTGGGAAGGACAGGATGTGGGTGGAGGAATTTATCCTGACATTCTGTCCTGAGTATGATTCTATGGAAGCAAACTCACATGGCAGGACATACACGAGCCTGAACTTTGAGGGCCTCCTGCATGAATGCTGCTGTTTTCTCCACTCATGCGTTTTAATCCAAATTTAAGCCTTTTTTAGAAAAAAATTTTAATGTTTATATTTACTTTTGAGACAGAGACAGAGCATGAGTAGGGGAGGGGCAGAGAGAGAGGGAGACACAGAATCCAAAGCAGGCTCCAGGCTCTGAGTTGTTAGCACAGAGCCTGACGTGGGGCTCAAACTCATCATCCATGAGATCATGACCTAAGCCAAAGTCCAATACTCAACTGACTGAGCCGCCCAGGCGCCCCTGAATTTAAACCTTTTATTATCCAGTAGGGTAACTACAGTATTAGAAACCTAGAGAATAATTTTCTGTCAAAAAATTTTCTTTGAAATTTGAAGAAAAAAGTCACTCAGTTTCTCAGACTGAAGCTTATACCTTTCAGACTATGGTTTGCAGAGACTTCCTATTTCTGTTTGAAGGCAAAACGATTTCAATATACTTTGCTTTAGACTTCTTATGTTGTATTGAAACACCCTAATAAGGGCAAGTTTGTAACGATGATGATGAAAAGTATTTAACACTTACCATATTTATCCCTGCATTAGATTCTGTCTCTCTCTCCCAGCAGGGTTATTTTATACATAAGATCCCAAAACAGGGGTTTCGGTGCTTCATATCAGCAAAAGCAACTACTGTTGTCATTTACATCATCGTTTGTTAGCCAGAGAAAATGTTCCTCCTCATTTCATCTTCCAGCTCCCAAACAGCATCTTCCTCCAATTCCTCTACTGTCACCATAAAGGTCTTATTTCCCCAAAGTTCACTGGTGGAATCTGAAGAGTGGATCTGCTCATATGATACAACCCACTTCAGTCTCTTTGCCTGATTGATTTCTCCATGACAGTTGGGCTAAGGAAGGCAACCCAGTGGTTGTTGATTGTACCAAAGCCAGATCCCCTTGACCAGGTCACAAATTCATCTTCCCAGAGCTGCTGAGTGTTGGCTGCTGGAGGCTCACAGCCTTCTCTGGAAAATTTATTTTCACTTTCACAGGCCACCACATACAGGAGCAACCACTCTGGTTTGCCTGGGACAGTCCCAGTCTCAGCACTGAAAGTTCTGCATCCCAGAAAACCCTCTCAGTCCCCAGAAAACTGAAATAGTTGCTCTTTTCCACCTTCCATCCCTTGTGACTAACTGATGCAGGGTGTTCCCATAAGGGTTAGCTCAAGGGGCAGTTAGTGTTGTGACACAGTCCTTGCTCTCCAGCTCCAGACTCCAGCTTGGAGGGGATAATTACTTATTTCCTCTGTTGCTCCACTGACCTTCCCTTATTCTATTTTTCTTGGGGCACTCTTTCCATAAATCATGTGTACCCAAATCCTTGCCTCAGGCTCAGGAACCCTACTCTACCAAAGACAGAATGCCTTTCAGTTCTAGGAAACGAGCTCCAGGAGGGCAGCAAAATATAGAAGGAAATGAAGTAGAAGGTTTTGAAGTAAAATTCACCCAAGTTGACCGTCTGCTTGCCGGGTATGTGACCGTCTGTAGGCAAGTTGTTCTAACTACTTCTATCTCAGCTTTCTCATCTGTTAAATGGCGATATAAACATCTGCCTCACAGGATTTTGTGATTATTTGATGGCATGGAACATTTTGGGCATATAGTCAGCACACAGTAAATGATACCTTTTCTAAATCCTCAGTGTTTATCTAAAGTGGGTGGTCAGTTGAGTGAGTACTTCATAAATGTCAACTGCATAAATTAGCCCACTCTAGAAAGACAGTCTATTGTTATAACCAATCTAAAAGGCATTTGTTGAAAAAAATGTAAGTCTAGTTTCAGAAGTGGAGGTGAATAAAAACATTTCACCAAGCTACCAGACAACTCTGATCAAAATTCTTTTCACTCCAAAACATGCCTTTAGGGGTTATTCTTAGATTTTTAATATATATCATGTTTTTTTAGAATAATCATATTTTGGGGATATTGAGAAGTTCAATTTTGGAGGTAATATTAAAATAATACATATTATATTGCTATAATATTTTATTGTATAGTTATATGTACCCTCCTAACAAATTTTTAAGCGTACAGTACATTATTGCTAATATAGGCACAAACTTGTACAGGAGATTTCTTGCATAACTTGCATAACTGAAACTTTAGACCTGTTGAACAGCAATCACCCATTCTTTCCCCTGGCAAATACATTTCTACTTCATTTCTACGAGTTTCGCTATTTTAAGTAACTTCTATAAGTGGAATCATGCAATATTTGTCCTTGTGTCACTAGCCTATTTTACTTAGCATAATGCCTGTCAGTTTCATCCATGTTGTTACATATGACAGCATTTCCTTTTTTTAAGATTAAATAATATTCCAATATTCCAATGTATGTATACATCACATTCCCTTTATCCATTCACTGTTGATGGACATCTTGGTTGTTTCCATATCTTGGCTATTCTGGATAATGCTGCCATGAACACAGTAATGCTAGTATCTCTTCTAAATCTTGATTTCAATTCTTTTAGTTAAATACCCAGATGTGAGATTATTGGATCATATGGTAATTCTGTTTTTCTGTAACCCACTGAATTCTACCACTGATTTTGATAGATATAAGTCAAGATCCATAGCTATAATAGAGGTTCTGAGATAGAATTGGTGTTCCTAAAAAGTGATCAGTAATAACTCTTACTTACTGTGTCATTTCTGGGGTTCTGCAGCAAGTGTATTACTTATAAAAGTGTCTTAGCTTTCACAATCTTGGAGTTCCAAAATTACCAGTGTTACAAATAAGGAAATTGACACTCAAGTTAGTTAATGCTAGGTCACAGAGTAAAGGGAGAAAGCGTATGAGAAATAACAGGGAGGAGGAAAATAAAAATCCAACCACAAGGCTTTCTAGAAATTTCTCTTTAATTAGAAATCCTTAATATTAAGCCATCTTGCAATCAATTTAACTTGTGTATGATCACTTTGCATTTAGAAATATGCCCTTCACTTTCACTACTGACTTCTTGGGATCCAATAATCATGATACATCCTAAGAATTTCAGAATTGTTCACAAATTTACCTGCCACACCTGATTCCTATTCATCTCCCATACCAAGTAAAACTCTAGTCTAAGATATATAAGCCTCCTCCTCTTTGTATAAAACAGCTGTCTATCCATCAACAACCTTTTACTGGGGGACTGAGCAGAATACTTGACACTCTAGTAGGCTTTATAGCTACTCAAATATGATGAATTCAAATAACAATTTTATCCAAAACCATGGACTTAAATACCAAGCCTCTTCAAAAACAGAGGGAGAGGAAAAGAGTGTTCAACTCATATGTAGAGTCCTGAGAGTAGTTTTTTTTTTCATAGAGCCTAATTTATGAACTTATAATTGACTAGTGGGCATCATGCTTTAATTATGATTTTGAAAAGGCCCTGGCAGTAGACTAGCTCTGACAGCCTGTGACATGGCGTGGGCTTAAGAGAATAGGTATTTATACAGACTGTGTCAATCACCCAGTACATGCCATTTCAAATGCCTGTCCCAATCAGGGACAGCATCCAAAAGTATAGCAATTAGAATGAAGAGATGAAAAGCACTGGGGACATTACAATGGAAGTCAATGGCCAGAGGAACCCACAGAGACAGCACAAATGTCACCTTCATGCAGACAGCTATTTTAATACTGATAAGGCAAACTGCAGTCCTTTAAAATGGGGCCATGTAACTTACTGAAATAGAGAAGAAAGAGCTAATTTAACAAAATCAAGGGGCTAACATATTTCCCAAGGAATTTAGGGATTCAACTCTGGATTTCACCGTCATATATGACATAACCTCTTAACCCAGAATCTAACTAACTGGTTAGTATTATATATATGCCACTATTTGATCTTATAATAACCATTGGATGCTAAGGATAGAAAATCACAACCGATTAATATATTCAGCAAAGTCATTAATTAGATTCATTGCTGTCCCTTTTTTGTCAGCATTTAGTGAAGAACAGGGCCACAGTTGCAAAAGCATTACTTTTGGAGTCAGAAGGTCTAAAGTCACATGTTGATTCAACTTATTCTACCTTTGAAATCTTGAACAAGATTCCAGATCTCAGTTCTTTTGCTGAAAAGTGTGACAGTAACACAGAGCCACTGTGCAAATCCCTTGATGTCAGACATGTGTTAACTATAAGAAGACAAATAATACAAAGAATCATCATTATTAAAAATTTTATTACCTATTGCCATGTTAAAAATTATTCTAAAATGTAGCAGCTGGAAACTACAAACAGCTATTATCTCATGCTTTCTAGGGGTCAAGAATCTGGTAGGGGACCGGACTATATGGTTCTGACTGAGATACCCTCATGGAGGCTGCAATCAAGGTGTTGGCTAGGGTGCTCTCAAAGCTCACCTAGGGCAGGATCTGCTTCCAAGCTCACTCATAGGGAAGTTGGCAGAAGATCCATTTCAACGCTCACTCCTGTGACTATTCACAGGCCTCAGAAGACTGGTTTCCATGTTTATTGACATGGCCTCCTTACAGGGCTACTTTACTTTACTATATAGCAACGGGCTTCTTCCAGAGTGAAGCACCCAAGAGAAAGCAAGAAAGACTAGCCAAGAGAAAACTACAATCTTTCTGTGATCTAAATAAGAAGGTATATACCATGACTTTGGCTGCCTTCTATTGTTAGAAGCAAGTTACTGAGTCCGGTCCACACTCAAGATGATTATACAAGGCTATGAATGCCAGGAGGTGGACTACTAGCGCCATCTTAGAGGCTTACCACAAAAGCTCGTAGCAACTATAGAGATTTGACTGAGCCTAACAATTAATTCAGTCAAGGAGTAGATGAGAGCAAAAACAAATACAGCTATTTAGGCTCTTTCCATGATTTTTACTCTATTTGAGACACATAACTTATCATTTGAGCTGTTTTGTCTGTACATACTCACTGTATGTTAAGCAATGAAAGTTTTGAAAGTTCATGTATAATTTTCTTTCTTCATGCTTTGGAATGCAGACAGCGGTCTATGGATAAGACACTTTGCAAAGTCTAAGGGGTCAATTAACCATCTCACAAAGTATCCATGAGTAAGCTTGTCAATCTGATGCTATGCTTTAAATTTTTCTTCCCTTCCCCCTTTCCTTGGCTACCTAATTTTACCTACAATTTGCATTCAAAAAGTAAGTGGCAAAGTAAATGGTTTGTACCCGAAGCACGCCCCCTCTATTAAATTTACACTCACTCTTTCAGGGAAGGAGCCAGTCAAACTTGTATCCCCCACACAAAATGCCTGGATTAAAATGCCTGCTGTGTCCCCCACACAAAATGCCTGGATTAAACTTTAAGTTTAAATTATAGTGTACTGAGAGTCAAGAATGTTAAAAACAACCATCTAATTCAACTTAATTTTCAAGGAGGAAAACTGAGGCAAAAAACACCATATCTGAGAAGGAAGGCAATATCTAAGGGTCTAAATATATATATATACACTCATATATATATGATATTGATTCATATATATATATATGAAATATGATATTTCCTGAAGAAGAGGAGAAAGAATATAAAGCAAAATAAATATTTGAAGAAAAACTGGCTGAGAATTTCCAAAAATTGTCAAGAAATAAATGAACAAATAAAACCACAGCGCAAAAATGTCATGAATCTCAAGCAAGATAAATAGGGCTAAAAATAAAATCACATGTAGCCACTTCTTAGTCAAAATGCTGAGGGGCATCTGAGTGGCACAGTCAGTTAAGCATCTGACTCTTGATTTCATTTCAGGTCATGATCCCAGGCTCATGGGATCAAGCCCCTCCTCCCCCACCGGTGTCCACCCTGACCCAGGGCCTGCTTGGGATTCTCTCTATCTTTCCCCTTCTGCCCCTCCCCCTCCCTCTCTTTCTCCCCCTCTCTCTCTCTCTCAAATGAAAATAATGCTAAAAATCAAAGATAAAGAGGAAAGCTTTCTAAAGTCAGAGTGGGAAGAGACATGCCATGTACAGAGTGGTAATAATAAGAATTATGGCTGACTTCTCATTATAAGCAACTGAAGCCAAAAGACAACGAAACAACAATTTTAAAAAGCAGAAAGAAATGTTTAAAAACTGACTGAATATAACTCCACCCTGGCAAAAACGATCTTTCAAAGTGAAGGCAAAATAAAGAATTTTTGTCAGAGAGACAAAAACTGAGATAATACATCTCTAGCAGCCCTATAGTACAAAAAGAGATAAAAGAATTGATTCAGACTTGAAGGGAAAAGATACCAGATGAAAGCCCAGATCTACAAGAAAAAAAAAGTCATCTCATATGCCTTTGCTTTGATTGGTTTACATTCTTAAATATATTTTTGATGTAATATTTTTCAAATGCAACCAGATGGAAGACATAAAAACAGCTTATTAGGCAAATATTCTATATTTATCTTCACACTTTACAGTCAATATATAATTTGTGAATCTCAGCATTTTATGGTCTCTATCAGAAGTCACAGTGTGTTTCACATATCAACTCGATTCTCTACAAAGCTGTTAATTCCCCACCTGCTTCCTCTGCTCCTTCCCACTGCTTCCTAGGCGGCTCCATGGCTATGGCTCCAACACACTTCCGTGTTGCTCGCAAAGTGTCAGGAAAGGCCAGACGGTACAAAGGAGATTCGTGCTCACAAGTCATGAGAGGACTAATATTGTCACCAAAGGGTCTATCCCTGACCTGGGAAAATAGAAATTTCATAGAAATAAAATTATCTTTCTCAATACAGAAACTCTTAGAGAGCTTTGCCCTGGAAGTTGCTGTGCAGGGTTTTAACAATAAGGTTTTTAAAAAGTTGAATTTGTGGGGCACCTGGGTGGCGCAGTCGGTTGGGCATCCGACTTCAGCTCAGGTCACGATCTCGCGGTCTGTGAGTTCGAGCCCCGCATCGGGCTCTGGGCTGATGGCTCAGAGCCGGGAGCCTGCTTCCGATTCTGTGTCTCCCTCTCTCTCTGCCCCTCCCCCGTTCATGCTCTGTCTCTCTCTGTCTCAAAAATAAATAAATGTTAAAAAAAAAAATAAAAAAAAATAAAATAAATAAAAAATTGAATTTGTGTTTTATTTTTTGTTTTTGTTTTGCCTTTTCAGCCTATGTCTGTTACCTTAATAATGTCTTCGATAGCCAAATTTTCCAGTTTGGCTCTCACATCTCGCTCATTCTCTAAAAGATTAGTAAAAGTTAGCAAAACAAAATCATGCCTATGGAAATGTATTTGTGTAAAATTTCTAGAATTTAGATGGAGGTATTCTCTAACAGTACACTACTGTTTGTACTGTTTGTATTAAAACAAATTTTGAGCAGTATTCTGAAATTTCAACTTGGCATGATAGTTTATTAAACACACTTTTAACTCCCTTTTTAAAAACACCCTATATATAGTCTACTGTACCCAGAATTTCTTAAGGCAATCTTCTCAAAGGGGTCCACTTTATCTAGTCTGAACACAAGAATTTATTATACTCAACAAAGTCCTAGTGCAGAGAGCTAAATATCTGACAATTTCTTTAATTTTGTAATTATAAGAAAAACAAATCAATTATTTTGAATAACTAAAATCACAAGTTGTAAGGGGAAATACTGGAGAGTTCATACATATAAAATATGCATCTGTGGTTGATTGTGTTAAAATTCTCCAACTCTTTGCTTAGTCTTCTGTAAAAAAAACCTGAAATATCCATATTCTATACAATGTGAACTGCTATGCTTCAAAGTAGGTGGACGATATTTGTCTACCTCATGTTCAGAACTGGCCATGCAACTTTCATTGGAGTGGAAAATGGGCAGGCATGATGCATGCCATATTCTATTAGAAGCTTTAAATGCATTTTTTAATTTTTAATTTTAATTTTTTTTTTTTTAGTTTGTCTCTTCAGCTCCTGTCCTAGGCTATGAGAACAATATAGTCCAGATAGAAACTACTCTCATCCTGGGTTCAAGAAATGGAGGACATATAGAATGGAGGTGATCATGACCAAATAGAGTTGCAGCCAATTTGCATACTTGCCAACAAAAAATACTGTTTTAAGCCACTGAAATTTACAAGTTATATGTGACCACAACATACCTATCTAATATTGTCCGTGTGGGTATGCACGCGCACACTTTCTCATGTAAAGTCCATTAATACTGAGACGATTTTCATTCTCTCCATATGAAATTGATTCATATTTAAATATAAAGAAGTAGGGTGCCAGGGCGGCTCAGTAGGTTAAGAATTGGACTCTTGGTTTCAAGTCATGATCTCATGCTTCCTCAGATGGAGCCCAAATTTGGGCTCTGTGATGACAGCAGGGAGCCTGTTTGGGATCCACCCTCTCCTGTCTCTGTACCTCCTCTGTTCATGCTTTTTCTCAAAATAAATAAACATTTATAAATAAATAAATAATAAATGCAAGTCCTCCATAACACTTTCTGTAACTTGTCTATTCTTAACCATAAATAATTTAGGAAGTCCCCTATGCTTCTAAAAAAAAACTTCATAAAATTCCAGACTCTATTGCTCAAGGTATCTATTTGTGTATTTCCCAAATTTTCATTTTTTTTCTGTTTGTATGTTCTATGAGATAGTTCTTATGGGAGATGTTTTATACCACTCTGGCTTTTGTTGGGAAAGATCATTTTTAATGTTGCATTTTTTTTTTACTTTTTTAAGTTTATTCACTTCGAGAGAGAGAGAGAACATAAGTGGGGGAGGAACGGGGGGGGGGGGCAAGAGAAAAAATCCCACGCAGCCTCCTTACTGTTAGCACAGAATCTGATGTGGAGCTTGAAACCACGAACCACAAGATCATGGCCTCAGCTAAGATCAAAAGTTGGAGACTTAACTGACTGAGCCACCCAGGAGCCCTGAGATCATTTTTCGTTAAGTCTGATATAAAAAGTGCCTCTTCCCAACCTTTGTGGAAATAATAAGCCAAAGATATTCTCTGTTTAACATTATTAAATAGTCCGCTGTGCTATCCAGATAGAGAAAACCAGGGAAGCATTGGTTAAGTATTTCACTTGCTCAATTGTGCACTCACGCATATAGTTCTGGTTAAATAATTCTTAGAATTTTTCCAATGTTCTTGGCATTTGGGCTACCATTTGCCCACTACATTGACAACATAAAGGTCTAAGTAATTGCCAGACTTGTAAAAGTTGTTCTTATGATTGTAGCCTCATACTTGTTCTCCAAACCAAACATCTCCATGAGTAATTATCACCATATTTACATGACATTATTCTTTAAAATATTCCATTGGTTCAAAAATGAATTCTTCTAGTTACAACCTGTCCTCATGAAAGACTGGATCACTCTTTATACCCTAAATGCAAGTCTCATTAGTATCCATACGTTGTCTTTTTAGTCTGTTAATCTGTGTAACATACCCAGACCAATCATTGCCCGCATTCAGTTCCTAATAGCGGTTCCCTTCTCCCTTACAATTTCTTTAAAATTCAGCACATTATCTTCAAGTTGAAATAGATCACTGAAGAGATGCTTCCTGCCACCCCTAGTGTATATTAACTGGAAACCTCAAAACAAGTCGTACACACCATCCATAAGCATAGTAATAGGCAGGCTATACGCCCATATAAACCTCCTTCAGGCTGGAAGCTCTGTTAGTTGGTTGCTTTACAATTTCTTCCATGAAATATGTTTTGAGAACCAGCAGCAATATGTATTTCTCACTTCAGTACATTCTTATATAGGAAATCTTACATTTCTGAGTATTTGTGAACAAACATGGATTATGGTTTTGTCTTCTAACAAAAAAAGACTCTTGAAAACATGTCTCATAAACTCCCTGTTAATATCGTTCATTCTTATTTCAGAAATAAATTACTTTACTTCTTCCTGTTTAATATCACTTGAGTTGAATAGATTGCCCACCACCACCAAGCACGATGTCACTCTGTGTCCCCAGGTGCCAAATTTTGAGCCAGATAGATTCATATTTCAATTTCTCCCTAGGAAATGAAGTGGGGAAGTATTCAACATATCACGTGGAAATATCTTTGCCCTCATGTTTTTTCAATTACTGCTATCCCTTTCATTTAGATGCATATGTTCTTGCCCCACTTCAGCCAGTAGTACGCGATGGTTGAGTGTTCCATGGTTGTCCATACAGAGGCTCCGACACTAAAGAGACAACCCCAGAACAATAATCAGTCAGGCCGAATTATTGGAAACCATACAACCAAACAGCAGACCCGTGTCAGTGCAAGTGTTTATAAGCATATGAAGCAAATTTTTCTGCATTATCTGGCTTTCATTTTCTCTTGTAATTGTCAACACTCTTTTTTAGGCAAAGAATATTTAAGAGCCTTTTCAAAAAGACTGGATGCTCTAAAGAGTAAGAATTTTATTAAATGTTGTCCCAAATAGATTTTGAAGAAAGACAACAAGGTTTCAGTGTTAAGAGATGTTTACCTAGCAGAAAGACTATTCGACAAATCACGTAGTCAATCAACCTAATTGTGAATCACTGAGTGTGTGCACTGGAACCTTAGGTATCTGGCAGAGTGGCTTCCTTTTTAAAATTCATGACATCATTCTCTGGTGCTTTGAGTTTGGCTCAATTTGAGAAATCTCCTTCTTTGGATGAATTAATTGGAATATTGGCTCTATGGGAAAAATAGTCTCTCCAAATCTCTTTATGAGGAAATTAGTATCTTGGATATAATTTTCAATTCCCTAAAGGGAACAACATCTCTTGATAAAGAAAATAAACTGCTCCCCTAAATTTGTTAAAACTAGTTCAATATTCTGCTTTAATTGTTATGTCAAATGCTACAGTGAAAAGAATTTTGGTTGTCTGGATAATTTATGAACCAATACACAAAACAGAAAGAGTGTTGAGATGGTAAATGGAGAAGTTTATGTTTTTTAAATATACATTTCATTTATTTGGAAGAAAGTTTTGTTTTTAGAGAAGAGAGGAAGTAAGAAAGGAACCTCCCAGGCTTATTTAATATAGATGTATTATAGAGTAATGTACTATTGGGGAATTTCCCATATCCTATATATTTGTTCACTATAATCAATTTTAATGTTGTATCACATAACATAAAGCTCTTCCTTCTGTTGATTTGATCTATATATATCTCTATTCACAAGATGGAAGCTAGCAATATCACTTCCATAAGTACAACTCAACTTATACTCTCTATCTTTTCACCAGCCTTGACTCAGACTCGCCCCAGTGTGTGTGTGTGTGTGTGTGTGTGTGTGTGTGTGTGTGTGTATGCACGTGTATTGGGGGGGGGGAGATGTTCGCAGTTTGTGCTCACTGTATATTAAACCTATAACAAACCACCCATTCTTTATTATAAAGAAAAATGGACTTTCTTCTGTCTTTCAGAAGAAGTAACAGTTTTTCAAATAAGAAGTAAATACTTCACTTCAAAATGTTGAATAAGAACGTACTTAAAGAATTCTAGCTGGTTAAATTTAGAGTGCTAAACAAAGTCTAATCTAAGAATATTCTTTGGCTTTATGCCCACAGCATTTTTATTTGATTGTAAATTGGACATATTTTCATTCACTTTAGAATTTGGCTGCTCAGTATTTTCTTCCCTGAAGCGACTCAACAGGTTCTGATTACCATGTAGGCACCAATATTAACTCCCTACCTTCTGAGGACAATTGTATCATTTCTAGTCAATGATGCATCACCACCCTGCCCTCTCTACCTAAAACATTTTCCATGAATAATTGTGACTTGAAAGGTTAACATTTCTGTTTTTTTATAAATCAAATTTTTAAGGTATAATCTACACAAAGTGTACCCATATTGTGCCAACTTTTCCATGAATTTTGGCAAATACAATGATGATCAAAACATAGAAAATTTCTATCAACCCCTTAAGTTTTCTTATACCAATTTATAACCAATACTCACCACATACCTCATCCCAAACAATGACTGATCTGCTTCCTGTCAATAAGAATCAATCCATACAATATGTGCTCCTGTTGTGCATGACTACTTTTATTTAGCATAATGTCTGTGAGATTTATTCATGTTGTACTGGTAGTTCATAGCTTTTCATTGCTACATATCATGACATTGGATATGTCATAATTTGTTTACCTAATCATTTGTTGATGAACATTTGGGTTGTTTCTAGTTTGGAACTATTATGAATATGATGGTCTTTTTGCAGATATGTATTTTCATATTTTCATTTTTCCTACATAAGTACATATTTTGTTAAATTTGTCTCTGAGTATTTAATGTTTTGATGCTATCGTAAATGGTGTAGTTTTCCCAGTTGCCCATTACTGGTAAATAGAAATCCAACTTATCTTTTTGTATAATTTGGCATCCTGTGATCTTTGTAAATTCACTTATTCTAGCAGCTTTTTGATTGATTTCTTAGTACTTTCTACATAAAGAATTATATAGTCTGGAAAGAGTGACAGTTGATTTCTTCTTTTCCAAACTATATGCCTTTTATATCTTTTTCTTCTATCACTGCACAATCTAGAACCTCCATTTCAAAGTTTATCGGGAATTGTAAGAATGAACATCCTTGCCTTATTCACAATGTTAGGGTAAAAGCATTCAATCTTTTACTATTAAGTATGGTGTCCACTGTACGTTTTCATGGACGTCATTTATTTGATTGACAAAGTTCCCTTTTATTTCCTGGTTCCCTGGATGTTTAATTTCATCAACTCCTTTTCCTACATCTATTAAGATTATCCTATAGATTTTTTAATGTTTTCAAAAATATTTTTAATATGGCTATTACATTGATTATCATATGAAAGTCTTGCTGGAGGGGCACCTGGGTGACTCAGTCAGTGAAGCATCCAACTCTTGGTTTTGACTCAGGTCATGATCTCATGATTTGTGAGATTAGTCCCTGCATAGGGCTCTGAGCTGAAAGTGAGGAGCCTGCTTGGGATCCTCTCTCCCTCTCTCCCTCTGCCTCTCCCCCACTGGGGCTGATTTGCTCTCTCTTGCTAAACAGATAAACATTTAAAAAAAATTGCTGGAAAAAATCACTTAATCATGACATTTTATACTTTTTTAAACTTTATTTATTTATTTTAAGAGAAAGAAAGAGCATGAGCAAGCAGGGGAAGGGCAGAGAGAGAGAGGGAATGAGAGAGAATCCCAAGCAGGCTCCACACCCAGTGCAGAGCCCGACATGGGGTTCAGTCTCACCACCGTGAGATCATGGCCTTAGCCCAAACCAAAAGTCGGTTGCTTGACAGACTGAGCCACCCAGGTGTCCCTATTTTATCCTTCTTACACATTACTTGATTCACCTTGTTAATATTCTGTTAAGGATTTTTGCATCTGTGTGATTGCTGAGACCACAGCAACATTCTTGCAAGCATGAGTAGAAGAGATTTTTCAGAGATTTAATTCTGATATCATAAACTTCTTAACCCAGAACAACAATTGTCTACCTCTGGACTGTTTTGTGAAAATAAATAAATAAGTAACCCCATGTTTGTATAAGCCAGAACAGGTGGGATTCCTGTTACTTAAAGTTAAAAGTCTCTTTGGGGGACCTGGGTGGCTCAGTCTGTTAAGTGACCAACTACTCAAGAATATAGGGGACTCTCACTTCCCCACTGGGCTTTGATTCTGTTTTTAATGGCAAACAACAATCATAGTAAGCATAACAGTGCTATATTGTCTTTTTTATTTCAAAACTTTATCTCATAATATGGGCACTGCTATTCTTGTTTTACAGGAAGTGAAACTGAAACCCAGAGAAGTAATTTGCACAAGGTCTTTCACCTTTTAAAATCTAACACTAGATTTTGAACCAATTTTTAATCTAACTAGAAAGTTCATGCTTTTAACCAGGGTCTCTCCAAGAGATCTTTCATGAATTTTTTTCTAAACTGCTTGGAATTCACACTTAGTAGTCGCCATGGTTGGACTTAGTACCTTGGGAAGGTGTAAAATTTTGACCAATGAAGACCTGCTATTGAACAGTAAGGGCATATGAGGACAGCCTGGTAATTCCAAAGAGGAGTATATAATAATGGTCAAGGAAGTAAAGTCAGGACCTTGTTGATTTTACCCTTATATATGAAGGGGCACCTGGGTGGCTCAGTCAGCTAAGGATTCAACTTAGGCTCAGGTCATGATCTCACAGTTCATGAATTCAAGCCCCACATCAGGCTCTGCACTGGTGGTGTTGAGCCTGCTTGGGATTCTCTGTCTCTCCCTCTTTCTGTCTGCCCCTTTGCTACTGCACACATACATACACACACACACACACACTCTCTCTTTCTCTCAAAATAAATAAACTTAAAAAAAAGAAATATATGAAAAAGAGGCACCTGAGTGGTTCAGTAGGTGAAGCGTCCAACTCTTGATTTTGGCTCAGGTCATGATCTCATGGTTTCTGAGTTCCAGCCCCACACTGGGCTCTGAACTGACAGTGCAGAGCCTGCCTGGGATTCTCTGTCTCCCTTTTCTCTGCCCTACACTGCTTGTGCACTCTCTCTCAAAATAAATAAACTTAAGAAAAATGTAAAAAAAATATATATATATACATATATATATATATATGTATATATATATAAAAGAAAAGAAATAAAAACTATATTACAGTATCTTGAGTCTTCTGGAGGGGCATTCCAAACAAATAATTTTAAAGCCATTTTCAAGTTCCTGAGAATTTTCTTGCTCAGAAACAAGTACAAATGTAACACCTATCGGTTTTTTGAAATACAATGTTTTCAGCAAAACTTTAAAGGACACTAAATTGTGCCATTAAATTTCAAGAAAAAGGGGAATCGGGGTGGTTCAGTCAGTTAAGCATCCCACTTTGGTCAGGTCATGATCTCACGGTTCGTGGGTTCGAGCCCCGTGTGCGGCTCTGTACTGACAGCTTAAGAGTCTGAGGCTTACTTCAGATTCTGTGTCTCCCTCTCTCTCTGCCGCTCCCCTGCTTACACTGTCTCTCCCTCTCTCTCTCAAAAATAAATAAACATTAAAAAATTTTTAATTAATAAATTCCAAGAAAAAGAAACAACTCTTGAAAAAAGGGGCGCCTGAGTGGCTCAGTTGAGTGTCTGACTTCCGCTCAGGTCATGATCTTGCAGCCAGTGAGCTTGAGCCCAGCGTCGTCAGGGTCTGTGCTGACAGCTCAGAGCCTGGAGCCTGCTTTGGATTCCGTCTCCCTCGCTCCCTGCCCCTCCCCCACTCATATTCTGTTCTCTCTGTCTCTCAAAAACGAATAAACATTAAAAACATTTTAAGAAAAAGAAAGAATAGAACTACCACTGTAGTTTTTCAGGGCAGAGTTTTGTCAAGTTGAAACGCTCAGGCTTAGTGTGGCTACGTATATACCAGTACCAGAAAAGAGAATGAATTTGAGAAAGGTTTCAAGGACCAAACTAAGTTTGACTGAAACATTAGAAATACCACAAATAGTGACACAGGCAGACTTGGAAAGGACGTTTAACAGGAATAAATAAAACTTCACTTAGACCTAATTTTTTTTAAGTCTGAAAACATTTATTGGCATTTTTGAGGATGCACTCATGTAGCAAACGTATTTAAACTGATAGAACGGAGCCTAGGGTTTTGTACATAATCGGAAAAGTAGACAATTGCTTCCTCCAATTAATTGGTGGAGACTGCTTCAGTACTGATTAGGTCTCCCACGTAGCGAGAAAGAAAGCAAACCAAAGGAGGCTTGGTAACTAAATAGTAGAAAATGAAAAACAAGCGAAGCAGGAAATTGAGAGGGTTTGTTCTGTAACATATAGGACTACAGTTCAGTAACACTTTACTTTGTGTCCTGCCAGTATTCCACTCTTTAAAATAAAAACAAAATAGCTTTGGGGTGCCTGGGTGGCTCAGTTGGTTAAGTGACTGACTTCCACTTAGGTCATGATCTCACGGTTCGCAAGATGGAGCCCCAAGTTATGCTCTGTGCTGACAGCTCAGAACCTGGAGTCTGCTTTGGATTCTCTCTCTCTCTCTCTCTCTCTCTCTCTCTCTCTCTCTGCCCCTCCCCTGCTTGTGCTCTCTCTCAAAAGTTAATAAATGAACATTTTTTTAAAAAATAAGAAAAAATATTTTTTAAAAAAACAAGAAAAATTTTTAAAAATAGCCTTAACTGTCAGTTTATTCTGACATTTTAAACACTACACATTTTAAAAAGTACTTTCAGAGACATCATCCCATTTGACCTTCATAACCACCAGTGAGGTAAAGAGTGTGATTACCTTTGGACAGATGAGGAAACTAAAGTCAAGGAAGAAAACAAAAATATGAAATCACTTATTTTTTATGCTATGACAATAACCACAAAAACAAGACCATCATTCATTGACCACCTGCTAGGTGGAAGAAATCACGGTGAACACTTTAAATATAGTATCTCATTCAGTCCTAATCAGAATTTTGCAAGATACATATTACTCGCATCACATTAGGAATATTGAGAATGACACAGCTTAAATAACTTATCCAAGGTCACATGGCTCAGGAGCTATAGACTCAGAATTCAAGTCCATGTCTATTTGAATGCAAAATTCTATGCATTAAAAAAAAAAAAAACTGGGCATCTTATATTTTGCCAAATTAATGACTTCCTTATCCCACTATATTAAAATTATGTACCTATGCATTTTATAAATACTTATTTACATACATTATACACATATACCCATGTGATACAAGTTTTGCCATACATGTATACCTCTATATTTTTTGAAGTTTTATTTAATGTCTATCTGGGGTTAAAAGAAATGGATAAATTGAGTTTTTCACTTTTATCATTCAAGGCAATTTGTCATCTGTTACATAAACTTATGCAAATAAGCTTATATTTGTAAAGATATGCTTAAATTGCACAAGCTCTGAATTTCACACCAGGGAACCAGGATAAACAAGTTCCATCATGTTCCAAAAAGTCTGATAAATAATAAACATTTGGATGAAGAAAATAAAGTCTAAAAAGAAGTATCACTTGATTTTGACCATTGCTGAGTGACTAACAGTCCCAATATAGTTTTTAAATTTATTTCAACATGTATAGAATGTTTATGTCATACTAAACATTGTACTACAAAGATAAATAAAACTTAACCTTCATCCTTGAAGACCTAAGGGGAGATGCATAAGCGAACAATTCCAAGTCAATGAGATAAATACACTAATAGAGCTGTCAGGGTATCTTGGAAGCTTGGAGAAAAGTGACACAACAGAATTAAGAAAGCCTTACTAGAAATGATACCTGAAGCAAAAATTTAAAGGACAAGTGAAAATGAGCCACCAAAGAAAGGAGAATGCAGACTGTAGAAAGTGAGGTGACTTGGGAACCTTTTACACCCTTCTTCTCCGAACGCTAAGCTTGTACATGCATGAAAGGAAGAGCAAATCACTACCTCTTACAAAGCCCATTTAGTTTGGAGAATGAGTTTTACTTCACATGGGCTTATTCTTTGATTTATATTCAACTTAAGTTGAACCTATTCTCTTTCTGTGCTATTATTCAATCCCCCGTCTGAAGAAGGTTACCACTCCATTTTTTTCATTAATTATATTGAAGACAGAAAGTTATTTGCAGGCGAAAGGAAAATAAAACAAATAAAGAAAAAATACTAGACACTATAAAGATAATATAAGTATTAGACATTCTTCTCCATCCCTGAGGCTTTCCAGCCAGCATTTTGATAATAAAAACCTGACTTCAGGGTGTCATCGTGGACGAGCTAAATTTTAATACATCCATTCTAGTTGAAATTTTAACCCCAAATAATCACATGCAAATACAGAGTTGCTTATCTCTGTTTAGTAAACTGGCAGAAACATGTTTTAAACACTAAAAAGGGAAGTCCTTTGAATTATTTAGTCCCCAGCTGAGAGTACCTCAGATCTCAACTGTATCATTTTTTATAGCAACAGTATCTGTGCTCTTGGATGTCTTTTAAAATCTCTTGGTAATTTCTTTTATTTGAAATAAACACTCTGTTTTACACAATCACTAGGTACCTAATATGATAAGAAAATTGAAGTGGTTTTTGACAAATCCAAGCAATGACTCTCTCCATTCATCTTTTATCATTTCTGTCTGCTAACTTAGGAAAGTCATAGCATGGTTGACCTTGGAATTAAGACTAGGCTTTGAGGAAGAAGATACATCTTAGTCATAGTGACCTTATATTCCCAATTTAGGGGGACAGTCCTGATTGCAAATGTTGCATCTACAAGTAAACTAATATGTGCCGAATCATGTCTTAATTTGGGATTTTGAAACTTTAGATTCCCATAATGAGAAAGAGCACAGATTATAGAACAGGACTACCTGGGTCCTGATCCCTGCTCCATCACTTACTATGTGATCTTAGGCAACTTATTATCTTCCCTGTGCCTAGTTCCTTTAGCTAAAAATGGGGATGTTAAGAGTATCCATATGATGAGGTTGTTATGATGTGTAAATGAGTAAATATAAGTGATTAAACCAGTAGCAGACACAGAATAAGCAGGATGTGAACATTTTATATTATCATTGTTATTATACATGGAAAATAAAAGCCAAGTAAAAACAACACAACAATAGCAGTAACAAAGCCACAAGTGGCTATTTGCAATATTGACGACAATAAATAAGTGAGGCTCATCTTGAGTTTGTCTTCTTTTAAAACATTAATGTCCTTAGGGGCACCTGGGTGGCTCAGTCAGTTAAGTGTCAAACTTCAGCCAGGTCATGATCTCACAGTTCATGAGTTCAAACCCTGCATCGGGCTCTGTGCTGACAGCTCAGAGCCTGCAGTCTGCTTCAAATTCTTTGTCTCCCTCTCTCTGCCTTTCTCTGCTTGTGTTTTGTCTCTGTCTCACTCTCTCAAAAATAAATAAACATTAAAAAAATTAAAAACACTAATGTCCTTACAGTGGTAAAAAATGACTAAAATTTTTTTAAAGTAGAAAAGGAAGAGTCTTGAATTATTTAAGCACTGTGACTTATTTTTATTATACACAGGCCTCCATATTTTCTACGGGAAAAGGATTAACAATATAATAAAAAAATTATTAATATTCTGACAAAAAATATGAACTGAGGCCCAAGTTTGCAGATAAGGATCTATCACCTAAGACTAGGCAATATGCAGTGGATCGGGGGAAAAGAGAAAAGAACAGTATGAACAACATCCTTCATTGCCTAAGAGTAAGCACAATTCTTTCTTTTTTTTTAAATTTTTTCAATGTTTACTTATTTTTGAGAGCGAGACAGAGAGAGGGAGAGAGTAGGGGAGAAGCAGAGAGAGAGGGAGACAAAGAATCCGAAACAGGCTCCAGGCTCTGAGCTGTCAGCACAGAGCCTGACACAGGGCTTGAACTCACAAACTTTGAGATCATGACCTGAGCTGAATTTGGCCACTTAACTGACTGAGCCACCCAGGTACCCCCAGCATATTTCTTTCTTAACGGAGTCTGTGGGAAGTTCTTCAGAAGCTAATGTATAAAATTCATTATTTTATGATTTTCATTAAAAAAGGAAAGAAAGTAAGATTATTTAGTCATACTACCATAATATCTATTAACATGTATTGCATCCAAATTATCTTCATTCCTTCATGGTTTATTTTTTAGCCATTCAGTAACTACAGATTCCTTATTATACACCAGGCCTCGATTCAACTTTAGGAAACACAATTGAGAAAAAATGCTCTCTGCTCTCAGGAATTTTATCATCAAACGGGAGAGATACATTTGTAAATAGGTAATACTGGTATTGTTCATCACTTTCGGGTCGCTATGTTATAATTTTATTTTAATTGTATTAAACTTTGTTGTATTTATCTTTAATAATTTACGTTTCAGGTTTATTGAGGAGCAGTTGAAATATAAAATGGTGAAACATTTGGAGCGTACACCATGATGATTTGATATTTGTATATACTGTGAAAGGATCCCTCCCATCTAGTTAACACAACTGTTACTATATATATGTATATGTATACGTGTGTGTGTGTGTGTGTGTGTGTGTGCAGTCACCATTGTTATACATTAGATCCTCTGACCTTATGCATCTTATAGCTGAAAGTTTGTACCCTTTTGCCAGCCTCATCCTATCTCCCCTACCCCCTGGCAATCACTTTTCTACTTCTTCTCTCTTGTTTCTATGAGTTTTACATTTTTTTTCAGTTTTCACATATAAGTTTTACCATGCAGTATTTGTCCCCTCCATCTAGCTTATTTCACTTAACACAATGCCCCCAAGCTTCATCCATGTTGTTGTAAACGTCAGGATGTCCGCCTTTCTCATCGCTGAATAATATTACTTTAATATATATATTACTCATTGTCATCTTATCCTTAATCAATTTACCTTCCTCTTTCCCACTGTCCCACATAAAGTTATAGATGCCAAGGCCAATAAGTCAATAGCAATGAAAATTATAGTGCTTTGTAATTTACAGTGTGTTGTCACATACAGTAACCCTTTGATTCTACCTGAGGTAGGTACTATTACTACTATCCCTGTTTTACTTTGAGAGAAGAGAGGTTCAGAAGTGACTTGCTCAAGGGCAGATAGCTATAACGACTAAAACCAAGCTATTTGATTCAAGATAATGATTTGATTATGATGACTAAGATAAGAGGTGCATTCCATACACACAATTTAGGATTGCACACCTATTAACAGCTTAGTTCTTCATAAAAAAATCCTATGAGATTTGTGCTACTATTATGTCCATTTTTTCCATATGAATGATAAAGTAAATTGCCTGTGGTCACACAGCCATTAATTGCTAGAAGCAGCTTAAACATGGACATCGCTACTTCAGAGTCAGGGCCCCTTTACTGCCTGTTACATGTATCCTCTGCCTCCAACTGTCTTTCATTGGTATATCAAAAATCACACGTGATTTTTAAAAGATAAACAAAACAAAGATAAGTCGACCAAATACTTAATTTTTCATGCTTTTCTGTGAAGCCAATAATGGATCCTCCTACCTTACCAAACGCATCAAATGTAGTCTATCGGGCAATTCAGACACATCCTAAGCAGGAGAAAATAACTTCATTAGATATGTTCTTATAATTTGTCTTCCTCCTTGATTCTTTCCTTTAATCCGACCATTTTCTTGACTTAGGGTCTTAATCACTCCCTTCCATGCCCTATGTATCCTTAACCGCCCAGCCAAATAGCAACCATCCTTGTTACGCTACCCCTTCTTATTCTCTCTAAATTTTGTTTAACCCATTTAGATGTTCAACATAATTTGTCATCTGGTTTTGTGCTCTAACACTGTTTTCATATTGTCGTAAGTGAATAAAGCCTTGAGCTTATATATATCCTAAGATGGGGCATGTAATAGGTTCAGATCTACTTCATTAATGAAATAACAACCTATTCACTGATGTTTCCATGTCAATGGAAACGATCTTCAGTATCAAAGCGACAGTTACAGGAAATAAGGTTCTCTGACTTAAAAATAAAAACAGTTCAGTTATCTTCAAATTTCAAAGATCTTACAAAGTCAGAGTCAAGAACAAAAGCCATCTGAGTCACCCTCTTGATATATCTTGGCCTAAAACTAAGGATGGATGGGGAAAATGTAACAATATAATCTGATTATTTGGCACATTTTGAATAATAACATTGAAATCAACTGATTTTGTTGATTAAGTCACCTGAAGGCAAAGTAATTTCAACATTTAAATTTCAGCTGTGTGGTATGCTCTATATACGTCTCAAATACCATTTCCAAATGAATTATTTTTCCATTTTATGCTAACTCATCTTTGAATGTCAGTAAAAAGGGGAAAATATGAAACTTTACAGGGTTGAGAGTGGAAGAGAGAGCGCTTTGATCTGTATTTTCTATTTATGTATCATCCTCTGTATAGGTTTGGCACTCATTCTGAAAATTCCTAAGTTTTAACAACAAAATGCATCCAGAAATGCAGACCTGTAAAGTGGCATTAAACCATATAAACATTTTTAATATAAATATATTCCTAATGATTTTATAATTTCAGCCAAGCTACAGATTCTTATTTGTTTTCCTCATGTGTTTTTTTTCTCCTTAATTACCTCTTTCAGAGATTTTTCTTTTTATGTTGGTCTCTCCTTGTGTTCCCTTGAGGCCTCATAATTAGAGCTTGGAGTACTTCTGCACCAAACAGGAAACCAAGAAAATCTTGCTTGGTTTCAGGTTTTTGTAAAAATCTAAAACTTGGAGCTGGGTTTATCAAAAGTTTTCTTGAGGTAGACAAACCTTTCAGCAAGTTTTGTGTAAATCTGGGATGAATTCAAAGTCAGCCTGAGCCAATTAATTTTTTGGCAGGGAAAATTGTAACATATGACGGTTGTGTCTGGGCTAGATGGCTTTATATAAAAATGGGTGACTTTGGATAGATCTGGCTTTGAATGTATTGGCTCTTTCCACCCACAGGGACAAAATGTGATTCAGAACTTGTAGAATTCTGTCCTCTCAGATTCCTTGCAGGCATATTTGTCTGCTGCCATTTTATTTCCCAGGCAGAACATTTTTTTTTATTCAACACTGAACATTTTCCTACTTGTGTTCATACTAGAATTTATTTTCCTTTAAAAAGAGTGAGGATCGGTTAGTAACATAAACAGGGACAGTCACAAAAGGGATTAAGTCCCAAACTACAAGTGTCATGAGAGCAGGGATTTCTGTTCTATTTACAGCTCCTGAGACAGAGCCTAGTATGTAGTAGGTGATCAATAAACAATTGTAGGATGAATAAACTTATGCCTTTAAAGAAACAACACAAAGGTAGAGTGAAGAGGAAAAGAAATTCTCCAGTATCTCCTCAAATTCTTTAGGCTTCCTGTTACTAAAAGTATTTTTTTACATCTTCCTCAAATACTCAGTTTACCATATACTTAGATGATTACCCAAAGAATTCTAGGCCTCAGTCATGTCTGTTTTTGCTCAAAGATATAATAGTGGTAGGTATTGGTGGGCACATAAGAGTGGAAACAGTCCTTGGAGTAGGTATGTGGATCCCTTTATAGAGAATAACTTCCAACACTTTCACAAAACGAAAAATAGACTAAAGAAACTGTTGTTATATACGAAGAACATAAGTTTAGAGAGAAGACATGATTACCCAAAGTCTTGCTCAACGTTTTTGATTGGGGAAAAACAGGTTTGTGACTAGGCCACTTGACTTTAAGTGTTATCTTCACTCTACCGTGGGTGAAATTTTTCTTTCCCTCACTTTCTTTCCTACACACAAAATACACAAAAAGTATTGGGGAGCCTGGGTGACTCAGTCAGTTAAGCGTCTGACTCGATTTCAGCTCAGGTCATGATTTCACGGTTCATGAGTTTGAGCCCCATGTTGGGCTCTGCTCTCAGGGCATGGAGTCTGCCTGGGATTCTATGTCTCTCCCTCTCTCTCTGCCCCTCCCCTGCTCTCTCTCTGTCTCTGTCTCTGTCTCTCTCTCTCTCTCAATAAATAAAATAAACATTTTAAAAAAAAAATTTAAATACTGGGGCTCATTTTAATTTATAATTAGAGTGGATCTGAAAAGAACTACACCACAGATGTATGAATTCATCAAAAACAAAAACACTCTGCTTCACAGAATTATTATTCCTCTTCTTTCTTGCAAGCATCTGCCCTCCCCCCTAGAAGTTTCAGCTTTCCTATGTTGATCTGAGCACCATTAAAAAGAACATACATTGATACAGTCTATTGTTACCCTCAACTTTGGTTTTGCTCGGAGTTGGAGGAAACAAGACTCTCAGATACACCATACCTTTAGGGGGCTCACATACATGCACCTTGAAATGTCCAGAACTTAAACAATAACTCCTGAAATTTATGTAAGTAAGAATCCCAGGTCTTTACTGTGAGGACAATGAGTCATCACATTTGGTTCCTACTCATCTCTGTTCTTACACAGTGTCCCTGCTCCATATTTAACTCATTTTGTTTTGTAAGTCCTTGACCCAAGTCTCAAGTATGTCAACTTGGTGCAATTTGAATGTCACTCTATTGACCAGATAGCTAATGCTACTCAATAATTAATGGTACACTTCTATTTTGGCACCCAGCTTAGGCCTCAGAAATAGAACATGAGAAAAAAAAAATAAAGGTGGCCATTGGAAAATCAGGATAAAAACAGAGGAGTCAATTATTTGGACCAAGGAAATTAACCAAAAGAATTCTCCATAGCACCCAATATTTCCTCTTTTATATTCTAAAGAGTCAGACATTACCAGACCCCACCCAACATCCCTACATATATATTCATCTAATTATTCACCATGATTTATAAAGCAAGTACTTAGACAATATATTTCCTCAGCCCCTGAAGCTATATATTTATTCATAAAAGTATTAATAATCATTAAATGGGTACTTGCACAATATTTATGGTATCCTAGGTACTGGGGATACAACTGAGAACAAGATAGACTCAGGCCCTACAATGTGGGACTGAGAGCCTATATTTTTTGAATCCCCTTCTCTTTCTCTATTCCTTCTAGAATTCCAATTTCCTATATGTCAAACCACTTATTATTGTTTATGTATCTCTAAGGCTCTGTTCATTTTACCTCAACTCTTTTTATCTCTATTCTTCACATTGATACTTTCTATTAATCCATCTTCGAATATATGTATTCATTTCCTTTGTTACCTTCAACATGTAGTTATTGCATATTGCAGTTGTATATTTAAACTCTAGAATAGACTTTTTATTTGGTTTTTATTCCTTTGCTGAGATTTTTCATCATTTTATTCATTACACATATACCTTCCTGTATGTCCTTAAAAATACTTATACTAGCTGTTTTCAAGTTTTTCTCTGTGTGGCACCTGGGTGGGTCTGTTGGTTAAGCGTCTGACTCTTGATTTTGGCTCAGGTCATGATCTCACAGTTCGTGAGTTCAAGCCCTATGTTGGGCTCTGTGGTGACAGTGTAGAACCTGCTTGTAATTCTCTCTCTCCCTGTCTTTCTGCCCCTACTCAACTCATGCTCTCTCTGTCTGAAAATACTTTTAAAAATCTTTTAAAATTAAAGTCCTTCCGTGCTAATCTTAACATCCAAGTTATTGAAAGATCATTTTATATTACCCGCTTTTTTCTTGAGTATGGGCCACATTTTTGTTTTTTCACATGTATTTTTTTCATATACTAGACATACAGATAATAACTTGTAGAAACTAGATATTGCTACATTACTGGGATGAGTGATTATTTTTTCTTCTAGAACCAGGTAACTTGCCTAGATTCTATCTACCTAGATAGATTTGGTAGAAACCATATAATCTGATATTTCTGCATACTTCTTTCAATTTCCAGATTCAGTTTTGTTTTTGTTTGCTGGGCCCCACAGAATTTTCCCCAAGAATGCCAGACAGTTTACCTAAGTTAGCACTCAGTGTTTTAGTGGATCTTCTATGTAGGTTTGGTGCCTAAATCACTTTGTGTTTCCTCATCCCAGGATTTCTCTCTAATTTTCTGGATATTTTTCTAGCCTCAGACTCTGTTCTATAATGCCTTAAGATAGTAAGACATTGGCTTTTTGCCTTCAGAGGCTTCTGTAGGTTTGAGCATGCATTCAAGCAGAGTTTCAAAATAGCAAATCTCACCTGTTGTATTACATCTTTCAAGGGTAATATCCTCTGTAATTTTTACCTGGTTTTAGTTGTTATCTCCTGCCTTCAAGTTGTTTGGTAGATACATATATACCATCATTTTTTTTTTAATCAAGAAACAAGTTTTAATCAACCTGGTATTCCCGGGGCCAAAGTTGTTTCCTTCCATGTATTATATTAGTTGACGATAAATGTATGTGGATTGAATATTTTATTTTGACTTCTAGGCCTATAGTTATTTGTTCAAATGTGTAATAAGACATTTATAAATAATTACACATGAATTGTTTGACATGAATTAGATTTTCAAGAAGAAATGACAAGAGAAATAGCACTGTGTTTGATTCTAAGGAAAACTCAAAAAGTAGACAGGATTTGGGTCTCTGAAGATAGCTAGCAACTTGGAAGGTGCATATTTTACAGCAGTAAATTTCCTATGGTGCATCTTCCTAAGGAGAGGAGAGGGGAGAGGAGAGAGGAGAGGATGGGAGAGAAAAAGCTCTCTTCTATTAAGATTCCATGATTCATCAGAGGTACAGATGTGCTGAAATCAGATAAACCTTGACGTTTGTAACAGCATGCTGAGTCTTCTCGTTCTGTCCATAACATGACACAATAAACCTAGGGTTGACCAAGCCTTTGAAAAAAAATTCATACGCCCCAGAGCACTGATCAATAGATTCTCAGTTATAGCCAGGTGTGTGCTAAAATGATCATGTCAATGTTAATCCAAGTCACAGTCACTTGGACTTGGGAAAAACACACATACAAACTCAGCAACATGGGTTGAACATAGTGATTTTCTTTTAATGGACTGAGGGTATTTGTTGCTCATCAGGAAGAGCATAACTCCTTGCTATAATACACAATCTAGCATTCATATCGGAAAGGGTTTATTTACCTGTAACTTTCTCAACATGATACATGGAAGAATTAGATACTAGGTATTAGGGCTTTCAAGTTAAGTTTTCTGTTTTGGATACACTGTTAAGAAAACAATGTTTCATCATCAGGAAAGGCCTTTTTTCTCTGTGTGTGGAGGAAAATAACCTCCCACCTGCTGTTAAACATACTTAATTGAAGAGATCCGGATTGTACTGCTCATACTTGTGGCATATCACTTGAACTTTTGACTAAGTATCATTCTTATAACATTATCACAGAATCCTAGCTCATCATGAGAACAGAGGTGCTAATCAAGAGGAATTACTTGGCAATTATATTTTTATTTAGAATTCTGAACGTAAGCATTGCTATTTTTGGAAGCACCCAAATCATAATTTCTCCACATGTATTTATCTAAAAGGGTTCAATTAACTCTTTATTATCTGAGCAAACCTAAATTTGTCTTCCTTCTTGTAGCACTGTTTGATGTTTGAGTAAACATGCTTTAGAACCAAGTGTTCAAAGCTATAATTATCAACTGTATTTGAAACACACACACACACACACACACACACACACACACACACACACAGGTATCCTATTGGTTGTGTCTCTGGAGAACCCTGAGGTATATAGATGATAGATAGATAGATAGATAGATAGATAGATAGATAGAAAGATAGATAGATAGATATAATTGGCCCGTGTAACTATGGAAACCAACAGTGAAGTTGGCAAGTTGGAGACCTGGGAGAGGTGGTAGTATAGTCGTAGTTCAAGTCCAAAGGCCTTGGAGGGCCAATGGTGCAGATCAGTCTAGAGACCAGTAGGCTTAAGATCCAGAAGGAGCCACTGTTTCAATTCAAGCCCCAAAACAGGAGAAAAATGATGTCCCATCCTGAAAACAGTCAAGCAAGAGGAATTCCCTAGGACTCACAGGAGGGTCATCCCTTTTGTTCTATCCAGGCCTTTAAATGACTGGATGCCCCTCCCCCACATTAAGAAGAGCAGTCTGCTTTATTCAGTCCACTTATTCAAATATTGATCTCATCTGGAAACACCTTCACAGACATACTCAGAGTAATGTTTGATCAAATGTCTGGGCACCTCATGGCCCAGTGAAGTTGACACATAAAATTAACCATCATATTAAATGAAAGTGAAATGTCTAACTTATTTCAGCAATTTCTTTCCATTGTTATGTTGTCTTGAAAAAAACATGAGATTCAGTTCTAAATCTGATAACCAGATAAGGAAATGATTTTAATAATTCATGATAATATTTTTTTCTCAAGTGTAAAAATTAAGCTTCAGTTTATACCTGATGCACACAGTTTATGCTTCTCTGTTTCTAAGATGCTATCAGGCTGCCCCTTTCCAACATATATTTTTCCTATCTGCCAGTGTGCCAAAATGAAAATAATCTTCAAAAATCTCTACAGAAACATACTTTGGGGACATACAGTTCACACTAATAAATATTATTGTGGAAAAGCTATAATAATTTTTAACAGAGGTGTTTTCAACAAAAGTTTTAATTTTTTAAACATGCAATTTTTATTGTCATACCACAACTGAGAAGCAATAATTATCATCAAATTGGTTAATTAAAAACAACTCCAACTATCAATCAGAACAGCTGGGCTTTCATTCCAGTTTAAATATTTTACTACCTATATAAGCATCAGTGTGGCATATAATTTCTCAGATCCTCAGTCTCTAGAACAATAAAATCGGGAAACTTGAGTGATAAAAATGGAAAGTTTGCAAACTTCTTCATAGCTCCTTGAATTACAATTGCCTCTCAATTCAGTTCAACAAACATGTATTCTTGCCTATGAACCAAATATGAAACCCTGTGCTAGGCACCTGTGGGGTACAAAGATTAATAATACATAGTTCTTGTAACTCAAGGAGTTCACCACCTACAGGGAAAGAGAAAAATGAATCCACAACTTCCTTAGTGTTAGAAGGACCACAGTAGATATTTTAACCAAGTTTAAAAGCCAAAGCCATAAAATGATAGAGTTGAGAATAATCATTTTCAACCAAGGTAATGGAAGACAGGACACTTTATAGGAGCAGGAATTCATTATATCATGCAGGCCACTATAGTAAAATTTATTTTTGCTTCAGTACTCAGAATGAAATAAAATGTTATATTGCATAACTTAAATATAATATTGAGCTGATCGCGGCAGAACTGGAGTATGTTATAGAGGTAACGCTGCACAGCACCAAAATGCATTTTCTTCTTCTCTTCCTGGTCACACAACCGGTTCACATTTCTTGGCTTTCATGTTCAATTAGAAAGCCTCGGTAACTGAGTTCCAATGGAATATAGGCAAAAGGAAATACACTCTTTCAGGGCCCAGCCCCCAAACACCTTGTATGCAATACTACTCATTCTTTTCTCTCTTTCGTTAGCCAGATTCAAAAAATCCAGTGGTGATCCTGGGGTCATGGAGAAGTGAGAAGACACGCAAAGAAAAAGCTGGTGTCCTGAGTGATCGTGTGGATAAGAACCCTTTTCTTGGCAACACACAAAGGACTGTAACATGACCATCAAGTAAACCTTAAATCACTGCAATTTTTGATTGTTAAAGCACTTAGCGCACTTGAGCTAATGGAGAAATTGGTACCTTGACAGGTAATGATTTCATAACAAAACTTACATTACGTGGTGTTGGTTTAGCAATGGGGTGGTGATAGGAATAAAATTCATTTTAGAGTCAAGAAACCCAGCAGCCTGTATCATACAAGAGGAAAATGGTAACAGGGAATTAGACTAGGAAAACTGTCAGAATTAAAGGAAAAAACAGAAACCACAATTATAGTTGGAGATTCTAACACCTGCTTTCAATAATTAAAAAACAAATGGATAAAAATCAGAATAATATAAAATATCTAAACACTTTCAATGAACCAGATGTAACTGAGATTTAAAAAACATTAAACCCCAAAACACTGAAGAATACACTATTTGACCCTTGAACAACACAGATTTGTACTGTGTGAGTTCACTTATCTGTGGAATTTTTTCAATAAATAAGTACGGTACTATATCCTTATGATTTACTTAATAAAATTTTATTTTCTCTAACTCACTTTATTATAAGAATGTGCTATATAATATATATACAAAATACGTGTTAATCAGCTATTTATGTAATTGGCAAGGCTTAAATTCAATAGTATGTTATTAGGAGTTACGTTTTTGGGAAGTCAAAATTGTACCTGGATTTTTAACTGGGCAGGGAAGGGGCAGTCAGCACCCCTAACCTTGTGTTGTTCAAAGGTTAACTGTATATTATATTCAAGAAAACAAAATGTTCATCAAGATCATATTTGAGGCCATAAACCAAATCTCAAAAAAACTCCAAAGAATTAAAATCATCCAGAATATATTCTCTAATCGCATTAATTAAATTACAAGTAGGAAAGAAAATATAAAATATCTAGAAAATCCCCAAATATTTAGAAAGTAAGCAATAGTCTTCTAAATACCAACAGGTCAAAGAAGAAATTACAAAGGAAATTAGAAAATATTTTAACTTGAATCATAATGAGAACACATTGTATCAAAATTTGGGGAATGCAGCTCAAGCCCTTATGGAAAAATTTTGTCTATTTTAAATTTTAATTCCAGTGTAGTGAATATACAGTGTTATATTAGTTTCCTCTGTACAACACAGTGATTCAACAATTCTATACATGACTCGGTGCTCATCATGGTAAGTGTACTTTTAATCCTCTTCCCCTATTTCACTTAATTTTTGCCTTTAAATGCTTATATAAGATGAATTATCAAAATTCTATCTCAGGAAGAAAAAAAGGCAACTTTAACAAGAAGAAAATATAAAGAAGAAAATAACAAAGATAATAGCAAAATCATACTACTTGGTTCTCAGAAAATGATTAATAAAACTGACAAACCCCAAGAAACACTGATCAAGAGGGGAAAAAAGGGAAAATACAAATTATCAGCATGAGGAATGAATTAGAGATTTAAACACAGATCCTGCAGTAATTAAATGGAAAATAAGGGGACGATATGACCTTATGACAGTATAAAAAAGAAGCTAGATAAAAGGGAAACCTGTCCTTGAAAAATTCAATTTACCAGAACTGACACAAAAACAAATAAAAAATCTGAACACCCATTACACTTTTATTTTTATAAAAAGACTTTGTAATTAAAAATTCTCCACAAAAGAATCTCCATGTTCAGATGGGTTTACTGGTGAGTGATGTCAAATATTTCAAGAACTACTATCTTATATTAATCTTTTCAAGCAATATAGAAGGAGGGAACATTCCTCAAGTCATTTTAGGAGGCCAGTATAACCCTGATACCAAAACCTAACAAAAATATTAGAAGAACAAAAATTACAGACCACTATTCCTCATGAATATAAACATAGAAATTGTCGCTAAAATATTAGGAGATTGGATCCAGCATTATAGAAAAAAAATAAACATTATTGCCAAACGTATTAGTCAAGTTTCCCCAGAGAAACAGAACCAATATTATAACTGTGTTTAAAAGAAACTCTTCTTAAAAATATACTGTTTTCATGAAGAGTTCATAATGGAAATTATAATATACAGAACTGAGTAAAAATAAAATCATTGAATATCTGAGTTGTGGGATGTAACTATAGCAATAATAAAGGGAAACACATAGCATTAAATGCATACATTAAGAAAAGAAGAAAGCTAAAAGTCATTAAGCTAAGCATCCTACTCAAGAAACTAGAAAAAGCTCAGCAGGAATATTGTGTGAATGACCTATGCAAGAAAAACATCAGAAGTTTCATATACCAACAACAACCAATTAGAAATCACAATAGTTTGAAATACTATTCAGGGGTGCCTGGGTGGCTTAGTCGGTTAAGCATCCAACTCTTAGTTTCAGCTAAGGTCATGATCACATGCCATGCTGCAGCACAGAGACTTGGGATTCTGTGTCCCTCTCTCTGCCATTTCCCTGCTCACTCACTCACTCTCTCTCTCTGTCTTACACAAAATAAATAAACATTAAATAAATAAATAAATAAATAAATAAATAAATAAATAAAATACTATTCAGAATAGCAAGAAAGTAAGACATATCCATAATCAAGATATTACAAATGTATACATTTACCAAAGGACAAAAAGAAAAGGCAGTTGCTTTACCATATATATTTCATGTAAGACACATATTATTTTAAAGTATATATATTGAAATTTAAGTACCCAATGTGCCCTTTTTCAGACAGCTATCTAGTTTAGTGGGCTGAGAGCAATGAAAATTTAAGCTTAAATATTTTATCCCCTTGAATGTCACCCCTAAATCCCAAAATTATCTAAGTGGTTCTTTCCGTGCTCAAGCAGCACCTTTGCCTACTTTCACCTCTACACGTGTCCCTCTCTTTTGAATGTATGTGTTTTGGTGTTTACCTTCTCCGTGTGACCACGTGTTCCCTAAAGTGAGAGGCTGTGTCATATTCATCTTCATACACTCAGTATCAACCACTGTGCCTCATTACAGAAAGTACTCCAATAAATGTTCATTTGTTGAGGATGTTACAAATTGTAGATGTCAAAAATTCTGATGAAAAGAATAATGGTCTAGGAGTTAGAGAAGCTGTGTTCTGGTCCCAATTCTGCCATTAAATACTTGGGTGATTTTAAGATATTTACATCTTTGAGCCTCAGCATCTTTATTTGTAATGTGGAGGTAAACATTGTTGGCTTACCAATTTCAAGTGATACTTAAAACATTTTAAGTATAAAAGCAACTGAGATATTGCAAATCATTACAAAGATATGATAGATTATAACAACTGAACGGTTTCCATCAGTTTGTGAGTGACATGGCCAAACTAAGAAGCATAGTCAATATTCCCAAAGTACTAGTTAGTGTAAACTTTTCTCAACTGCACTTGAGAAACAGATTATATTTTATAAAGAAGAGCTCACCAATAATGTGTGGACTTCCCACAGGTTCTTCTTATAACGTGCTATTGACACATCTTCATGTCAATGTTCCCTTGAACTTGGGCAGACTTTTTTTTAATGCTTGTTCATTTATTTTGAGGGGGAAGGGGCAAAGAGAGAGGGAGAGAGAGAATCCCAGGCAGTCTCCACACTGTCAGTGCAGAGCCCGACCTGGGGTTTGATCTCATGAACTATGAGATCCTGACTAGAGCCAAAATCAAGAGTTGGATGCTTAGCCAGCTGAGCCACACAGGCACCCTTTTTAACTGCATTAATCAATAGAATGTGACAGAAGTGACCCTGTATAACTTCCATAGGTTACAAAAATCAGTATCTCTCTTGATACACTTGCCCTTGAAATCCAGCCACTTTGTGGTGAGAAACCTGAAGCCATATGTTCAGCCTACCCAACTTCTCAGCCAAAAACCAGAAACAAGAGCTAAGGCACGTAAGTCAATGAGCCTTTAGCATTCCAACCTTCAGACTTCAAATATTCTTTCTGGGGTCAGACAGTGTAACGAAGACATCCCTAAGTGAGCCCTATCTGAAAATCTGACCCACAGGAAGTGTGAAAGATAATAAATATTCATTGCTTTTTAAGTCACTTAGTTCTGGGGTAGTTACATAACAATAGATCACTAACACAACTTGATTTCCACAAATACTTCTAAACACTTCATAAGATACAGCAGATTCTGCCTCCTCTCCTGTTAGCGTGTGATATATCTTTAGCAGGACTCAGAAGGCAGAGCTGACAGATTTCAATGGAGAAGATACCTAAGATAGGAACTGTAATTTTTAAAGAACGCTTGCAGTTGGAGTTTCTGATTTGGGAGGGAATGGGGCAGAGAAGGACAAGCTAATGAGAAACTTCAATTTGGAAAATACTGAGCTAGTAATACATCTTCAAGCCAGCCTTCCCATGGCAACTTTTTGTTCGAGCACGGGCATGAAATATTTAGAATTGCTAGAACTCCACTAGGAAGACTTTTATCCCTGCAAAAGAGTTTGTAGCCAGAAGCTGCCTGCTGGCACCGCATGCAAGAACGCACCATTTGTTCAATGCCAGAGTTTACTCTTTGAATGACTGACACACTCAAACCCATCTCCAAAGGCTCCTTTGCCTTCGTGACTGACACCTCCCAGGAAAGAGGGGTTGTAATTGCCTCTTGTTTAGGGACTGGAGGCTATTGGAGGGTATCGCTTTGGAGTGCCAGAGACCTTCCACTCAGCAAGCATCACAGGCTCCGTGGGAGAAATATTTCAACTCAGTGGGAAAGACAAAGGCAACGGGTATAAAGAAATTCATGGGGCTGACGTGTTTCTGTCCAGTCTTCCCAGGGTTGTCATTTCATTTCACCCAGTTACAGGGACTTGTTTAAAATCTGTCACAACAGATTTTATGACACATTCATTTGAGGAAAAAAAAAATCCCGGGTATGTTCCTGTCCCGCCCACATCCTCCTCAGAGAATATCAAAAATGGGAAATCAGCAATGTCACATTCTGCCCGAGCAGAAGCTCTGCAGCTGACAAGAAAATCATGCGCTCCTCATTTCGGGGAAAGTAGACATGGAGGCATGGAGAGTGCGTGACAGACTTCAAAATGGCCTGAGTTCAAAGAGGTTGTCAACCTAGGTGGTTTCTCAGATGAACCAAAAATGTCCCTAAGAGGCAGGAAAACTGGAGATTCAGTTTAATGAAAGTACAGATTTTCATAGAGCAAAACATTATATATGTGAATGGGTTTGACCTAGTCATGACTAGGGTGGACCATATAGATCAATAATTCCCAAACTTTCTATAAGAATTATTATTATTACCATTATTATTATTATTATTATTATTATTATTATTATTATTATTTAGTATGGGATATATTTTGTGCCTATGAATTATATAATTCTATTCAAAATATGTGACCTTGATATTTTTGCAGCCTGGCTCCATCTTATTATGCGGTAAATATATGGTGTATGTTAGATATTCTGAAATATTGAGGCTAGATTGTGTACATACCTACCACCTACTTCCGAGGACTCCTAAGATGGTGAAAAATACAAGCAAAGAGCAATCAATCTAGAAAAATGCAGGGAGATGTCCTTCTCCCACAGATAGAAAAACATCAAAGGTCTAAAAAGTTAAGAAGTCCCTTTGCTGAATCCTCTCTGGTAAACTGAAAACAGGAAAACATCAAAGCTTCTTGAGCAAGCCCGTTAACACAGCAAAATTCCTGTGGGAAACAAAAGCTAGAAATAGAGACACAAAGTACCTATGTTTAAGAAAACCCCAATAATAAAGTTGTTAAAATCACGCCCTATGACAGAAGGCCTGTGTTTGAAACACAACCGTGCCATTGATTAACTAACTATATGCCCTTGGGCAAGTTATAGAACCTTAGTTTCTTGCCTGTAAAACGGGGATTGCAGAAGTTACCTGCATCCAGTAATTTAGGGAAACTTTTAAATGCCATCCATGTAAAGTACTTGGAACAGTAATTCATAATAAGATATAAATAAATGCTAACTGTCTATGAGCAGTAGTTTTGTGAAACACCATCCTATATGGAAAATGGTTTTTAATGAACTCTTGTCTGACAAAATTTTAAAGAACAGAAAAGCATTGGTCTAGGTCACAGAGTAAGAAGCACAGCTAAGATTCAAACCTAGGCAGGCTGGCTATAGAAATTACATCTGGAAAGTACAAAACGTACACATGTGATTTCATTTTGCTTAGACCTATACAACACAATACACTGAAGTATTCTTTTTACAACGAGGGAACAGAAGCCCAAAAGGATGTGTAACTTGCACAGTCACAGAGCAACATTAAGGACGAGACGGGCCTTACCACACAGGTTGTTTTTTTTACCCTATTCCCTTTCCAGTCTCTCTTCCTAAAGCATATTTATTTTATGCTCAAAATTGTCACTCCTACTTCTTCTCTTATATTGCTCTTTTTTCTCACCACCCTACCCATCAAGAAATCTCAACCACCATGAATGTCACCATGTCTATGAACTCTTCCCTTAGAAGAGTTGTTCGACTTGTTAATTTCTCACTTTTCTAATTTTCTTCCATACCCACTGTCTACAGTCTTGTTACTCAAAGTAGGGTCCATAACCCAGCAATATCAGCATCATCTGGGAGCTGGTTAGAAAAAGCTGAATGTCAGGCTCCATCCTGGACCTCCTGAGGAGATTCTAAATTTTAACTAGATTCCCAGATAACGTGGGCATTTTGGTGTTTGAGAGGGTTTCTCAACAACAACATGATTAGCATTTTGGGCTGGATGTTTCTTTATAGTAGGGCAGTGGTCCTGTGTACTGTAGGATGTTGAGCAGATCCCTGGCCTCTACCCACCAGAGGGTATAGTAGTGCACCCTCCCACCCCACCTCTCTCCCCTCATTCCTCTACCCCTTCCCCCTACCAACTGGAACAAAAATGTCTCCAGATATGGTCAAATATCACCTGCAGAGGGTGCAAATCAATCCTAGTTGAGAACCACTGGTCTACCCGGAACAAATTTTCTCCTCAGTCATATGGTTGCCCATATTCTTCACTGTAGTTTTACAGTAGTAATTTTATGTCTTCAGTACTTGATTATAAATGCCACATCTCCTTCCTCCATATCCCTTGTACTGGATATCATAGTGGTTGCCTACAACAGTAACCATCCTTATACTGTTCCCTTCTCTCCTATTCCACTTACTCTTGATTTATGAGATCAATCTCCAAATAAAATACCTGCATAAGTCTTTGTTTCAAGCTCTGCTTTCAAGGGAACCCATACTAAGTCACTCCTATAAAATCTAGAGGAACATGGGTACTATAGTCAATAAATATGTGTCAATTAAATTCATGCTCATTGAGGGGAGTGGTAGTATATTAGATGTGTTCATCTCTCCATTAACCATGAAAATAACTAGTATGTGAGTCACTCAATAAATAATTAAGCAAATTAGTATAAAATCTATTCAGTTTTATCTCCTTCTGTTTAAATAATACCTTTGTTACCACTGCTACTGTAATTTTATAAGCCAATAGTTGGGAAAGACTAATGTTTGAAGTATTTTCTTTGAAATCAACATAGTTAATTACTTTCTAGTTATTAAATGTGATACAGGAAGCGAGGGTATGAGAAATTTCTAAGTTGGGCACAAGAAAGAAACTTCATCTGGGATTTCCCAAGCCATTGTTTTTACCAGTTTCACTTTTAAGGGGAAGATTGAAGGAAGACTAATTTCTGAATTAATTTTCCTCTGAATATTTTTCCAGGTGCAATAATACTAGTGTTCCCTGGTGTTTCTGGAATTCATCCTGAGATTTGTCTTGATGTGTTTGTCTGCCATGATCACAGTTGTTTTTCTGCTATAATTATTAGAACTCGTATAAAAGAAAATAGCAGAGCCCCTAACACTCTGGTTTTAGTACTCCAATGATTAGTATCAAAAAAGAAACAGCAGAAAAGTGCAATGCCACTTGTTGGTTTAAAACAAAAATGATGCATTGTAAATAAAATGCATAGATATCATGTAATAGATTTGTTACATTAATGTATTCAGCAGCAAATCATAAATATCTTCTTAAATTTTGTTTATTATAGCTTTCCAATAATGAATTACAGTTAACTAATTGAGATAAGCCTAAAAGGAGTTGCAAAATGACCTTTCTATTATGGAGTAATAATGTTCATTGGGATTATTGTTCTTACGTTACATTAAAATGTGTATCTATCAGAAGCTACCAGAGTTCTAGCTACCATTGTAGCATTAGTACAAGGTGAGGAGGCAGCTGACAAACATTGATTCATTTAAAAGGATGACTTCAGCCATTTCCCCCACTGCATTTTATCCACAGAAGCATTCTGTCACAGCTGTCAAGGTTCACCTACCTTAGCAAGTAACCGATCACAGTGATTTGTAAAAACTGACTTTAAACCCTCACTCAGTGGGGCTGTATCTCAGGAAAGGTTCTTGGGAGATGCAAGGTTAAACTGATGGATCACTCGAACTACAGCCTGATGGCGCTCAATATCGTTCTTAGCATCCCAAGGACAGAGAAGGAGCCTAGAAAGTAAGAAGGCAAAATGTGCCAACAATTGAAGATCAGGCCAAGAAGAAGTGTGAGGCCTCAGGAAAAAATGTAAATCTGGGTAATTGGGCGAAAAGGTCCAATATGAAAAGCAGGCTCAAATAAGTGTCAATAGGAGTGGCTTACACCTGCAGTCTGTGGTATCTGTCCATAGGCTGGTTATAGGTTAGTGGGGATGTTTCACCAACCTCTGGTTACAATTTTAAAGTAAATAAGAATCATGTATGGGGTTTTTCATAGAGACAAGTTTACTCAACTCAAAAGATTGTCCTTTATTATGTTAGAATTATATCTTTCCTACTTTTTTGGTTAGTTATTTTAGTTAAGCTAAGTAATATTCTATTATTCTCTCCTCTCTGCTATAACCAATCTGAAAAGTCTGTGCCTCAGATGATAAAGTTTTATTCTGCATTCTCATTATGGTTCTGAGAGTCATTTGGGCAAAGAATAAAAAGTTGATGACTATGTGCCAGTCCTCAATTTTTTTTTAATTTTACTAATGCATGAAATCTCAAAGTGTGGGAAGCATGCTTTTATTTTTAAGCTGCAACTTTAATTCTACTTTTAAATTAAAGTGGACCCTACACCTTCACACAATACCTTCTAGCTCTTTCTCCCTTTCTACTTTCCAGGCCACTTCTAGAACATTCCCTAAAGACAAAAATAAGTACAGAGGTCAGGGACAGAAGAGACTGTGCAATGTGAAAAGGAGCCAATTCATTGCTATGGACATTTCTACCTGGAGTCTCTATTATTTGTACATGTTAATGAAATTTTTGGATCAGGAAATAAGTATCCTGGTGGAGAATTCAATGAAGATGTGAGCTCACTAAGTAACAGAGGTCTGAAGAGCAAATAAAAAGGCAAGAATAATGAGAAAGAAGTGAGAAGAAAAAGAACGCATGAGAATGGTACTCCTTAAATCAACAGATTCTCAGCTTAAGTACTTACTCCTTTCAGGTCTAACTTACACATCCAAAATAGATGCAGGTTAAATGGGAAAGTTTTTCCACAATGTGCCTCCTTTCCTTTCATGGAAATGGCAGCCTAAATTAAAGCCTATTGTGGTAAGGAGGCCTGGCTCAACGTTCTAGGACCAAAATGTAAAAGCTATTGCATTTGTGCATTGGCAGCCAGCATTTCTCTCCTCTCTGTGTTTTTTTCTTTCTGAAAACTGACTCTATTGTTTAACAGAAAAAAAATAAAACAGAGTATTTTTATGCTCATGATAAGACACTAACATTACTGGAGAACTGAATATGGACCAAGCAGTGCTTGAGGGAACTTTGAAAGGTATCACCTTTATTTTAAATGTAAGTAAATAAAATCTAAGAAACGTCATTAAAATTTAAACTATATGCATAACACAGCAAAGATTTAATTAAATTAGGAAATTCCTGATAATGTTGAATTTAGATCACATAAATAGAACAGGCCTTGGTAACACCCCATGCCATATGGAGCACTGGAAGCTGATGCACTCACTAGAGGCACCAGACTTTTACTGTTATTATCATTTGAGCATGCTCTTTCACTCTCTGTCACTCCCTTTCTCATTTAGAGGTCCACTCAATCTAAATCATCACCTGTAATAATACACAGACGGTCCTATGACCCTTACACTTATAAAAACAGCAAGAAACAAAGAGAATGCATGACATAATACTCGGAAGTCAGAAAAAGAAGTATGGTTACCTTATTAGTTTTAGAACAGGAATATGTAACAAATTACAAGCTGAATACAAATAGTTTTACATTAACTTGTGTTTTAGTTAGGAACCACGTCAACTGATATAATAGCCCCCCAAATGATCCTGGCTTAAAGAAGACAGAGGTTTACTTCTCCCTCACATAAAATACAGGTAGGTGGACTTCTCTGTTGTTGCTCTGTCATCAACACCTGGCTTCACCTTGCAGTCCAACATGGCAGCTCCCATGATCACCTATTCATTCTAGTCTGGGAAGCAAAGTCAAGCTGCTTCCTTTTCAAGTACAGCATGAAACTTGCACATATCACTTCCAATAACAACCCATTGGCCAGACTTTAGTCACATGGTCACATAAAACTTCCAAGAAGGCTGGAAATACCGTTTTTAATCAGGTGGCTGTGCCCAACAATTATCCCATTTTTAAGGAAGAACGGATGTTCTGCTGTAAGTGTCAACACTGTCACACTTATCAAAAAAAAAAAATGTGAAAATCCTTAGCTGGTATTGCTACAGGAGTTGTTTCTTGTTTGATCCAATTGGTGTTCTGTTGTGTCATTGCTAAGAGTTGGCCATTAAATCCACTTCCCAATATTTCTTCATAGCTTGGTTGTATAAAATACTCTTCCTTTGCCAGCAATTGCTCAAACTTGAGTCTTTAAATTGTGTTACTATGGAGGGTTACATGGGAATGTCCCATCTCTACTTACATATCTCTGCTGTGCCTTCTGTTTTCAGTACTCTGAGAATTTCTGTTGTCCTTCAAGAAAAAGAAATGTTAGCTTTTCAACAAAGTGTGATATATATATTGGACTGGACCTCAGAATACTCATCTCTTGCATAAAAGTCACATGGGTCCTAATACCCTTTGGCATTACTATCATCCAGTTCATCTGAATGCAGTTGTTAAACATCCCAGCTCTTTGGTGTGCAATAAAAGCACGTTATAAATTACACCACATGCTACGGAAACATAGGGAATAGATTAACTTACTCTAAGTTTTCTTACTGCATAATCATAGAGAAAGAGGCCAGCACTGGCATAAGAAAATCAGAGATCTAACTTGACTCTGACTCTAACAGTCTCTGTGACCTACAAGTCACTTAACTTCTCTACAAACCAGAGAAGTTTCCTCTTTAATCAAACAGAGAAATATCAGATGTTCTACCTGCCTTAACGAGTTATTATGACACCTAAACAGGTTTACAAAATCATCACAGAGTGAGTTGAGAGAATTATTATTGCCAAGAAGGAAAACATTTGGCCATTGCTGTTACTGGCAACAAAAATGGTAGGGTATGGACACTCCATAGGCCCTTATGCCAACAACTCAAAAAATAGGTGAGATTAGAATACAGACAGAAGATATGCAGAAAATACGCATTCTGTATTTTTAAATAGAACTTATATGTCAAAGAAGTTTTAGGTTCACAGCAAAATTGAGTGGAAAGAACTGAGTGTTACTTTATACCACTGTTTTTCCGCCCTGAGACATACAACCTTCCCTACTATCAACATCCCGTCCCAGAGTGGTCCATTTGTTACAAATAATGAATGTACATCGGCACATCATTATCACCCACAGTCCATAGTTTACAATAGGGTTCATTCTTGTTGTACATTCTGTATGTTTGGACAGATGCATAATGACATGTATCCACCATTATTGGATCACACAGAATAGTTTCGCTGCTCTAAAAATCCTCTGTTTGGCCTATTCATCTCTCTTCCCCTATAACCTCTGGCAAGCACTGACAGTTAAAAGATGGTTTCCAGGAACACGACAAGGATGCCCACTCTCACCGCTGCTGTTTAACATAGTGCTGGAAGTTCTAGCATCAGCAATCAGACAACAAAAGGAAATCAAAGGCATCAAAATTGGCAAAGACGAAGTCAAGCTTTCGCTTTTTGCAGATGACATGATATTATACATGGAAAATCCGATAGACTCCACCAAAAGTCTACTAGAACTGATACATGAATTCAGCAAAGTTGCAGGATACAAAATCAATGTACAGAAATCAGTTGCATTCTTATACACTAACAATGAAGCAACAGAAAGACAAATAAAGAAACTGATCCCATTCACAATTGCACCAAGAAGCATAAAATACCTAGGAATAAATCTAACCAAAGATGTAAAGGATCTGTATGCTGAAAACTATAGAAAGCTTATGAAGGAAATTGAAGAAGATTTAAAGAAATGGAAAGACATTCCCTGCTCATGGATTGGAAAAATAAATATTGTCAAAATGTCAATACTACCCAAAGCTATCTACACATTCAATGCAATCCCAATCAAAATTGCACCAGCATTCTTCTCGAAGCTAGAACAAGCAATCCTAAAATTCATATGGAACCACAAAAGGCCCCGAATAGCCAAAGGAATTTTGAAGAAGAAGACCAAAGCAGGAGGCATCACAATCCCAGACTTTAGCCTCTACTACAAAGCTGTCATCATCAAGACAGCATGGTATTGGCACAGAAACAGACACATAGACCAATGGAATAGAATAGAAACCCCAGAACTAGACCCACAAACGTATGGCCAACTCATCTTCGACAAAGCAGGAAAGAACATCCAATGGAAAAAAGACAGCCTCTTTAACAAATGGTGCTGGGAGAACTGGACAGCAACATGCAGAAGGTTGAAACTAGACCACTTTCTCACACCATTCACAAAAATAAACTCCAAATGGATAAAGGACCTAAACGTGAGACAGGAAACCATCAAAACCTTAGAGGAGAAAGCAGGAAAAGACCTCTCTGACCTCAGCCGTAGCAATCTCTTACTCGACACATCCCCAAAGGCAAGGGAATTAAAAGCAAAAGTGAATTACTGGGACCTTATGAAGATAAAAAGCTTCTGCACAGCAAAGGAAACAACCAACAAAACTAAAAGGCAACCAACGGAATGGGAAAAGATATTCGCAAATGACATATCGGACAAAGGGCTAGTATCCAAAATCTATAAAGAGCTCACCAAACTCCACACCCGAAAAACAAATAACCCAGTGAAGAAATGGGCAGAAAACATGAATAGACACTTCTCTAAAGAAGACATCCGGATGGCCAACAGGCACATGAAAAGATGTTCAGCGTCGCTCCTTATCAGGGAAATACAAATCAAAACCACACTCAGGTATCACCTCACGCCAGTCAGAGTGGCCAAAATGAACAAATCAGGAGACTCTAGATGCTGGAGAGGATGTGGAGAAACGGGAACCCTCTTGCACTGTTGGTGGGAATGCAAATTGGTGCAGCCGCTCTGGAAAGCAGTGTGGAGGTTCCTCAGAAAATTAAAAATAGACCTACCCTATGACCCAGCAATAGCACTGCTAGGAATTTATCCAAGGGATACAGGAGTACTGATGCATAGGGCCACTTGTACCCCAATGTTCATAGCAGCACTCTCAACAATAGCCAAATTATGGAAAGAGCCTAAATGTCCATCAGTTGATGAATGGATAAAGAAATTGTGGTTTATATACACAATGGAATATTACGTGGCAATGAGAAAAAATGAAATATGGCCTTTTGTAGCAACGTGGATGGAACTGGAGAGTGTGATGCTAAGTGAAATAAGCCATACAGAGAAAGACAGATACCATATGGTTTCACTCTTATGTGGACCCTGAGAAATTAACAGGAACCCATGGGGGAGGGGAAGGAAAAAAAAAAAAAACAGGTTAGAGTGGGAGAGAGCCAAAGCATAAGAGACTCTTAAAAACTGAGAACAAACTGAGGGTTGATGGGGGGTGGGAGGGAGGAGAGGGTGGGTGATGGGTAATGAGGAGGGCACCTTTTGGGATGAGCACTGGGTGTTGTATGGAAACTAATTTGTCAATAAATTTCATAAAAAAAAAAAAAAAAAAAGAATAAATTAAAAGGAAAAAAAAAAAAAAAAAAAAAAAAAAAAAGATGGTTTCCATAGTTTTGCCTTTTCAAGAATGTCTTGTAACTAGAATTCTACAATATGTAGCCTTTTCATATTGGCTTCTTTCACTAAGCAACATGCATTTAAGATTCCTCCATATCTCTTTGTGACTTGATAGCTCATTTCTCTTTAGCACTGAATAATATTCCATACCAATGGATGTAACACAGTTTATTTATACAGTTCCATTATCCACTGAAAGACATCTTGGTTGATTCTAAGTTTTGGAAATTACGACAAAGTTGAAATAATGAATTTTGTGCAGGTTTTTGTGAGGACATAACGTGTTCAAATCATTTGAGTAAACATCAAAGAGAGTGTTTGTTGAATCATACGATAAGAATGTGTTTAGTTTCATAAGATTCTGCCAAACTGTCTTCCAAAGTGGCTGTTCCATTTGGCATTCCCATCAGCAATGAATGAGAGTTCTTGGTGCCCCGTGGGTTCACTAGCATTTGGTGTTATCAGTGTTTGGAATTTTTGCCATTCTAATAGGTGTATAGTGGTATATGATGTTAAGCAGTTTTCATATGCTTATTTATCAGCTATATATCTTCTTTGAGGAGTCTACTCAGGTCTTTTCCCCATTTTTAAACCATATTGTTCGTTTTCCTACTGTTGACTTTTAAGAGTTCTTTGTATATTTTGGATACCAGTCCTTTATCAGATATGACTTTTGCAAATATTTTCTCCCAGTCTGTGTCTTATCTTCTTATCTCCTGACAGCGTCTTTTATAGAGCAGAAATTTTTTTTAATTAGAATTAATTCTAACTTATTATTCTTTTCATGGATCGTGTATGTGGTGTTCTATCTAAAAAGCTATCAAACAGACCTGAAGTCATCTAGAATTTCTCCAATTTTATCTTCCAGGAGTTTTATAATTTTGCACTTTACATTTAGGTCTATTATCCTTTTTGAATTAGTTTTTTTTTAAAGGGATGAGCTCTGTGTGTAAATTATTATTATTATGTGGTGGGTTTGTGTGTGTGTGTGTGTGTGTGTGTGTGTGTGTGTGGTTGCTGTTGTTTTGCCAAATAGAAGAGATGCATAGGGCAAGGTATGGGGATGGGAGGTGGTGTGGAGTTTCTGTGCCCTCTTCAAGGTGCATCATCCTCTTGACACCTTGAAGGGTTCACCAACCCATTCTCTCTCCCCCAACTTCAGAAGAATGTAAGCTTCAAAAAGGCAAGAATTATTGCCGGTTTTGTTCACTGTTGTATCCCTGGTGCCTGCTACATATTTTAAAAATCAACAAATACTGGCACAATTAATTTTTAAAGTTACAAAAACAGCAATAGGCAATAAGATACAGGTCATGTTCACAGAAGCCATACAAAACATAGATCTATTTCTTGGGCCATAGTCAGGGTCAGCTCTCACTGGAGAAAAGAAAAGGACCTTCAGAAAAAAGTAAAAATGTTAGCATATAACTGTAAAATAAAGATAAGGCATAGAAAGAACAAAACACGAAAACTTGCTATAAACCAGAAACATTACATACATTATGCATTTTATTATTCTCAACAACACTATGAAGAAAATATTTCATTCAGGGGACAACTTTGGTTGTTAGGTAACTTGTCCAATGTCTTGCAATGAATAGGATTGCAATTCCAGTGATGATGATTTAACTCCAGGCTTGATTTATTCTGAAAGCCAAAGAAGCAGGAAAAGGAGAGAAAAGGGATACAATGAGCTCCCTCCAGGGAAAGTGAGAGTATCTGAAGTTCAGAAGGAAAAATACAGGTAGGAGAGAATACCTTATGACGTTAAAGTAGATAAAAGGCAAAAAAAAAAAAAAAAAAAAAAAAAAAGGACTTTGACAAACACAGCATAGGAGGCAATTAAGAAAAACTGCAAGAAACAGAAACAGAGGACTAGGGGTGCCTGGGTGGCTCAGTTAAGTGTCCAACTTCAGCTTAAATCTCAGGGTTTGTGAGTTCAAGTCCCACATTGGGCGCCACACTGACAATGCGGAGCCTGCCTCGGGCTCTCTCTCTCCTTCTCTTGCTCTCCCTCTCTCTCTCAAAACAAACAAAAAAACAAACAAACTTAAAAAAAAAGAAATAGAGAACTAGAGGTAAAGAGGTAGAAAAAGATGTGTAAGTGAGGAAAGAAGGGGGAAATCTCACTTCAGGATGCACAAGTTAAATACCCCTGAAATAAAAGCACGTCGCACGGTAACTTCAGGACATGGAAGATAAAGTAATTCCTTAGGAATTAAAGGTAAGCATTTTAGAAAAAGTAGAAGGGAAGAAAATTGATATATTCCTATGTATTCTTGGAAACACTTAGAATTAGGACGTAAATAGGTGACACATAGTTAAAAGAAAATGCCTGTAAGATGTGCTTGTACAAATTGAAGGGTTCATTCTCCACCACAGAAAAGTCTTTGGGTTATTAGGTTAGGGTGGCAGTGACTGGCTCCAGCAGAGGGTATCACTTCTGCATCACTGGGGTCGTTTTGTTTCTGACACTGACTCCCTATAGACAGAGCACCTTCGGAACGAGATGGCCCTGAGTTTAATCCCGATCCTTCATTTGTCTAACTCACCTGCTTTCAGGCAAGCCTCAGAATCTGTTTCCTCCCGTGTGAAGCACCATCGGGCTCTACCAGAACCAGGTGAGATACAGTATGTCAAATGTCATCCTAGACTCAATAAACAGTAGCTATACTATGAACAACTTCATGGCGGAACTACAAGAACTTTTTTTTTCAAACGAAGAAACTGAAGGGAGAGATGGCCAGGTTTGAGGTGTATTGATTTGTGAGATTAAAGTAGCCTTGAAGACAGAGGCATACAAATCATACAGACCTAGCCATTCAGGGTATCCAAATGTCTCTCCCCAAAAGTGGAATGGGGAGCGAGTAGGCCTGAATGTTCCTTAAAAAATGGAAGTGAAAACTGTGTTTAAATGGGGCCTGGGCCATCCCTGCCCCACCCCTGCCTACATCAAGCCTATTTTTCTAATAATAGCCTGAGCACACTGATTGAAAATCAAACCTTCTCTCAGAAAATTCCAGCTTCTCCCCAAAGCTTTGCTTAACTGCATTAAGGCTTGCAAATATATTTTGCTACTAACTCTATAATCTAGCAGTTCACTGACATTTACAGTCTGAACTTTTTCATTTCCTCTTGGTCTTTGGGGGAGTGGAGATGTGTGGAAACATGCTGTTTGGTTTCAGATTTTGGCAGTGAGGTGATATATACCCACATTTTCCCCTCATTGGTTCTTTCTTTCTTTTTTTTTTTTCCTGCTTAGTTTACTCACAGCCCCATGGGAGCTCAGAGAATAAATCGACTAACTTCTTTCTTCCTTGCCACCCATTTTCAGAAGTCCCCTGTGCTGAGGTGTTTAGGATGGAACATTAACTCTTTCAAGCTGCCAGGGGATTCTCTGGGGAGCTAAGTTGTTAAATACAACAAGGAAAAAAAATGGGTGTACAACTTTCTGCTTACTTTAAAAGACAAAGTTGTTTTATGAATGTCTCTTTTAAAGGAACCCAATTTATTTGTTTTTACCGCCATCATCATCTCATCAGGCATTTCTAACTAGTGCACAATCTTCAGAAATTTGTCAATTTTGAACTCTATTGTATCAAAGCACCCTATACCCAACTTCCGCATTAATCTTAACATAATTATTGTATATATCTGCTCTCTGTGCATGTAAATTCCTCCAAATGGTCTATAAGATCTTCCTAGTTTGGTCCCAGTTTATTTTTGTGGCCCACTAATATTCCACAAAAATCATAGAATCATTACATTGTTTTTTTTTTAACTTGATTTTTTTATTTTTAATTAATTTTTTAAGGAATAACCAGCAGACAATATTGTATCAGTTTTGGGTGTACAATACAGTGATTCCATATTTACCAACATTATAAAATGGTCACCACAGTAAGTCTAGCTACCATCTGTCACCATACATAGCTATTAACAATACTATTGCTTATATTTCCAATGTTGTACCTTGCATCCCCTTGTCTTAATTATTTTACAACTTTAAGATTGTACCTCTTCATGTATTCCCCTATTTCATCCATTCCTCCCCATCTCCTCATAAACTATTATATTGAATGAGCTAAAAGAGGTAGGGAAAATGGGTGTAAGCAGAGAACACTTCTTCCCCACCATTCTGCCACTAAATATGCTACCAATCGTTCTTTCTCTGCTCTTGTGTGAAATCCCAAGCTGGTCTCATAGCCCACTTAGTCATTTGTGAATAATAAATACTCCTCCAGCCTCCTTCAATCTCAAGAACAGTTTTATTTTCATAATTAAAAGTGCCATCCACAGTGATAATGAAAACTTCCATCCAACCCCTTCCTTCAACCGAAAGCTCCCCTAGTTTCTCAGGTCATGTGGGCTTCAGGCTCCAAAGCCTGCAGTGAGAGACGACCAGTGTGGACCACTTCTTTTCTCTCTTTCAGCTCTACCTTCTCCCACTAACTGGGCACAGACTGTCACCTCCACCCCAGGTTTGGGTTGAGGAGGTGAGGGGTTTACAGAGGAGAACCCCACTCAGTGTTACATAGGTGATGTTGGGCAGGCTCCCTCTGAAGGTGATGGAAGCACAAAGCCTGGTTCTTCCTCTCGCAGGGGCTCTATGGGGTTTTTGGGAGAACCCACGAGATAAGCAATACCCCTTGTCCTGCTTGGTTCTTAAGACCCCAACCCACAGCCTCCCAGATTCAGGCATTCTGTGCTATCCAGGCTCCCTATCACAGTCCTTTGTTCTACCAGATAGTCTTATTGGGCAAGATCCTTGTTAAAATAACCCCTGGCCAACTCACCCACTCACTCAGCCCACTCACTGCCACTCACTGGCAGGCAGCACAAGTCCAATTGGCCCCCATAATGGCCCTCTTTAGTTTTGCTCTGCTCCCTCAAGCCGAAACCCCAGGAGACACACATCAAGGTGACCATATGGGCTCCTTGAAGTACCCGTAACTGACCTGAATCTGGAAAAAAATCACCCCCCCTTTTCTCGAATGGAGCAGAAGTGGGAAATGGAAAGTTCAAAAAAATTACAGTAGAGAAAACTCTCCCTCCTCCAATTTATTTCATTTTTCTTCCAAGTCTCAGATCCTACTCTTTGATAGCTAGTTGCTGGTAGAGTAGCTTTTATAATTTCTTACATCCTTTGTAGGTCCATGGCGACTCGATTTAGAATCTTGGAGAATGGCCTCTATCGTAATGACCCAGGCCCTGGAACTCAACCAAAAGAGACCAAAAGTTCCCACTTGAATTTCCTGCTGTATGAGGCTGCTTGCAGTTTGCTCAGCACTGTTTGCATTTTCCTTTCTCCTTCCTTTATTTTGTCATCAACCTAAAATCTTTATAAACTATTCCCAAAGACATATCTCAGAGGACTTTTCAGAACACATTCTCCCTCTACTTACAATTGAGAAGACCTTTTTTTCTTTTTTTTTTTTTTTTTTTTTGGAAACTCTTATATCCTTTGTATGGTATTCACATTCTCCCTCCTAGTCTGATGATTTCTAGGAGTCCAATGATTTATAAAATTGTTTTATCTTTTTATGAGTCATAAGCTTCTTGAAAAAAAGACTTGTTTCTTCACATTTATCTTTGTAAACCCTGTAGCTCACTAAGCCATGCATTCAAAAAAAATTTTTTTTAGCTTCTAAAGTGCTCAACTTAGCATAAAACCTACCGTGAAGCCCAGCAACCCCACTCCTAGAGAAATGAAGACTTTATGTCTGCACAAAAAGCTGCACATGAATGTTCACAGCAACATTATTCTTAATAGCCAAAAATTGGAAACAGCCCAAATGTTCATCAAGTTGTGAATGGATAACCAAAACATCAGATATCCACACAATGGAATGCTATTCAACAATAAAAAGGAACAAAGCAGTGATATATGCTACAACATGGATGAACCTCACAAACATGCCACATGAAAGAAACCAGACACAAAAGATGACAAAGTGTATGATTCCCTTTATAACAAATGTTCAAAAGAGCCAAATGTATAGAGATATAAAGTACATTGGTGGTCACCTGGGCTGGGGGTGGGAATGGGGATTAACTGTAAATGATCATGAAGGATCTTACAGGAGTGATAAAAACGTTACACAACTCAGTAAATTTACAAAAAATCATTGAATTATACATTTAAAGGGAGTGAATTTTATGGTATGTAAATTATACCTCAATAAAGTTTTAAAAACCTGCTTGCTCAGTGGAATTTGGGATTTTTTCCTCTTATGTCAGCTTCTCGGAGGTGTTAATGCTTCGGAAGCCTTGAACAGTCCAAAGTAGGAGAGAACAGGCCCTCTGGGCCTATGCTTCGTTCTCTGAGTCATAAACAAACATATTGCTTCCATATCAAAAACCAGGAGTCTTGAAATTTCAGGTGAGGGCAGAGCACAGTTAGATTGAGTGCAGCTGAAATGCACCAATGGTTTTTTGGTAGTGAAAAGAGCTGATGGTCTCCCCAAGTGTCTAGCTTAATAATAAAAAGCGACTTGGGCACTGAGCATTAAAATTTCCTCATAACCTGAAAATCTTTTCTTTGTGCGATTTTAAATCATAAAAACTTTAAATTGTAGCAAAGTAATTTAGAAATCAATCAGCTTCCTGAGTATAAAATGAACAATGTGGGATCCATGTTTCCCTCTAGATATGTAAAATAAAATCGTACTTTAAGAATGGCCTCAACTTGGGGCGCCTGGGTGGCTCAGTCGGTTGAGCATCCGACTTCGGCTCAGGTCACGATCTCACAGCTTGTGAGTTCCAACCCCACGTCAGGTTCTGTGCTGACAGCCTGGGGCCTGCTTTGGATTCTGTGTCTCCCTCTCTCCCTGCCCCTAACCCACTTGCATTCTGTCTCTATCTCTCTCAAAAATAAAAAAAAATAAACATTAAAAGTTAAAAAAAAAAAAAAAAAGAATGGCCTAAACTGTAGCCACTGGTAAATATATATGTCATGTAAGAGAATAGATAAAAGTAACTCATCACCAGAGATGAGATCTGTAAGTTCCATGTTAGGCTTAAAGGTGTATTGTTTTAAATAAACATTTATAATTATTTTAATGTATATGTTAAAACACTTTGGCTATTTCCATGGTTAGGAGATCATCTATAGGAATCTATCTAAATGAATTTGAGTGAATTATGATTTGGTCTCCAAAGAATTTTCTTTAAGAGCTCTTTATGAGCTCAAATTACAAGGGTAGTGGTTTGTATTTCCAAATTCCCAGGGCTTAAGTCACTTGTATAGCAACAACAAATAAACATACCACAAACATTAGTAATAATCAAAAGCACATAGGCAAAGAAACGATGTGTTTATTGTAATGACTAGAACCACTGCCTGCTAATAATTATATACTTGACACAGTAAAAGAATTGATCAAAATTCTCAAACATCCACTGCCCTCTCACCTCATGGGCAGTTACGCAAAGATCACAGTGACTGGGAGGTTTAGTGTTTTGCACCTCTAGAAGGCATCAGGACTTAAACTCAGGCTCAAACAAAACCGGAAAAGAGGAATGGGTAACAGGAATACGTAGCAGGAAGTCATTCTTCCCATTTAACTATGCTAAGGACAAGGAAACAATAGCCAACATCCAATCCACCCAGGCATTCATTCACTAGTCCAAGAATTATTTATTGAGTGCTAACTCTGCGCCTGGAAGGGGTGGAATAGTAGTCACTGTCCTCATGAGGCTCACATTGTACATCAAACACACTAACAAATAAAAACAATCCCACAGTGGTGAGAATAGCGGCAACGGGTGGTGTCTGTGCAAGAAGGGATGGGAAGAGTTCTCAGGGAATGCCTGAGCAGCTGGCACATCAAAGAACTTTAACTAAAACTCTGCTGGAGGAAATAAGGGATGAGTGAGACACGCGGGTTGAAGAGATGAAGGGAGAGCTGGAAGACGTTTATGAGGAATTTGGATTGTATTCTCAGTCAAGGAATGACACAATGTGATTCATACTCTGAGGACATCCTTCTGCTGAGGTGAGAACGAATATGTATTTAGAGTTAGAGTTGACAGTTTTTACTGATAAATTGGATTCTGTGGATGCAAGTTAAGGAAGAATGAAACAGTTGCTTGACTCATATCCCTCTGGATCCTTTCAAAACATTTTGTGTGCATCTCCTGCTTCCTTTTTGGTATACTTCTGCTTCTAAGAACTACCACCTGTGCGTGGATGGATGGATGGATGGATGGATGGATGGATTGAATGACTGATTGATTGATTGATTTCTGGTGGTGGTAGGAGTATTGCTCTCCAGCTATTGCAGGCCACTCGGCTCACAGGCATAGAAAGCCAAAAGCCTGAGAATGCACAGGCTTCTGGGAAAATCTTTAACCCATGATTGAGGAGTCTAAGAGTATGAAAGCTCCAGCTCCCTTCCTAGGGTCAAGGCAATCCTGAGACTTACATTACAGTCCTGAGTTTCCTTAAGAGAGATGTCATGGGAACTGTGTCTGACATTTCATTCTAACTGGATGTCTTCTTTTATCTGTCCTGTTTCCCCAACTTCCTTAGCAGTTTCCTCTGTGAGTCTTTCCTCAATAAACCATTTGCAAGAAATCCTGTGTTGGGATAGGTGTTCAGATGTTCCATTGTTTACCCCAAGATAGCAGAAGACCTTAGAAGACCTGCACGTCTTCTCCTTTCTTTTCAAATCTCTAATACTTCCTTCCCCACCCACATCCCAATGACTTTGCCTCCTAATTCACTCAGAAAGCACAAAGAGTCAGTCGACTCCTTCCTAATGGTCTTGTCTCAGGGCCTTTACATCTCCTGTTCTTTGGCCTGAAATGCTTCACCCAGGCATCTGCATATGGCATCCCTCATTTCCTTTATGTCTCCAATGTCACCACATCCACAAGACCTTTCTTAGTGGCTCAATATAGTTACTCTTCCCTGTTGTATTGATTTATTTTGAAGAACAGTATTTATCACTATTTGGCATATATTTCTTTTTATATTATTTTCCTTCTCCTCCATCTGCTCTATGAATTTAACTATTTTTTTCTCTTTTTTTTACCCAATTAATCCATTTAATTTATTAGATACTGGAATAACTCTTATTCAATACTTGTAGATTGTACTTATGAAATATTCTTATTCTCAAGATAATTTTTTTTCTTTTCCTTTAACTCCAGTTAATTAGCATACAGTGTTATATAGGCTTCAGGTATACAATATAGGATTTAGCAGTTCCATACATCACCCAGTGTCTATCACAAGTGCACTCCTTAATCCCCATCACCTATTTCACCCATCCCTTATCCCAACCCCCCTCCAGTAATCATCAGTTTGTTCTCTATAGCTAAGAGCCTGTTTCTTGATTTGTCTCTGTCTCTTTTTCCTTTGCTTGTTCGTTTTGTTTCTTACATTCCATATACGAGTGAAATCATATGCCATTTGTCTTTCTCTGACTGACTTATAACTCTTAGCCTTATACTCTGTGGTTCCATCCATGCCATTGCAAATGGCAAGATATCATTCTTTTTATGGCTAAATAGTATTCCATTATATATATATATATATATATATATATATATATATATATATATACACCACATCTTCGTTATCCATTCATCTGTCAGCAGACACTTGGTCTGCTTCCATATTTTGGCTATTGTAAATAATGCTTCTGTAAACATAGGGTGGCATGTATCCCTTTGAATTTGTGTTTTTGTGTTCTTTGGGTAAATACCCAGTAGTGTGATTGCTCAATCACAGGGCAGTTCTATTTTTAACTTTTTGAGGAACCTCCATACTTTTTTCCACAGTGACTGTACCAGTTTACAGTCCCAACAAGAGGGCACAAGGGTTCCTTTTTCTCCATACCCTATGCCTATTTTTTAACTCAATTATTTGGGTTTTGGTTGCTAAGTTTTGTAAGTCCTTTTTACATACTGGGTATTAACCCTTCAGTGGACATGTCATTGGCAAATATCTTATCCCACTCTGTAGGTTGACTTTTACCTTTGTTGATTGTTTCCTTTGCTGTGCAGACACTTTTTATTTTTATGTAGTACCAATAGTTGATTTTTGCTTTTGTTTCCTTTGTCTCAGAGACAAGAAGAATATCTAGAAAGAAGTTGCTACAGTCAACATCAAAGAGGTCACTGCCTGTGTTCTCTTCTAGGATATTTTACTATTTCAGATCTTACATTTAGGTCTTAATCAATTTTGAATTTATTTTTGTGTACGATGTAAGAAAGTGGTCCAGTTTCTTTCTTTGGCATGTTGCGGTCCAGTTTTCCCAACACTATTTGTTGAAGAGACTGTTCTTTCCCCATTGGATATTATTTTCTGCTTTGTCAAAGATTAACTGACTATATAGATATGGGTTTATTTCTGGGTTTTCTATTGTGCCCCATTGATCTCTGTGTCTATTTTGTGCCAAAACCACATTGTTTTGATCACTACAGCTTTATAATATAACTTCAAGTACAGAATTGTGATGCCTCCCACTTTACCTCTCGTTTTTAAGACCGTTTTGGCTATTTGGGGTCTTCCATGTTTCCACACAAATTTTAGAATTGTTTGTTATAGTTCTGTGAAAACTGATATTGGTATTTTGATAGGGATCATATTAAATATGTAGATAGCTTTGGGTAATATAAATATTTTAACAAAATTTTTCCTTCCATGCCTTTTCATTTCCTTGTGTTATCTTCAAATTCTTCTTCAGTGTTTTATAGTTTCCAGAGTACAGGTCCTTCAACTATTAGGTTTATTTCTAGGTATCTTATTTTGGGTGCAATTGTAAATGGAATTGTTTTCTTAATTTCTCTGTCTTCTGCTTCACTATTAGTATATAGAAAAACAACAGATTTCTATACATTGATTTTGTATCCTGTGACTTTACTAAATTCATGTATCAGTTCTAGTAGTTTTTTGGTATAGTCTTTTGGACTTTCTACATATAGTTTTGTTTTGTTTTTTGGTTTTTTTCATCGTTCTGTCTTTAGCACCTAGAATAGTGCCTGGCACAAAGTGAGCTCTCAGGCATTATATGATGAATGTATGAATGTTGAATATACTTTGATATATTCAAGTCTCCCATCAAAATACCAGGCCTGTACAATTATTTTTTCTACAGGAGCTGGGCGTTCTTACCATTCAAGTGCATTATGATTACTGCAATTACTCTGAGTTTGAGTATTTTATCTTTAACTCAGTACTCCAGATAAATTGTATTGGACATTTAAATTTCAAGTATATGTGAAATTTTTACAAAATGAAATAGTTATATGATGAATCATCAATTATTGAAATATTGGCTCACAAAATTAATAAAAGCAAACTCCAGACTTCCTATCAACAACTTTTTAGCTAAATGCATATGACTTTGAAGAACTGTGGACATTTCCTGACCAGGAAGATCAGTATATGCTGTTTAGTACGAAATATGGCTTCTATAATTACAAAGCAACTACTTTTTTGAGGTCTACATAACACACCTGGAAGCACCTCACTTCATCAATATGCTATATTTTAACTCTTCAGCATTCACCACTAAAAAGTTTCCCAACCCTGTTTAAACATGTGACCTTACATACATGCACAAAGACCCCTAGAGACACACCTAACCTGGTATTGATTCTGTTTGGCAGGGAAGCAGAAACACAGAAAGGTTTGACTTATTACCATAGGCATATAAAACACTTCTGGCATGTCTTGAAATATTCAGTACTCCACTATCCTCGTGTGGAATATCAGTCTTGATTATCTGGAGGACTGTTCTAGAGAAAACATCAATGATTTCCCATATTGGCCCCAGCTTGCCTCAATAAATCCTCACTCCAAGTATACAAATGGGAAGAACCAGTCCATTTCAGGCAGATTAACTTGCCCAGATACAGGTCATTCATTGTACAGGTGGAGAAATGATGGAGGTGTTAAGGGTCTGCCCAACAGGAAGCCAATCAACAGCAGAACCGGGTGAGAGCACAGCCCAGTAAATTCTTTCTACACTCCAGTATTTTTTAATCATATTCTCCAAGTCTGCAAGTCTTCCATTATGAAATGTTCTGTCTTGAGAAACTGTAGTTTTATTTTATTAACACGTTTATAAATTATAAATTCTCACTACATGGTTTCATCTTTATAACCAGCACAATAATGCAACATCAGAGCAAATGTCAGATGTAAAGCAACTGAAGAGCATTTCTCAGCAGCCATGAAATTTCAAGTGTGGGCAACACTATGGGACATCACTCTATTTGCTCCTTTCATTCACGAGTTGACCAGTCCATGTCTTTAATCATTCCATGCCACAAATCCTGTCCTACTGACCGCAGCTCCCATTCTTCATGCATAGAGACTTTTTACTGCCTCTCTGCTTCTTTAACAGTTACACTGGGAAAGGGCTTAGCACACGGACATCTTGAAGAGAACTACAGCCCACTGGCACATCTGTAACATCTTTCCCACTCAATTCAGTAAGCATTATATTCTTCCTACGGTGTGCAAAGTGCTTCCTGAGGTACTGCAGAGCTTATGGTGGTAACAGTTAACAATCTCTCCGACATGAATGAAAGCACTTACAACTAGTAGGGGAAACAGACAAAAAGAGCTCTAATATGTCACAGGCTGCAATACGTTTTGTAATTGTAATTGCAGCCCAGATGTTAGAAATTGATTATTCAGTTAATACCCAAAATGTTTGATATAGTTTTTCTATTTTTTATCTCTTTTTTTAAGATCAGTAAATGATATCAGGTATCTATAATAGAGAATATTTCAAGTATTTACATTTCAATCTTCTACATAGCAAAGTAAATTTCAATATTTTCCCAAAGGTAAGAGTGTCTGAAACATATTAGATAGACATAGGATAATCATTTGTTTAATAAATAAATAATTGAATATGATATAGCACTTGGAATTATAACTCTATACCTAGAAGTTTATTTTCATTTTAAGGATCATCAATGATAGTTTTAGTAAGTTCCAGGTTCTAGATTTCAGAGATTAACAGAAAGGTGGTATTAGGGATGGAACAGAAATTGATTGGATCCCAGAGGAAGATGAACTTGGCTGTCAATCCAGTCTGTGCAAAACACTGGAGAGAGTCCTTGAAACTCTTCCCAATTTCCTAGAAGTATCTGCTATTTGGGATACTAGCGGGACTCTCTTCACTCTCAAGTACTGCAAGACACAGTCCTTACTAAGCCTGCTGTTCCGACAATATCATTGCTGCCTCTGTAACAAGACAGTGTGTTTATACAGGAAAGGGAATGGAATGTCGGAGAAAGACTGCAGCAATGATACATGTAGAACAATATGAGTTCTCAGCTGAAACTTGCTTTTCCTTGTTATTCTTACTGAAACAAAGCTTGCATAATGACAAAGTAGCAATCAATTTTTTACTCTTAATGCATTTTCTTAAGAAATGTAAATGCAAAACCTGATAATCATATCCATTTTAGGCAATTGATGAGAAGTGGGTTACCTAGTGAGGTTAGTAACTGCAAAAAAAAGCAGTACAATCAGTTAAAAATTCAACCCCCTCCCTTTTTTTTATATTGTGGTTTCTGAATTTGTGTAAAACATTTATGACTAAAGCTTTACATTTAATGAATACCATTATACAGGTAAAATTAATTCCATGTGTCAAGAATGCAACAACGAAGAGGTATATTTCAAACATGACTTTGAATTTACCTAAGGAAAATCCATTATTTTATCCTCCAATTACCACATAATTGACTTTTTAGCCGTCATGTAATTGATATCCACATAAAAGACTTCCCATTGACCAATTTTGGAAATAACACTGGTGTAATACTTCTATACAGGATTTGATTTTGTGACTTAAAAGCCTTTTCAGCTGAAAAAATGCCTTTGCTTTCAAAGCACCTCTGTTTCGTGAACTGTGACAAAGTGAAAGACTTTTATGTGAATGTTCTCCTGGTTAACTTTTTCCTGATACTGGCTTTACTTTTTATCCTGCTAAAAAGTTACACCGAACGTTTGCATTCAAGAAATCACTCCCCCCACTAGCATGTTCTAGGAGAGAGTGGGAGGAATTTACAGCTGGGAATTGAAAGATGGAGAAGGATTTGCTGAGAAAACGCAGGATATTATCAGTAGAAATAGGAAATTGCTTTTCAACGTTATTATTACGCAGATATCCTAAGATTCCTGAATCATCAGGAACACAAACTAAGGGGAGTCCATAGTGATTATGATTCTGGTTATCACTGCCAGTTAGAAAAAAGTACCTTCACATTTATTTTTATGTCACCAAGAACTGAGTTTATTTTCAAATGTTGGGAAAGGTGGCTTATTACCAACCCACACAGTCTAGTCCTGATGAAGCTTAATCAAGTTCTCTCAAGACAGAGTGAGCTTCCCAAGTGTTTTGGCGACTATTTCAAGCAACCAGTGTCCTCAAGAAAGACACGAGTTGGGGGCAAATAAAGGACTTGCCTGCCATAGTGGTGGCATTTGGCTTTAAAATGAGGGCATTTTCTTGAGAATACCTAGAAGGGACAGCAGAGGCTGGTGTGCTTTGAATCTCCATTACAAAGTAACAGGAGAGTCCTGCCCTGGCCTGGCTCTCTTGTCACCAGAACAGATATGCAAGGCTGTTTTCGAAGTCCCACAGAAAAGATAGATACCTGGCCCTCCTGTTCTAAGCAAGAGCTCAAAATGAAAAGGAAAACAACTTCAGCTCTCATATTAAATTTGAGTTATGGTGCTATAGAGAAGCTGATATTTCCAGGAAGAGTTATAACAGCAGCAAAAAGGGCCATTTGCTTCCAACTTTGAAAGAGTGACGGCCCACCAGGGTCTCAGTATGGCCCACCTACCTGCGGCTCTCAGCTTTTTGCACAAAATAGCAGCTTCTTGCCATTCTGTGTCACTTTACAAAAAAAAAAAAAAGTGCAGAGGTTTCTTGGTGTAATATCAGCAGCTAATCAGATAATTGCTGAACCTCTTGCCAATGGCCTGCAGCCATTCACTGTTCTGAATAATAAGTGGATTATTAATTTCTTCATCCTGGCCCAGAGCCCCTGCTCCTCCTCCCTCTGCTGTTTCTTGCATCCCCGCTGCATCAGCAGCCCCACTCAGATGCTCGAGCTTTCTATCCTTCACATAAACCAAGATGCAAATTGTTGCTTATAGACCCCACCGGTAAATCCCTTCTAGCATTGAGAATGCAGAAATTGTGGGCTCTCTCTTTTTTTCTTTGGAAAGTCTGTTTTCAATTGTTCCCAGGTTAGCAAAACCAGACCACAATGGAAGAGGGCAGATGATGCCATTCATTTCTACAAAAATCATGTTTGTCTGGCACAAAACAGACAGCCTGATGCTTGTAGTGTCTTTGTTGCAGGACATTTGATCCCTTATTCATCCCATGAATACCTTCTTGAGCCCCTATTAATTACAAGCATTACCAAAGATGCTTCTGAAGAAGCAAAGGAAGATCCAGGTCATGGGTATCACAGATAATCCTGTCTTAGAGTAGGAAGAGTCCACTCCATAGAATAAAAACACTAAAATATAAGCAACAATGAGAGAAATGCTAAGGAGAAGTAAAAAACTGCTACAAGAAACTCTGAGAAGGGAGAATTGCCATCAGAAAAAGCATCATGCAGGAGAGGGTTGTATCTGCAGCTAGCAGAGACATAACCCAGGCATGGGCTGGGAAGGAGAGATGAGAAAGACACTCTAGGAAGAGGGGAGAGTGGTTATAAACTGAAACCTTCCCTAGGTTCATGCACTGATTGAGTTAATTGTGTGTACCAGGCACTGTGCTCATCTCTGAAGATACAAGGATAAATAAGACAAATTCACAGCTTCAGAGAAGAGACAGACAAGTCAACTAATTACTATAAGACTATGTGATATATGCCAAAGAAGTAGGTTCAAGGCAGAGAGCGCGTTTTACTGGAGCATGGGGGAAAAAGAGAGAATACGCATGAAAATGATAGGTTAATGCCAGAGTAAAGGGCCACCAAAGCTAGGGTAATAAACTAATGAGTCAGGATCTGGACGTGGAATTGGCAGTGTGGGGGAGGGCAGGTGGGGGTATATTGATAAACTATTTCACAGGGAGATTCCATGGGGGGTGAGGATGGAGGAAAAGAAACCCAAAATATTCTAAGGCATCTTCAAAGTTTCTTCAACATAGACTTCATAAAACCAAGCCCCAAACTGTGCTCTTTAAAAATATTAGGAATGGATTAGGGTTATCCAAATTTAACAGCAGTAGGTAAGGGGATAGAGATTAATTCTCATTCAGAAAATGATAACCAGGGATCATGCAATTAATTTGCAGACATGTAGAACCAGAAAATGACCTAGAAACCACTGAAGCTAACTTACTCCTATTGAGACTGAGGATATGAACTCAAGGGGGAGTAAATAGCTTTTCCAGAGTTATACATTCAGGAATATTGAGACTAGATCTAGAAGGACTTTTTCTGATTTCTAATCTGGAGCCCACCTACAGCCGTGGCTGTCTTGTGCAATATAAGATTACAAAATGGTGGCAACCAACACCTCTGCACCAAAACAAAACAAAACAAAACAAAAAACAAACAAACAAACAAACAAAACTGCTCTGGTTTCTTCAACTGTCATCCTGAGTGAGAAGCTGGTGTCCATCCATCTGGTCTCCTTCTTTCTGTCCTTAACCTGCTTCACAAGGCTGCTGGAATGATCTTTCTGAACATTAATCTAATTGTGCATTCCCTTCCAACAAGCTCTTGAGTAGACCTTATTCTACACAGAATTGAATATAAATGGTCTGGCCAACTCCTAGCTCTCGTGATCACATCCCCTCCCGGCACTTTTCTTCACAGCACTAGCATCTCCTGTCTTCACTCCATTCCTCAAAGCTTCTGATCCAAGCAGACCACTTAGCAAACATTCCAGGACAGTCCATGCCTGTATGCCCTTGCAGACACTGTTCCCTCTGCCTGGACAACCTTTTACAAAGAAGAAACAAATGGGTGCAGCCACGTGTTAGAGGTGCCTTGAGAAAGGGCTATAGGGAATATGGAAGAAAACAAAAGAAGGAGAAAGTTTTTTTTTCCATTTGTCATGGTCAGGAAAGGCTTCACATAAAGTGTTTCCTTTGAACAGAACCTTAGTGATGAGGAGGTGCTTGATAAAATTGGATTTAGGTTTATAACTGCTTTTGTACTACAATGGCAGACTAGTTGTGACAGAGACCCTATGGCCTACAAAAGTAAAAATATTTACTATGTGCCCCTTTACAGAAAAGGTTTGCCAATTTTTTTCTAGACTCTAAGGTCAGAGACAACTTATGTTCTATACTTCTGTTCATAGTACTTCTCATTTAATAGATTCTCAGCAAATGTTGGTTGAAAAAATATATTATAAGTGGAAATATGTTGCACATTTCTTAAGTTAAAAGGCAAAAAGGCAAATAAAAAGATTTAGAAAAAGTTTCTCAAAAACTTTAAACAGGGGCATCTGGGTGGCTCAGTGGGTTGAGCGTCTGACTCTTGATTTTGGCTCAGGTCATGATCCTTGGGTCATGGGATCAAGCCCTGCGTCAGGCTCCACACTGAGCGTGGAGTCCCCTTAAGATTCTCTCACTCAGGCCCTTAGACCCTGCTCACATGTTCTTTCTCTCTCAAATAAAAAAAAAAAAGTTTAAATTAAAAAGAGATGATATTGGCCTTGTCAGCTCTTGATGATGTGGAAGCTCAACTATCTACAGTAGCTCCTTCCCCTTATGGCTCTGTATAGCTGAGATATCTCTTCTCAGGGCTAACACTGCATTTCTATGTAAGGACCCAAGTGCAGTTGTTCAGTGGTGAGGAAGAAAGTCCCCAAAGATGGCAAACTTTCTGTAGCTAGTTTGACAGCCAGCAGTATGGAAGAAGAATCAAATTCTCTCCAGGATCAAGAACCCAGGAGAAGCCACCCACATCATGTGTGACACACTCTGCAGGCATACCTGTTCATTTGTCAGAATGCCCCCAACACAGTGGTCAGTGCCATATAGCCTGAAGCATGAATTTATCAAAAGGAAATTGGTTCCTAAATGTAAAATTCAATACATCAAGCTTCACCAGGCAGACCAGAGAGAGACAGAAAGTAGATTTAATATTGCATTTAGCCATCATAGCTTCAATCCATCCACCATCATTTACCCAAAGGCCTGTAGGGCAGCAGAAGTGACGAGCAAAACTTTATTCCCCTGATGAATTTTTCAGGGCCACCCTTAATATTGGAGCTTTCAAAATGAGAAATGATTATATTTGGTCCTCAAAGAATCTCATCATTAAATAGGCCACGTCTATAGGCAAGATAGAGCTGGAAGGAACTTTTAACCTGGACTCAGGCCATTCAGTACCCAAAATGTATCGGAGCAGAGGTTTGAGCTAGGCATTCCCAGATGTAAGAGACAATGCAGGACAAAGTCCTTGGTTTTCAGTAACCCAGACAGGAAGTGGAATAAGTGAAGTAGAGGAGAAATAAGTACAGGAAAAGTCATGAGGCCTCAGAGTGTGTACTAATGGAAATGAGAAAAAGAATTCTAGTTATCGTAGCTCCGGAGTGGGGCAAGAGTTATTCAGAAAATGCCCTGTGAAGGAGGCAGCGTTTAAAGGGTCCTCTGAAAATGACATGGGTTGGCAGAGAAGAATGCATGAAGGGAACTACAAATTGATGAGCCTAGTCTGAAATCCATGGCAAGGAGTAATGAGAGATGAAAATAGTGAGACATGGGCAGGTCATTAATTCCAGCAGGCCTTGAACCATGGGCTGAGAAGCACAGGCTTCATAATAAGAATGTCTTATGGTTAGAGCAATGTTACTTTTCAAATCATTTTCACGTGCATTATATCCTCACAGTAACCTTGTCTCTCTAGATTGAAATCCTCCATTAACCTTCATCCCCTCTGCTTCACCTCATCCTCAACATATCACCCATCTAACTTTCAAACATATGCTCAAATACTACTTCCTCTGGGGAGCCTTTTTTGCCTCCCAAACTAGATCAAATCTCCCTATTGCCACAGTTTATTCTCAGAATTTCTTATAAAACTCCTAAGGAAGGCATTCTAGAGATGCTATGGTGGCTCTGTTCCCCAAAGTTCTTAGGGACTCAGGCTCCCTCCAGACTTTCACTCTAATATGAGTCTCCCTCATTCTCATGATCCAATTCGCAACTCTGACCCACATCCACATTCCAATCACCAAGAGAGAGGAAGGGGACAAACAAGTGGCAAAGGACACCCATCGGGTGCTCCTAGGAAAGGATGCTAGAAACTGCCACATGATACTTGCACATTCATCCTGTTGATCAGAACTTTGTTACGTGGCCACCTTCACTTAAAAAAAAAAAAAGTTTGGTAAATGTTTGTTCATTAAGAGTCGTATACAGACAGCTACAAATTCTATTACTATGGAAGATAAGAAAAACAAATATTAGGAGACAATGAGCAGTCTCTTATACAAATCCAACATTTGATAGCAAAATTCATTGTTTGTAGGTCTACATTTCTGGATTATTTGGCTAGCGTGTGTGTGTCATTTGATTATACACGCTGTCAGAGCAGGGGCTGAATCTAGTTGCTCACCAAGTTATCCTGAGCATCTAGCACAGTGTCTGGTGTTCCATTCATGATAGTAGCCCCCCGCCAAAAAAAAAAAAGTTTATTAAATGAATTTTGATGACAGTAGGTTTCAATATGCCAGTTTCATAGAAAAACAATATTGAAAAACTTCTTCAGGTTTGTTAGAAGTACTGGATATAAAAGAATGAATAAAATAAGGTCATTTTGTGGTGGTGAAAGAAAAGCTTTCAACTTTTAATGTAACGTAATCTTTCAGTCACCACACTACCTCTCCAAATTATGCATGACTGATCGGGCTCCAAACATGACCCTCTCCCAAACTTCTGTATCTCAGTAAGAGAAAGGGCCATACCACAAAGGAATGCTTTTCTGAGGTTTGGGAAATAATGGTAGAGGTCCAGATTAGAGAGACCAGCTCTTAGAATCTTCTGAGTCATATCTTTTACAATCACAAGTTTAAATGGTCCCTTGAAGGACATCAAACCAGATGTCTCCCAACCTAAGGGAGTATGAGAACCACCTGGGGAAGATTCTAAATCACCTCTAACTCTGAGCCTTAAGGCCTAGTGAACCATCATCTTCAAACACGAGGCCAAGTAAGATTTTTCCAAAGTGTCTTTCCAAAGACACCCACGTTACTCTTGTTCATAGTTAAACTCAAAAATGCAACAACAATTCGCCACATTTCTCCCAGTTCATGTTCACACTTCAACTCACTATTAAACACGAGTTCTACCATCTCATGGCTTGCTTCACGGCAAGCATCCAAAATGGAGAGGGATCCCACCATATCCTCCTTCCGCAGCATCCTAGGGGAAGTCAGCGTAACAAGGAGTCTACCTGGACACATGCCTTGGTGCTTATAGAATGGAGTTCAGCCTAATTTTTCAGTTTGGGGGCATGCATCCCCAGCAAAGTTCTACAAATTATCCGAGCTTCGGTATTCTCACTTTCTCATCTGTAAAATGAGAATCATCAAAGTACAAACTCAACAGGCTTCTTTTTGGGAATAAAATGAAATATGTAAGCACTTAGAACAAACTATAGATATATTATTTCCTCCAGCTTTTTTAGAGCATCTCTACCCACTGTCAATTATGTCTTTATGGGAGTTAACTGAGAATCATTCTAAAAGACTTACAAAATTCTGATAACCCATAAGGAAAAGGAACCTATACAAACACTTTGAAAAGTACAAGGAATGTTTATTATCATGCAAACGAGGAACACCCGCTTGACCTGTTTGGACCCATATTTTTATACCTTTAGGCTAATGTTAAATAGCTGACATCTATGCATATTTGAGGACTTTTTAGCAAATCACAATAAGCCTATTTTCTTTACTAATTTGCCTGTAGAAAAGCGGTGACTTTTTAAAGTTACACAACGCAATTATTTCTTGTCAAGATGTCATAAGACCATACTGACGAACTCTCTGAATTAGGAGTCCCTGTATATTTATAAGAAATGTAGACCAACTATTCTTTCGTACTTTTCTCAGTTTCTTGCTGTCAACCCTAGAGAAGCCAAGATTAGTGACCACCTATTTTTTGAAAACCCTTAAATATTCACCAGATAGGTTAATGTTCACTTAGAATATGAATGCAAGAGGATAAATTATACCCTGCAAACTGAGGGCATCTGTTATTCTTAGCAGAACGCAGCCGAAGAAAATTGTGAGACGTTATTGGGCACCAAATGAAATAAAAGAATGGAGCTTCAAAATAACACCTGTCAGGAGGGGGAGAACAGCAGAAGGTTTCTTTCACAACTGCAGGGGCAGTGTACTGAAACAGAAAAGTACTGAGGGAAGATAGTACAGGAAGATTAAATATGATCTTGAACAGTGATATCCCCAGAGATCTTAGGCTTTTTATTCTCCCAGACCTAAAAATTGTCAGGATTTTGAGTAAATCACAAAAGCAATTGTCATCGAGATCATCCGCAGCTGCTCGAACAACTATTTTAAGGTGAGGGAAGCTGGCAAGCAGAGAAAGTGGTGCAGTGGGGAGTCAGTGAAATGAATAAGTATGGAGAATATAAAACACTGATAAAGAGTAAGAGCTGTGACTTTTGAGGCAATCCAGTCTCTGTGTTTACATTTATATAGAAGGCTGTTTATGGGATTGTAGTAATGTGTGTTTTTACCATTTTAATGCAGGCCGGTGTTGCCATGGAGGGTACTGGGAAGAAAATGATAGACCGGTTTCCAAGACAGACTCCAGGTTTAAATCCCTCATAATTTTTCAAATGGCTCAGAGTTGAAATTTTTGTAGAGGGGATGTCTGAATAACTAACAACCTCTAAGCCTTAAAAAAATTCGGAATTTAAAAATGATGATACTGGAAGCAATTGAAAGGGATGTGCAGAGACTCTTCAGTGAGTTTTGCTTCACATCACTGTTCAGAGACTATAATCACAGACCTAGGAAAGCTGAATAAGTCTCCCCAGTGTTGTGATGGACATCATTTGTAGTCATAAACATTTGGCGAAGCAGAAGTTAGTCATTTCATTATGACGTTAATTCACCTATCCAGATGGGATTACGCACTGTGGGATTCCTTTAGAAGCTAACTTATCTCTGAATATTACATGCAAGATGTTTAGCTGTCTCTTGATGTTTACTAACCTTTCCTGGCTTTCATTTCTAACATAAATTCCCATTAAAATTGGTAGTTTAGTTTGGGCTTATTTAAAGTTGGGAATGGAGTTGCATTTCAAAATAAAAACATACTTCAAGAACATTTATATATAGTTGGCTTTACAACAAGGGAAATATTATGGCCAAACTAACTCTACAAACTGATCAGCTATTTAATATGAGAATCAAAGTAAAGCCAGAATATAACATAGTTCAATGGCAGTGTATCTTACCACCTTTTTTTTCATTTACCATGGGTTTACTGAAAGCCCACCTTGGACCAGCCACTGGGGGGGGGGGGGGGGAGGGTGGAGATCATTGAATGAGAAAGTTCTCTTATTCTCATCATGCCACTTAGTCTATTAGAGGAATCAGAGATCAAACAACTACAAAAAGGAACTTCTGTTTTAACATAACAGCAGCTTTACTGAGGTATAACTGACATTAAATAAACTGCACATATTTAGAGTATACAATGTGGTAAGTTCTGGCATATGCATATGCTAATGAAAAGATCACCACACTTAAGATAGTGATCATATCCATCACCCCCAAAAGATACCTTTTATAATCCTTCCCTGCAGACGCTCCCCACAGGCTCCCTCCCCCAGCACCCCCAGGTCTGCTGTCTGTTGTATAGATAAGTTTGCATTTTCTAGAGTTTTATATAAATGAAATCATAAAGTTTATATTCTTATTTATATGGTTTCTTTCACTCAACATCATTATTTTAAGATTTATCCACACTGTCACGTGTATACACTGTTTGTTCTTTTCATTGCTGAGTGTTACACCATTGTCTGAAGATACCACAGTTCATGTTTCTATTCACATATGATAAATGTTTGGGTTGTTTACAGTTTGGGCTACTACAAATAAAGTTTCAGTAAAGAAGCCTGGTTTTTAATTGTGCCTGGGTTGTAAGTGGACATGTTCCACTTACAGTGGAACACTTACAGTTCAGAGTAGAGGAATTATCACATGGCTATACCTTAGAATAAACCTTACACTCCAGATAAGAGGGTTGAGGATTCTGTTTTTTTAAAATTCTCCTTGTTGTTGATAGATACAGCCAACCTACAGGCATAAATAGTGTTTAATAGATATTTTGGGAAGCCCTCCTAGAGGGTCCATATTCAGAAAAACTATGTAGATGCTATTCAGGTACTGGAATCAAGCGTCACTTGATTGAGAAGAATCAGATCCCTGTGTATTTGCTGTACTCTTGAGTATAAGGTACTGATGAGCTTTGTCTAGGCTGATGTTATCAGAAACCAGGGACTGTTTCATATATGACTGAGTCCTCAGCCTCCATTGCAATATCTAGTACATAGGTTCACTTAGTAAATATTAGTGGAAGGAGAGAAAAGAAGGTAGGAAGGAAGGAGAGGAGGGTTTGAGGGAGGAAGGGAAAAGGGGTAAGTAAATAATGGACAAAGCAATAAATGTTGAGATACACTAAATGAGTATCCCCATCTAAATTATTAATTTTGGCTGGGAGCACTGATAAAATCAGATAGATACTATAAACACTCATATACTGCTAAAAACTTTTATGATGATTTCTATGGTCTGGAAATAGAAGGAAAACTCCATGGACAAGAGGATCTCTTTGGTGGAATAACACTTTGTTCACACTTCTGTTAGTACTTTGCTCTCCTTACTTTGTAGTAAATAAAATAAAATACCTTAATAGTATCTCACTCCACAGTGGGCTCCAAAATGTCAAGTAAATAAAATAAAATACCTTAATAGTATCTCAGTCCACAAGGGGCTCCAAAATGTCAAGTACAAATACATCCTCAGTTCATAGCACAATGGCTATAAATATTCAACAGGGTTCAGATTAAGCTAATCACCCCAGAGAACCATGGATTCAATGTTCAATATTCCAGGAGAAGCCACTGGAAGGTCACTATCTCCCCTCTCTCCTTAAAGCAAGCAATATCCTGTGACTGAAGTTCTCCCTGTACTTCTTATATACTGTACATTTGTCCATCATGTTCTCTTCATCTGGAATGCCCTTCCAAACCTCCATATACATCTGCATTGTAAATCCCATCCATCTTTCAAGACTCAACTGAAAAACTGCCTTAAAAATGAAGGAGTATTTAATCTATCAGATTGAGAAAAGATTCTTCTCTATTGATGCCCACCCCACCTCATTTTCTTTCTTCTTCTATGGTCCTTATCCCATGATGCCTAGTACTAATACGAGTTGTGTATTTGTTTTATCTCTCTTACTACACTGTAATATTCTTAACAGAAGGGATCTGTCTTACTCAGGAGGGGATATACTTCTTTTTTTTTAATTTTTTTAAACGTTTATTTATTTTTAAGACAGAGAGAGACAGAGCATGAACGGGGGAGGGTCAGAGAGAGAGAGGGAGACAAAGAATCGGAAACAGGCTCCAGGCTCTGAGCTGTCAGCACAGAGCCCCACAGGGGGCTTGAACTCACAAACTGCGAGATCATGACCTGAGCCGAAGTTGGACGCTTAACCTACTGAGACACCCAGGCGCCCCGGGGATCGTACTTCTTACAGTGGCCTTCAAGATGACTTGGAAATGGTAGAGGCTTGATAAATGTTTGTGGACTGAATAAAAAGATCAATGAATAAAAGAATATAAACTTTCCAATGCTTATATCATATGAACGATTGGAAGAATACACTTACCCACATATCTCACCCAGTGTTCCTGCTCTAATAATGACAAAGCCCCACATGATGTGCATTTTCTCAGACTAAATCCCATTAAAATAGATGTTTCAGTTTGATATAGCAGGTTATAAGTCATCAGCTCTTTGGTTATAATCAATTCATCCAAATAATTAGCCAATTCCCTGGGGAGCATCCTAAAAGAATAAACATAATTTGAGCAAATTTTGATGGGAAGGGATACAAGGCAGAAGATGCCTAGAACACTTCTAAAAACAAACAATGGGAATCTCTGGGGGGTGGAAAGATTTTAGAGTCCTAGATTTATAATGTTATGGGGTCGCCAAAAAAGGAGTATGAAATGAAAAAGGTGAAAAGAATAGTACTAAAAGTAACACAGACAAGACTGCAATTTTGCCAAGGTTTATCCTGATATAAGCAAAAACCTTGACTTGATTTTATAATCTTGCATACTGGGCAGAGGAGGAAATATGCCCCTATATTTTTATTTGGGAATAGGGACACAAATTTCTGCTTTTATGTATGATTAAGTAATTTTCCACAGACAAATGCTCCAAAAAGGACAACTGGAAAAGCCAGATAAAATATAAGAATTAAGGTATTACACCACAAAATGTGAAAACAACAAATAGGAAAATAAAATTTCTAAGATCAAAGAGGTAAACTCGAAAAAATTAAACTTTCAGAGGTGAGCTGAAGATCTGAAGCTGCCTTTATCCTGTGAGCATTTGCCAATTCTGGGCATGGTCTAGAGGCGTGAAGTCCAGATTTTGCCCTGGTCAAGGGCCACTGCAGAGGCATAAAGAAACCAGTAAAGATTTGGTGGTTGAATAGGATCTAGAGTGGCAAAATCAGAGACATCAGGTACCTCAAACACACTTCCAGTTTCCCACTTAAGACATGTCCAATAATGAGACCACACAAGAATTGAAACTAAAGAGCTGAGCTGAAAGGCACTGAAAAACAGACCAGAAATGTCTGTTGTAGCTGGTACAGAGAAGACAAAAACATCCCCAATTTTTTAACTACAATATGACCATAGAATTTAGGTAAAACAGAGATAGAGTGAGTTTTACAAAACTGCAACCCAATTTCGACACAGTTCAGCACCTGATTAAAGTGATGAAGAACACCTCCCTTCCTTCTACCCTAACAAAAGGAAAAACAAATCATTTCTGATGGGAAATAGTATCATCTGGAGCCTCTACAGATTTTATAGTGTCCAACATGGAACAAAAGTTGCTGGGCATATGGAGAGAGAGGATCATGTGACCAATAATAAAGAGGGGGGAAAAAAAACAGCACAAGCTGACCCACAGATAATGCTGATAAAGAAGTTAGCAGAAGAGAACTTTAAAATCGTAATGATTAATTTATTCAATAAATAGCTGAGAAGATGAGTGGAATAAATTAAAGGATAAAAAATTTCAAAAAAGAATTAATTTTTAATATGCAAATGGACATTCTAGAACTGAAAAATATAGTACCTGAAATTAAGAATTCAAGGGATCTGTTTAATACTGAGAGAAACAGAAGACAAGAAGAATGCACTGAAAGGTTAATTGAAAACATAACTGAAACTTGAACAAAAAAGAATTTTAAAAAATCAGAATGTAAACGATATAATCAGAGTCTTTCAATTAAAGGAAAGATAGAACACAGGAATAAAATGATACATGAACAAATAACAGCCCACAACTTTCCAAAATTGGTTAAAATAAAGACTCCAATGCACAAATTGAGGAAACCCAGTAGAGCTTGAGCAGATTTCTTAATGCCCTCTGGCCACATCTTAGTTAAACTACTAAAACTCAAAACCAAAATCTTTGCGACAGCCAGAGAAAAAAGACTTCTGTAACCTTCAAAGGACCAGCAATTAAGTCTGGCAACTAACTTCTCAAAGAAAATCATATAAGCAAAAAGAGAATAAAATCAACACCTTTTACAGAAAGTTACTGCGAACCTGGAATTCTACGTCCAGCAAAATAATCTCAAAATTCATACTGAAACAAATATATTAGCAAAGAAACAAAAACTGAGAGAATTCATCACTAGTACACCTGAAATATAAAGGGCACTTTTTTTTGGCTTTAGGCTCAAAGGAGGTGAAGGTACAAACCGTCTTCGGTCGTCCAGAATCCAGGTTCATCCAACACCAACCACCTAATTTCAACCCCAAGGAGATCCAAGTCTTCTACCTGAGGTGCACAGTGGTGAAGTTGGTGCCACGTCTGCCCTGGCCCCGAAGACTGGCCCTCGGTCTGTCTCCAAAACAGGTCAGTGATGACATTGCCAGAACAACTGATGACTGGAAAGGTCTGAGGATTACAGTAAAACTGACCATTCAAGAATATACAAGCCCAAATTGTATATTTTGGGACCTTCTGCCTCTGCCCTGATTATCGAAACCCACAAGGAACTTCCAAGAGACAGAAAGAAGCAGAAAAACATTAAGTACAGTGGAAAGATCGCTTTTGATGAGATTGTCAACATTGCCTGACAGACTTGGCACAGATCTTTAGCCAGAGAACTCTCTGGAACCATTGAGATCCTGGGGACTGCCCAATCTGTGGGCTGCAATGTTAGTAGCTGCCTCCCTCATGACATCATCAGTGGTGCAGTGGAATGCCCAGCTAGTTAAGAACTACAAGGGAAAATATTTCAAAGGATCATTTGACAAGCGAAAAAAAAAAAAAAAAAAAAGAAAGAAAGAACAAAAAGAAAGAAACAATATAAGATATACTAAAAGGAATTTTTAAGTAGAAGGAAAATTATCCCATATGGAGACATGGAAATGAAAAGGAATTAAGAGAATGAAAAGTTAAATATGTGTATAAATATAAATTAATATTCAACATGTAAACTAATAGTATCAATGCTTACATTTAAAAGGTAGATGTAATTAGGGGCTCCCAGTTGGCTCAGTCGGTTAAGCTTCCGACTCTTGGTTTCAACTCAGGTCATGATCTCGTGGTTCGTAAGTTTGAGGCCCTCACTGGGCTCTGTGCTGACAGTATGGAGCCTGATTGGGATTCTTTCTCTCTCCCTCTCTCTCTCTCTCTGCCCCTCCTCTGCTTGTGCTCTCTCTCTCTCTCTCAAAATAAATAAATAAATAAACAATAAAATAAAAAAAAATAAAGAATAAAAGGATTACTATGCATTTGACTATAACAAGTCATGAATTCTTTCAGTAATCACTAGAGTAACAACTTTGAAACTAACTATATTGGTAATTACATTAAGCAAAAAAGATTATATACTCAAAACAAAACTAAGATTGTTATATTGGATTTTTAAAATAGTCTCCTTAGAAGAGACACACTTAGCAAATATTAGGACACAGAAAGATCAAAAGTGTGGAAAAAGATATGTCATGAAAATGTTAACCAAAATAAAGGCCAATATAACAACACCAATATTCAACAAAGTATTTCTGAAAGCAAGAAGTGTTACTAGAGATTTTTAAAGTACCTTTCAAAAGGATAAGTGAATCAGTCACAAGAAAAATAGCAAAGACCTAAATCTGTATATATCTAATAAGAGTTTCAAGATGTATTTTAAAATTATCAGAGTTTAAAAAAATAAAGAAATCCAAATCATGTTAGGAGACTTTAAAACATGTCCCTCAGTAGGTAATAAGAGAAACAAACAAAAATGTGTAAGACAGGTGGATGGACAAACAAACTGGGTACAACCATACCATGGAGTCCTCTGAGCAATAAAAAGAAATTAACTATTGATACATGAAACAACATAACTGAACAACAAAGTTACTATACTGATTAAAAGAAGGTAGATAAAAATGAGTATTTACTGTGTAATTCATTTATAAGAAATTCTACAAAATTCAAATAGTCTGTAGTGAAAGAAAGCATATCAGGGGTTACTTAAGGACAGGAGGAAAAGGGGGATTAGGAGGAGAGAGCTGTGATGATCATCTCATGAATGTGTAGATACATCAAAACTTATGAAATTGTACACTTTAAGTATGTACCCTTTACATTTCCACATGTCAATTATCCCTCAATAAAACTCTTTAAAATATCAGTAAAGTCTAGAGAAGGTATGAACAACACTATTAACATATGGAACCAAATGGAATATGTAATCAGAGGGGAGACTTTGCACACAACAACAGTAGAAATCACATCCCATTCAGATTCACATGGATCATTTACCAGAATTAACCCTGTTTAGCGTCATTAATGAAAGGCTCAACAATATGCAAAGGACTGAAATTATTCAGAGCATGTTCTCTGATCTCCGCAGAATTACCTAGACTAACAAAAATTCTAAATGCCCTGGAATTTATCAAATACCCCTCTACATAATGGGTCAAAGAATAAGTAACAATGGAAATTAGGAAACAGTTTGCATTGAATAATAATAGAGATGGGACATATCAATATTTGGGGATGCAGCTAAAGCAGTGCTTAGAGGGAAACGTATAATCTTAAGTGTGTATAGTACAAAAGAAGAGAAGCTGAAACATAACCTAAGAAAATATCACACCGAGAAAACGTACAAAAAGCAGATGATGGGCAGAAGTCCAGGAATAAGAAATATCAGTACAACAGGAATAATCAACAAGATCAAAAGACATTATTTGAAATACTTTCTAAAAATCGGCAAACCTTTAGCAAAATGGATTAAAAACAGAGAAAAGGATATCAAACTTTTTCTAATTACAAATATGGAAAAAAATATACACAAAATCACAAAAAAATAAAACTTCATGAAAGCCAAACTGCAAGCCTCAGTACTGCATGAATACATGCAAGTGATTTTCTTTACAAAGTATGGTAGCAATTCTGTTTTCAAAAAAATCCAATGAGATATTTTTAAATATCTATAAATATCTAAAAATTAAACCATTTCTAACTATAAATATATGATGCATGTAATAGGTATGAAAGAACTATTAAAAAATTTATAGTTATTTAAATTATGTTAATTTAATACTAGCATCATCCAATACTCTTTCTTAAAAACTTTGATAACATTATTATGGAACAACAACAAAAAGTCAAGGGCTACGAGTAATGTTATATGAAAGCCTTAATCAAGCTAATAAATATTGCAATGGACTTCAGATAAAATAAAAAATAAAAAGTTGCTTAGGAATCTCCTGATTTTCATGGTTTTAATTGTCATATTACCATAGACGTGACCATCGCTTCCTAAAGTTTTATCTACATACCTCACATCAGAAACTCTTCACACCTACATTTTCCTTGGACTTTTCCACAGTTAATTAAGTTGTTTTCACTTTTTAAATAGAAATTTCCAATTATATATGCAAACTCTCTGATAGATCCTGACAGCAAAGACACAAAGGCTAGCTCTCATAGCATAGACCAGAAAAACTCCAGTAAGTAGCCAAGGAATATTGAAAGCTGTTTGCTAAAACAATTTTAAGTGAATCCTTAATCTCTTAGGTGAGAGAATCTGGGTCGTATTCTCAATGAGAGAATATTTTACATATATAGAGAATTTATATGATGTTGAAATGCACTCAGTGTGCTAGCACCCATTTTACATAAGCACAGATGCATGAAAGAAGCAATCCCAGAGAAAAACATAGTAACAACCAGAAGCCCAGCAGTAAATTATATTGCTGGCTTATCTGGTAGAAATTTATACCACCTTCTAGTATCTGGTTAATATTTTCTATTCAGTATCCCGTGAGGACTTTCAAATCATTTTCTCTATGTATTTAATTGTATGTGTGTTTATGAGAAAATCTGAATGAGTTCCATGAGCCTCTACTTACCTCCCCTTAACTCCCCCAAATTATACAAATCAGTGTTGACTTCTGTGATCACAAAGCTCATTATTTTAGGTGGTGCTTATTTCAATACTAGAGTAACCTTTTGAGGGATATGTGGTATGAAGAGCTGAAAACAGTACCCTAGATCTAATTAGTAAAGGTATTTCTATTGTTATAATCTTCACATAATGTAGTGAAACATATTCTTAAAAATTGTTCATTATTTTTATAGTCCACCATGTTGGAAACAGGAAAAGAAGGCTAGTTATAGCTCTGTTTATCTTTTTCTCATTGAACTCCTTATGAAAATAACATTTTCTCTTTTTTTATAGAATTTTTTATTTAAGAGAGTCAAACTATTTAACAACAACCATTGTATCAACATTTCCTTAGTTCTCTGAGATTATAGCATGTTGGTAAAAATTTGATAATTTAACTTGTAGACTTACAGAATCACAAGATAAACTTGTTGAACTATTCAATTTAGGCTTTAAAACCTTCTACAGAATGCTTTTCCATTGCTGACCAAGCATTAAAAAAAGAACCCTAAACAGTGGAACTCATCACGACAAAAGGAGCATATCATATTGCACTATTAACACATTTTCCTTATTATAACCTTTGTAATGTTTTTTACACATATGTCTTCCTTATTGGCTATCCTTGGAGAAGTCATACAAAAGTAATTCCATCTTCTTAATGATAGCTCCTAAAATGTTTGAACATAGCTATCACTGGCCCCTGGTCATCTCCCCATTGTCAGGTTTTCCATTCATTACTCATTTGACATAGTTTGGGTTTCCTCACCATTCTGGTCAACTATCTCCATTGGTCTACATCTTTCATAAAGTGTGTTTTCCACAATATGACCCATGACTCACAGTTATTCTTTGACTAGTCCTAAGATTCATGGCCTTTCCTCTGGGTACTAGAGCAGTAGGAAAATGTTCATTTCCCTGGAAGTTCAATCACATAATGGAGTGATATTTAATTGAGTTGATGAAATTCCCTAACATGTTTTACTTATTCTCATCAAGTCGTATCTCCCCTCTGTAATTATATTGCTGTTTTAAGACATAAGTACTAGATTCTAGATTTAACCCAATTATTTTTAATAGGGATGCACTCATTATTCAAGAACACCCAACTCATGATAGGAAAAATTTGAACACTCCCACATTCCTACTCTATTGTGATCACATCATCTGCTTCTTCATAGATAAAATAAACTTAAAAATAATAGAAATCATCAAACTATTAGAGACAAATCTTCCAATATAAGACAAGATGGAGAAAGAAATGTGCTATTCGTATTCTTTTTCTTTTGGTTTAATTTACCAAACAAATATCAATTTGTTTTACCTGTATAGACATAGCCTGAACAAGAATTCTAATTTAAGGAAATAAAGATGTCAATAGAATTGTTTCTTGATCAACCACTACTCATTCAGCTGTTGTAGAGCAATGGACCGGACCAAGCACTGTATTACATCTTGTTTTGCTTTAGCTGAAAGCACACAATTCAAGTTTTCCATCATTTATATTGAGTCCAGTAATTGCTTTTGTTTTGTATTCTTTTTGTCACATCTCATTTTTCAACTTTACTAATAAAATGTTGAAGAAAACCATAGAATACTACAAATGAGATCTTTTAGTTATACCATTTTATTAATAGCATTTAACTTTGGCTGTTAAACTATTAACATATAATTTAAAAAAAAAAAGGAGCAGTACTGCATTAGCAGGGTAAATGCATTCCAGTGAATAATAATAAACCATTCACAATTTACTAGGAGCTTAATTTAGCCCAAATTATATTGTTAACAATATGCCTCGTTTACTCACATGAAATTTAAAAAACCACTCTCAAGCATTAACATAAAACACCTTATGTTGTTTATTTACGCTATAACTCATAGATGGAATGGGCATTAGAAATTGCCAAAATTAACATTTAAGGCAGTCTCTTCAGAACAGCTATCAATGTATCAGCCTTATATAAAATGTATGTCCATCTCTTTTCCTTATCTGAATGTTTCCATTTGTACTTGCGATGCGTTTACAGTGGCTAACTGAAATACGTCCTACGACCCTATTTGAGGATATATGGTATTTTATAGGCTCCATAGTCCATCCATAAAATTAATGGAGTTTGATTGTATTGCAAGTAATTGTAGTAATAGTCTTAGAGTGGTAAAGAGCTCTAGCAAACCTTATTACACTTTACAGAAATCTCTTTATAGAATTCCTAGATAATAACCGCAAGAAATGTTAACATTCTGAGTTGTTACTATGCATTACTTTACATCCATGAACATCTTTAAGGATGTATGAGGGAGGTGCTGAGACAGAGTCTTAGAGGAATTTCTCCATGATCTCCCAGCTAGTAAATGGCAGTCAGAGCCAGGAATAGCATCCAGACTTTCTAGTGGCAGATTTCCTGTGCTTGTCTATGACACTTCAGAGACTTTCAGTATCTATGGTTAGGCTATCTCTACTTAATCAATTCTGAAGAAAGCATGCTCATTTTCTCTCGAGCCAACCTATAGTATTTTGGACATCTCTAACTTAAGAAGTCCTTGCTTCTATTGAATCTGTATAAATGATACTTATACCTCTTTGTCAAGGCTCAATCCCTTGGAGTAGAACTGAATAAATCAAATGCCTCTATATGTGACATACATTGAAGTAATGAATAAGGCAATCATGCTGCCTCCAAACCTCCTTTTTAAAATATACATATTACTTCTCAGTTCCCTCAACTTCTTTTCTTAGGATGAATCCCTAGCCTTACCACATTCTGATTCTTTCCTGACTACAATTGTTTATCAACAACCATTTTAAGTTGTAGCATCAAAACTGGAGAACAATCTTTCAGACATGAGCTGACCATTAGACATTGTCCTGGGACTCTACCCTCCCTTATCCTGAACAGTAGACCAGAGAACCTGAGCATTTCTAATTGAATGTTACTTCTTCGGACTTTGTAAAAACAAACCAGCAGGGCCACAACAGGCATACCATAATGAGGATATGGTTATGTAATTTACCAGCTGTTTTGATTCAAAGAGATCTTGAAGATAAAATATGTGGTTCAAATTATGGCTCATGAAGTTCATAGCCAGTGTTTAGCAGTCAGCTAATTCCCTAATGACTTAACCTAGCTAGCTGTTTAGTCTTCCTATGTTGGTGACTGCCATCTTAATTCTAGGGACTGAAGAAGTTCAGGCCAACTCCGACACACATGGCCATAGTCAACTGTAGTATGGAATGTAGCAGGCACCAAATCATATTACTGTCTGTCTCATCCTGATCTTGAAATCAAGAAAATTCTCTATATTATTGAATCATTCTTCCAAAACTCTTATCTGAATAGGTGTTTTTTTTTATCTTAATGTACATGATCAACTATGTATTTATCTTTAGGAAACTTTTATCTTTTAGCTGAGTTGTGAACTATGAATCCTGGCTTGGTTATCTGGAACATTAGCTCTCCCCTTCAGCACAATGTTATCCTTCGATTTCTCAAGTATGCTACCTTTATCATTTTCAAGGCTTCATAGAAAAGGGGGAAAATGGGCTCAGCTGGGTCTCACAGTCCTGGCTATACCACAAATGCAGCCAGCTGGGTTCAGAGAAGGAATTTTTAGGTAGAAGGAAAATGATCCCAAATGGCAACATGGAAATGAGAAGGATTAAGAGAATGGAAAAGTTAGTACAGTAAGGAAAATGAGAAAGAGCATTAGTATCAGATCAAGAGATCAGTTGGTGCTCTAACACTGTATTAGGCCTCTATAATCTATCACCCCAGCCTAAATATTCTGTGTTAGTCACCTGTAAAGCTTTCAAACATCAGTAACCTAAAAAGATCATACAGATCTAATCAAGGTGTTTTTAGTGAATGGTTTATTATGCTCCCAAATAATGGTAAAAAGGGCCCTAGGTATTAAATGCTTACCGTGATCCAGGCAACTTCATCTGAGTTACTTCTTCCAATCCTCCCAACAACCCTCTAAGACAGATTATTATTATTATTATTATTATTATTATTATTATTATGGCTATTTTACAGAGGAGGAAACTAAGCTACTTCATCCTATAGATTGAAACAGCTGTCTGTCACCAGAGTCGGTACTCTGACATTCTGGACAAAGCTGTACTGTTATTCCAGCTTTTAACACAGGAGGCGATTTCTAGCCTCCATATTTTTTCCTGGTAACTGCAACCATAGTTTTATTCTGATCTATTTTTGCAGTCTAACATCTCTAAAGCATTTTCTTCAACTCTATGACCCAGCAAGCCCATTATCACCTTTAGTCTCTATTTCTTTTTTCCCCAAGTTGAATACCTTTCATTCTTCTTTGGTGAAGTCCAGCCTTGTTCATTTGTCAATGTGCTAAGTATGTACCATGTTCTCAGAATTATGATAATAGCCTGAGCAGCATTTCTAAATGGGAAAGGTGTTTTGACTTGTTAACAAAGATCCTAACTATACATTTAACAGGGAGGATAACATGTCCAAATGAAATTGTTCTCCATGAATTATGAAATTGTATACATGGTCTCTACTTAAAAGAAGAGAGCCTACCTCACAAATATATGCATATTTGTATGTTTAAAGTCATTCTTATTATATATAAAAACATAATGGATGCCTTACATTTCCTGTAAGTCAACAATCCTGTAATTGTCTTTGAAACATTCTATTTTAATTTAAAGCACACCTCAAAGATTCACAGAGGGAAGGAACAAATCTAAGTACATTCTGTAGTAAGTTGCATATTTGGTGGCATAGCTCCCTCCAACCCCCCTCCATCATCAAACAAATATATAAAACAAAAACAAAAACAAAAACAAAAAAAACAGGTTATATAGGAAACCTTCCCCAGCAAACGCTTTCAGAAAGAACTGTCTCACCCAGACCACCCATCCCTGTCACTATTCATAACTACTTCTACTACACTTCAGGGACTTTGCTGTCAAATGAAATATTCCCTAATCACCAAAACTTCTGTCCTTCAGCCTCAAACGTGTGAGGTTATAGGCAGCCAGAGAATCATCCAGAGATTCACATGGCTGGCTAATGTTCCCTAGGCTCTTCTGATGCAGCTGCAAGAGAAAACGCTACAAGCCCAAACCCAGAAACCAGCATGCCAGAGCCCAGCATACCTTGTCTGTACTCTGCTAACACCAGACTAGGCCAGGCTCCTGATGTGTGCTCCTGGACAATTCCCCCAGAAATACACAATAATTGCTATCTCTGCCCATTTTTTCTTGGGAATGCATTGATTTCAAGGTTTGCAAAGATATATGCATAGAGAGAGAAGTAGATCGCAAGGCAAAAAAGGGAGTTAGCATCAGTCACCATTAATAATGGTAGCAGAGTGGTGAGCCATAGCTGTCCATGACCAACTGTGTAAATCACAATTTGAACTTGCCCTTTTCCTAGGCTGAAGGGGTGGTGCCCCTGCTCTGTGTTGGGATGGTTCCACCAGAGTTTGGGTTTGTTTGGTATCCTTTAATACTCCCTCTACCCCTGACTTAGCTGGAGGTCCAACTCAGACTCTGAGGAAACTAAAAGGGTCCTTCCTGAAGTGTAAACATAATTCTTTGTCAACACATCACCGGTTTTCCAATGCAAAGGACTGAGTTATGGCCTATCGCTATACCTGTTCAGATATATGTAGAGGTGAGCTACCAGCACCCCAATTTATCAATGAAATTTTCATGCATCATATTTTAGCCAAGATGACTTTCTATATGAAAAAAGAAATTAAATAATCACAAATATTTACATGAGTATTTACTAAGTGCCAGACATGTTACCATCCACTCATTGCTTTGGCCAGTCCTCTTACCACCCTATGAAGTAAGTACTATCAGGACCCTTGCATTTCTGAAAAAAAAAAAAAAACTGAAATTCGGGGATAAGAATTTTGTTTAAGGTCACACAGTTATTATCTGAACAGACCAAAATTTGAACTAGACCTCACTAATGGCAGGACTATATAATTTGAAGTAAAAATGCCCTCAATTTCCTACTTAATGGAATAAATGCTTAGGTAATTCAAACGCAAATTGAATATGCTTTCGAATGATAACTTTTAACATACTTTTGACTTACAAATAGCACAGAAAGAAACGATACAGGATGCAGAAAGGATTTCCAGCCCTATATTTTAGGAAATGTTTTTCCTTTGGCCATTTCTCAAGCCTAAATTCCTCCAATGATAGATTACATCCTGCTTATTATCTACAAAGAACACAAATAGTTAGAAAAATGTTTTTGACCCCTACCAAAAGCAAATATGACCTCGTTTCCAACCTTGGTCTGGACTGTGAATACTGATTTGGAACCAAGTTTTTAAAAGAATTAGCTCAAAGCAGCAGGTTTGTAGCTCATATGACACAAGATGATCAATGACCACATTAGCTACTAATCTAAGGCATAAAACATGCATGAGGCATTAGCATGGAAATCTAACACGTTCCCACCCCAGGTGGCACTGGATTTCTAATCTGTTGTCCCATCTAATAGGAATAAACTTAAATAGCTTATTTAGAGCTTCATTTACAAAGTTAATAATTAGGGTGATTTACTCAAAAGGCAGGAGAGGGGAAAGGAGAAAGGGAGACAGCTGGGTGGAAGTTGAACCAGGAGAAAGAAAATAAGTCATTTTTGAAAAAGCCAAATTCAACGTCTTAATATAATTTTGCCTTGAACGATATCTCCCACTCTGATGATAGGAAATCGGGGTTAAAAAAAAAAGCGTGATTCTGAGAAGCTGAGTGTTAGAGGGGACCAAACAAATATTTTTATTTGTTACAGAATGCTAGGTAAGTTGTTTAACCATACAAACAAAAGTTTCTACGTCTTTAAAATGGGAAAGATAATACCTGCATTGCAAGGAATAAAAAGATAACAGAAGCAAAGTGGTTAATACAGTACTTGACACTTGGGAAATATTCAATTTCTATGGATTCTACCCTTTAGTGGAATTCCCCAGAAAGCCCTAAGATGCAAATATGGTCCCCTCTTCCTGATTCTGAGATGCCAGGGACTGATCTAGTCACAAATTTTGATATGGCATTTTTTCACCTCCATCAAGTGCTGGTTAAATAGTTACCTGAGTTGCTTAATTTGGTGTTACATAGGATATTGGGCAAATGAGGTTCAACTCATCAGAAATAAGCAAGTAGGTAGCCTGTCATTTACCTCTAGGGTGACCCAAGTTTCTCTATGTACCAATTATGTGACCTGGCTGTAGGCTTATCCCTAAACTTTTAAGGATCCAGGGCAAGATACCAAATGTAAATCCGTATTCTTCAAAATTTAAAACTTATAAAACAGTAAACAAAATTTAAATACAGTAGTGTCTATCCCCTTACCTAGACAAAAGTACCTTAATAATAACCTGGAAGGCTAGATTCAAATTTATAATACCAAGACCCCTTAGAGTTCTGTGCCAGAACATGGCAGCATGGAAAGAGTCAGCTTCTCCGTCCTTCACTTCCCACTAGTCTCTGTCCTACTCTGTAATGGCACTTGCATATGTATATATGTGGAACTCCAATTCTCACATCCATCCCCCACCCTCACAAACAGCCACCCCAAGACCACCTACCAAGCCCACTGGTGTGTCTGCCAACAGCATGTTTGGTCATCCCCCAAGAGGAAAATCCAAATAAAAACTCCCATGCTGGTCCTCAAAGCAGGCTCAGCACTTCTTAGCCTGGAAATTCCAGGGTCCCCAATACTCAGAATCATCTAGAAGTGAGGGAAGCAGGCTCCAGGGAGCCATGAAGATGGCACTGAGGACATGCTGCCCAAGGACACTGGTGCAGAGTCCACATGGATCTGCAACCTATAGAGCCAGAGAAGAGTCATCTAATGCAGAGAGACCAGCGCAGGGGTCCCTTTTACCTAGTTCCACAAAACTTACTTGTTCGGTCGAGTTAATATATCTCCTCATGGTCCCAGTTGCTTTCAGGAAGGGCAGAGTGTTAACATATTCACCACAGGGGAGCTGGATACTACTAATAAAGTGGCTCCAGAGTAGGCAGTCCTTCTGCAATGGAAAGTGTGGACATTATTATTAACCCTTCTAATTTCACTCTATGCATTAAATCAGTCTTAATAATTAGCAGGTTCCACCTTCCAAACAATTAGCTAGACTGGTAAATAATCAAGAGACAGGAAAAGCTAATTAACCTTTGATTTCCTTCACAGACTACTATGTAGGGATTCTTTATATCTATAATGCACTTTAGGGCTTTCTTTTTTCACAGAATTGTTCCAAAGTGTTCTCATGCCCATCCGTATTATATAAAAGTATGGTCTGCCCCACTTCATCTAAGAGATGAACCACTCAGAACCACTAAGAGATTTTTCTGGGCCACGGAGAGAATTTTTGCATGTCCTAAGGCCATAATGCTCACTTTTAGGGGGTTGTAAATAGAGGGTACAGTCTACTACCCACAGCTTCTGATCGACTCATGTTGCTGCCCTAACAGAACACAGCCAGTCAGGAAGGAGCCTCACCATACCTGCCCCAACCAGATTAAGGTTCTGCAGAAAGACTCAACATTCAGGGACATATTCCAGATCAAGTAGCACACCTTTGGTTATGGCCAAATCCTTCCATGAGTTGGTCCTTGCCCAGTTCCTCTCTCCCACCCCTAAAAGTCTTTCCACCTCCAAGGTTCTCAAACCACATTGAAATCACATAGGGAGCTTTAAAACTCGGCTACTGAGATTCCAGTGTCATTGGTGCAGCTGGGGCATGTTGAGTTTTAAGAGTTCCCCCAGATGACTCTAATGTGAAGCCAGTTTCAAGAATCAGCTCCAACACACACAGCCCCACCACTACAGCCCCAATCTACTTGCTCTTTCCCAAACACATTCAGAATTCTCACACTCCTAGGCTCCTTCTTTTTGCTTCAAAAGTCCCTCTCCTACCCGGCAAACGTCTTCTCATCCTGTAAGAGTCAGTCAAATGAAGCCATGCCCCAGCCAGTCTCCCCATTTTGAGATCCCCAAACACCTCATGCACCCCCTTAAGAGAGCTAACAGAGACCATATAATGTATCAGCCTGACAAACGCCTTGTTGAATGCAAAAGAAAATTATATAATGATGTTGGGTGACAGGGGTAGGCCAGGACCATCCCAGGCAAACTGGAACATCAGATTGTCCAAATGATAGCCCTTATTATATTAATCAGTAATTGCATATTTGCTTGTCTCCCATCCTAAGTGTGAAAGCCATCAAGGCAGGCACTGTGTTTAGTCATCTCTCTAATCTCAGCACCTGGCATAGATTAGATGTTAAATTGAGATTTCTATAAAAGACCCTCTACTTTATAATAGTTAAATGTGTAGACTCTGTAATCAAAGAGCATGGGTTCAAATTCCAACTCTGCCACTTACTGTGTGACTGGACAATTTCTTGTGCTTTAATGGTTTCCTATCTGAAATGGAAATAATGGAATGTACTTACTAGGGTTGTTTAAAGGTTTAAATGAGTCAATATATGTAAAGCACTTAGAACAATATCTGGACATAGGAAGCACCATATGTGTTTCTTATTCTTTGTTTTTTTTAAAAAAATGGATAAACCAATTGAATTTCAGGCTATTTTCTATGGACTGCTCCAAATGATCATGCCCACAGTAATTGCTCATAACAATAATGGCTAACATTTACTAGTGAATCTCCATGTTCCAGGCCCTGTTACTTGCTTTGCACACATTCTCTCATTTACCCTTCACCACAACCCTATCAAGGAAATACATTATCTACTACCCTAGGTTTACTGTTAAAGAAACTGAGGCTCAAAAATGAGGATTTCCACAGTCACTATATTTTATCTTTCTAGAAGTATTCTCAATTTCTACATTCTCTCACTGTGAGTTTCTTGGTTCCTTTGAGAACTTAAAGGGCTTCTTGGACATCCTTGTTATTACCCAACATACCCAATGTTTGACAAAATGGAGAGTGAAAAGGCAATGGCAATGAAATCTGTATTTTGGAGGAAGCTCTTGTTAACTCCTTTTTGAGATGTTTTAAAAATTCATGAACCAGTATTGTCTAGAAGGTAATATATACAAAGCAGGATTTCTGGTAGGTACTCCGAAGACACCCAAAATTATAAAATCTTCCTTTTATGTCCAAGGAGTTAAAAATCTAGTTGAGAACAGAGAGAAAACATCAAAAAAACACTGTAGGATTTAAACAGCAGTAATATAAGGGAGATTTCCAAAGCAACATATGATTAATTCCCAAGTAAATGGTACAGTTTGTGTACATGCCACACCAGGTCAGGAAAGCAAGGACTTCCGAAAGAGAAGAGACTGAAGAGACAAAAGTCTGTGTCTTTAAACATTTATTAACTCAATAAACATTCACCAACACCTACCGTGTGTCACCTTACTGCACTCTGAGACTGTGGAGATTAGGAAATCAGAGTGGTGCACTGACTCAAGAAGCCAAGAGTCTGGAGGGGAAATCAGACTTACGGGCAGATAACTCAAGTTGCATAAGAATAGCAAGGGCAGAGGTAGCTATTCTGTGTCTGGGATACAGACGGGAGAGAGACAGCCATCCAGCATAGTCTGGGCAAAGCTGGTAGGTGCAAGGTGGTAGAAGGCTCTCTAGAAAAGAGATTGCCCAAGCTGAGTCTTAAAGAATGAATAGGGTTACCAAATGGGAGGAGAGAGGAAGAAAAGACTCAAAGAGCAGCGAAAAAGAATGGGGAAAGGGGGAGAATAAACATTAAATAAAAAGAAACAAAGACTAGGAAATTCAAACAGAAAAGAATAAAAAATTTAGGAAATGGAAGGTGAGAAAACTGGGATCATAGGAGGGAATCCAACAAAAATCCTCTAGATAGGCTTTAGATATAAGACTGGAAAGTAAAATGATCATTTTTTGAATTTATATTGTTCAACAGAATTCAGATAATGAAGAGATTGCATATCATCGATGAACTTCTTGAAGAAAGGAATAAGGCATGCTTGAATATGTATTCACACTTTAAAGTGTCCGGAACCAAGAAAATACTCAAAATGTTTGCTCTGTGAAAATATGCACATGCACACACAGGCACTCATACACTAACACAAAAACATGTGCCAAAGCACAAACTACTCCTAGTTCCTAGTCATAAGTGATTTCAAAATTAAATGTTGTCTTTGTTTGTTTTTAGAGCAGTCTTCCTACCAGTCTCTACCAGGGATGGGGGCAAGACGAAGTAACTCCTGGGGAAATATGAAGGGCATGAAGGGAAGATAAAACAACCCTTCTCTTTGGCCTTGAACGAAGTTTTTAAAGCATACATGCCCGAAGGGAAATGTAGACGTTTATTTGCCTCGTGTCATTAAAAAGTGCACATAGCCTATAACTAAAGAAGAAAAACCATTATCCAAAAGAAGAACTCACAAGTTTGTTATTATTTTATGTTATATATGCATACGTATATATTGCATACATACGTAAAGATATAGAATATATACCATATATACCATAACCTTCCCGCTATCCATTAATGGGTCAATGAATTAATGGACCATGAGGCAGTATAACAGAGTGACTAAGTGCACATGCTCTGAAGTTAGACCACTTGGCCTTCGGTCCTCACTCCTGAATGTACTAGCTATATGAGCGCTTTCCCTGTGATTGTAAGCAACTTCACCTCTCCAATTCTCAATGACTTCCTCTATAAAATCAAAATAATAATAGAACCCATGACATGGGATTAAATAGTGATCCTCTTATGAGGATGAAATGATGTAATTCATGTAAACGTGCTTAGCATATTGGCTGGCATGTCACGAGAACTCAGTAGCAGTCTCAGAACTATTAAACTTATGCCAGAAATTATTCCAAAATATAGAAAGAAGGAGACATTTTTTTAAAAGCATTAAAGTGATTAGATAGGGCTGAGTAGGCAGCTATAAAATCACCATCAGAAAGTTCTCTTATAAAGAAAGGACTATCCAGTGCTTAAAAGAGAGGATCATTTTTCATGGTGCTCTTCATATATTCTTGTCACTCTGACTTGCCTCATCTATATAAATGAGCCTTAAAAAAATACCCATGAATCTAATCACTCCTGGAGTCTACAAAACCAGCCCAGAGGAAATGGTTACCACTATAGATTGTTTATAAAATGTAGGATCCCAGCTGACAGACTTGCTGAAAATTAAGACAAGGATGTGGCTACAGGCTTGGGTTAAAAAGCTGTGGTCAACAAGAAGTTTAATAATAGTGAACTAATCTCCCCCAAATTGCAGTTTATTGTTATTTATTTTTGAAAAACTCAATCTTTTTCCTTGGATTTATCTATTACCCTTCTCACTCTCCCGTCCTTCTCTCCTCTCTCATTTATATGCCTGGGGAATAATTTTAAGGGGGAACCTTTGCCAAGATTCTGACTTGCTTCTATTGCTTAATGCATATACAAGTAGAAAAAGACATATCCAAAACCTGAGTATAAAAGCAGTCATTCCAGAGCTTGTAATAGTTGGAGCTAGATTGTAAATGGTGGAAATTTCAAAGCCTAGAGATAAGATTCAAGAAATATTTCCAACTACCAAAAACTTTGATCTGAAACCTTTTACACATTACAAATGTAAAATGTGGATCTTTCAATCAGGAAAAGCACTGGAATTGGGTCATATAGGCAAAGGAATTCACATTTCCATATCTTTTTTTTTTCTGTCCTGGAAAAAGAGAATTACTCTTCCATTGTGCAAATTCACCTACTCAGAGGCATATGATTAAGATCCCAAGGAGCTCAAGTCTTCAGGAACAGAGAAAAGTTAAAAAAAAAAAATCCTACAACTTAAGGTGAATTATTGCTTTTATATGCTGTGATTAAGTTTAAAAATAAAACCATCAATGGCTCTGTTCTACAGTTGAAACCAGAGGTCTACTTTCCGCCCCACCTTCACTATTGCCTCCAAATAAAACCTTACAGATCTAAACTCTCTTTTGTGGCTTAGGTTTATTAAACCCTGATATGATTCCTCCAGGGTTGAAGATCCTTGTGCTAAACTGCTTACCAAAGGTTTACAAATTGAAATGGTTCTCGGGGGAATTTATTTCTGCCCAGTTAGTTCTGCTACTGCTGTCTCTGAAGTCAGAGATTATTGAGACAAAACTGATTGGGAAAACCAAGCCTCTCCAACATCCTACACCAAAGAGGTCAGAAAAGCAGAAATCAGAGAGATTGGAGCTCTTCCCGCTTTTATATTATTAAAAGACTCACTCTGGTAAGTGAAAGCCTTCTTTACTCCATACCAGTGCTCAGAAAACAATGCCTGAAAGCATCTTTTCTATTCTTTCCCCACACAACACTTCAAGCACAAATATTTGATCAAATTCTGGGTTAAAGTGGTCTGTGCTACACGATTTATTGACTCAACTGCAAAGTGACTTCTTACATACCCCATATGGCATATCATGGCAACTGCACAGTTAACAAGAGAATTTTTTAACAAAAAGTAAAGACACCTAACAAGGACAAGAAAATAAAGAAATAAAGTAAAACTCCAGGCTCTTCCCCGAGCCATGTTTTGTGACTCCTAGAGTCTTAGAATACCAGTTCAGTCTTAGATTTCTTCTCTACGTCATTGATGTAGCATTATATATGGCTAGTCCAAAGATTTCTTCCCATTCCTTCCTAATCATAGGAAACATAAAATTTTGTGTAAGAAACTCCCACTTACTAATGGGCCATGGTCTAAAATTTGCCTATTATCTGATTACAACTCAGAAGACATTTTCCATAGAAACAGTAGCTGTTGACTTTGGGAATGAGTCCACAAATGATTACACCCATTTTGCAAGAACCCTATGCCTAACCTCCTCAATGCTCAGTGTTTAAACACCGTTACTGACAGAGCCCATGGCTATGAAGGCAGCCCATTTCCTTTGTTGGACACCTCCATCTGCACACTTGCTACACTCTAGTCACATTCAGCTACAATCTGCCTCCACCTACCACCTATCATAGCCCGGGGGGGCCCAGGGGGCCATCCTGCTCCTTTTGTTTTCACTTCACTGTACACATCCCACGCCCATTTCCTTGAATTATTTCTCCTAATGTGAATTCCAGCCCCCACGTCCCTGAATATGCCCCATTTCATTTTTAATATCATTTATGTAATGTGATATGCACAGCTGGAGAGAAATAAGTGTGGGTGGCCAACACCGTAGGGCACTGATTACCATGGCCTGGACAGTGTGGTTTTATTTTGTTTTACTGAATACTATGTCATTGAAAGACACAAACAGCTGTCGATGGAACTTATTTGGGTTACAGCAGAGCCTCATTGTTCATGATGTGTGGCAGAGTGCCTAGCAAGGAAAAAAAAATTTTAACCAGAGAGGTGAGAACTAAAAATACCAGCCACTTCTATATCTAGAAATAGAACCAGCAAATGATTTCTGAATACATCTTTATTTTTGGGAACAATCATGTGGATGGCGTTATTTACAAAATTGTAAGGCAAATAGGTGCCCATCACCCCAGAGAAAACTACAAAACAATCTTTTTTTTCTATAGCTTGGCCAAGTCTGTTTCTCCCAGCATCCCCTGGAATTGTTCCAAGCTCTGATGGGGAGTGGGGAAGGAGCACTTTGAAGAAAGAGTTGGGTGGCAGAGGGATGCTTTCTGAGAAAGAAAGGACCTAATGGTAGAAAAAAGGCAACCCAGCTCTTGAAGTAAAATAACCATGCAGGTAAAGAGCACTATGACAAGATTCCACCTACAATCAAAGGTGGAAAAGAGAAATAGAACTTTTCAAGAGTTGGGACCTAGGGCCCCCCACTCCCACCCCAGGGGCATGCTTAGGCTCTAAAGAGGGAGACTCTGTGGATAAAGCCAAGAAGCTCTCTAGAAGTCCCAATTTGTCATGGAAATCTCTTGGCTGAAAATAATACCACAGAGTAGGATTATCATCTCTTCAAGAACTACTAGCATCGGTAACCAGAGCAGAAGATTTAGCTATAGCAACATCATCTTGAGCCTAACCATCAGAAACAATTCCTCCTCAAAGGGACTTCTTAAACCTTTATTAGCATATAGTTAAGGGCTTGGGGTGAAGTCAGGCAAATCTAGGTTTGAACCTGGCTCTGCTATTTCCCAAGTGTGTGACCTCAAACTCTTTTAGCTGACTATTTTTTCCCATCTGGATGATGAAATAATACCATCTATCTTTTGAGTTTGCTGTAAATGTTTGAATAAAATAATAGGTTCCTAGATTTAACATATTGTTTGAAATCTGACAAAAGAATATGCTGTTAGCTCTTATATATCGTTGATACTTTTTTATTGTGAAATATAGTACATACAGAGGAGAGTATGTTAAATATAAATGCATAGATACCTAAATTATTTTAAAGCAAATACCACCACTCAGTTTTTAACTCTTGACTTTAGAATTTTTCTTGTCTTTTAGAATTTGTCCATTTCTTTTTATTATTTCCAACTCTGTTAAAATTTTTAAGCTTGCTTCTTATATTTTGAATATAATACACCTAGTTATTTTAAAATATTTGATAAGTCCGCATAGTCTCATTCGTATCAGCTTGTCTCTCAGTGTGCCAGGTAACTATAATCATGTGATAGACATTGTATTTTTAGAAATGACTTTAAGCTTCCAATGATACTATCTTCCTTCAGAAAGGATTTTTTGTGGCTTGAACCATGTACTTTGAGGTGCCAGAAATAGCCTTAATCTACTTACAGGAATTGAGCTTCTCTGGGCCTCCCACTCGACTCAAGCCTGGACTGGTTGGTTCCCAGTCATCCTTACTCCTGGAACATATTGCCCATCAGGGGTCCAAACACAAAGCACGAAGTGGGATGTTTATACTTAACATATAGTGGGATGTTATACAAAAGCTTTTACTTTTGACAGGCTCTGGACCCCCACTATTGTCCCCCAGGCCCCACAAGGCTGTCAAAATACTTTGCATTTTGATCGTCTCTTCAATAACCTGCAAATGCAAACAACCTGAATGCTGTGCTCATTTCTTTGGTTATGTGACCTCACCTAGCTCGTGGCTCCACAACCCTTCAATATATTTCTGGCGCTCCTATACCTTCAAGGACATGTTTCTTGAATGGTGTCCAGCTGTTCTTGTTATTTCAGAACATTGGTTAGAATTACCTAGAGGCACATTACCAGAAGGGAAAGTCTTTGCCCATGTTAGTATTTATTTAATTACCCACAGTAAGCTAACCTAGTTACCAAGTAGAACCACTGTTGTATCTATGCCTCTTATGGTATTTCTCACTTCCATCCTAGGATTATAATCATTAAAAACTATAGGGGCGCCTGGGTGGCGCAGTCGGTTAAGCGTCCGACTTCAGCCAGGTCACGATCTCGCGGTCCGTGAGTTTGAGCCCCGCGTCAGGCTCTGGGCTGATGGCTCGGAGCCTGGAGCCTGTTTCCGATTCTGTGTCTCCCTCTCTCTCTGCCCCTCCCCGTTCATGCTCTGTCTCTCTCTGTCCCCCAAAAAATAAATAAACGTTGAAAAAAAAAATTAAAAAAAAACTATATATTTCTCTCTCTGCCTTTATTAGATTTTTAAGCTCTTCCAGGACACAATCCATAACTATGTCTAATTCATCTATGAATTATCCCCAACCCCTGCCTCTTATTCACATTAACCTTACAGAAACTGTTGAGCGAATGAATAAATTTAAATGTCTCTCATTTGCACAAACTGAACACTTCCGAAATAGAACCTCTAAATTATCCTAAACTATGTAATGGGTCATCTCAGAAGAAATAAGAAGAAGCCTATAATTCCAAGTATCAGTTGTGATTTGCATTAACAAGTTTCTCCAAACCTTGTATGATAAGCAATTGCATACCTTCGGAAATAAATAGGAGAGTTAGGATGTAACAAATGAAAGCCTGGATACCCCAGGTTATGGTTTCAATACTGATCAGCATATTTCATTCAGTATTAACACATGTGACTGAAATTGTGTAGCCACTGCTCTCATTAAAATTCATAAATTCCCTCTGGAATTCATGGCAGCCATCTGGCCAAATATTGGCTTCTTATGTTTGAAACGCAATTGCACTGAAGTCACTGAATCTCTCAATCAATTACAAAAGATCTGAGTTCTTAGGGTTTACATTGATTGGCCACCATTTTCCTAATGGAGTCATAGCCTCTGTAATTACCTATTTGACAGGAGAGGTGCCCGCTTTCTGAAGGCTATATATCCTAGCTATTCATTTACCTAAAATGTTAGTTGGCAGCTCTCATAAGAGCATCAACTACCAAGTGTGATTAGAGTTAATGTAAGTGTAACAGAATGATGTTCTCATTTCATCCCCACCTACTGCATATGGTTGTCGCATATTATACTCTAACCTGGATTGCATTTTTAAAGTAACTTTAATGTACACTTTTATTTGATATTTCATCAAGAGCCAAGATTTATGCATTTGCACACACCTTCACATGTATAGCAACATTCAGAAAGGGCTGTTTGGGGCGGCTGGATGCCTCAGTCGGTTGAGCTTCCGACTTCGGCTTAGGTCATGATCTTGCAGTTGGTGAGTTGGAGCCCTGCATTGGGCTCTGTGCTGACAGCACAGAGCCTACTCCAGACTCTTTGTCTCCCTCTCTTTCCGCCCCTCCCCTACTCACACTCTGCCTCTCTTTCAAAATTAAACAACCATGAAAAAAAAAAGGGTGTTTGATTCAAAAAGCTAAAATCTTTTTTCCAAATATAGAAAAGCTTCTGTCCCTCAATACATGAAACATATTTGATCATGGCTTTTTAATGGACACAATGAAGTAGTAATGAAGACCCTACACACACCTTCTTAATATATTGGAAGAAAAGGAAAGAACATTGCTGTTGGATTCAAACACAATTGAGACTCCAGTGTCGGTTAATCCACTGACATGATATAGATTAAATGTTTAAATCTTTCTGAGCTTGTCTCTTCATTTGTAACATTAAGATTTAATATTATAATAATTATAATATTTTAATTTAATGATTATAGTTTATTTTAATAATTATATCTTTGTTATAATAGTTTATTATAATATTCTGTAGGATTGAAATAACAAAAATAAAGCCCCTAGCATAGTACCTTTGTATTAGTCAGACTTCCTTAGGTAAGGTAACTGTAACTGTCTCAAAATCCCAATGGTTTACAACAGCAAACATTTGTTTCTTATTCAGAAATCTTCATGTTGTCTGTGGCATTTCAAGGACGCAAACTTGAGAGAGCAATGTAGACGTGGCTGACCCCAGGTAAGATCTCTATATAAATTTTAACATTCGGGTAGGCAGGTTCAGAGATCTACTAGTCTTGCAGTCAAGACTTGGTAAGTAAGACAAGCCTTGTAAGTAAGTTCCATTGCTTGTTAAAACCTGCCACCCACTCTGGCCTGGGCTGCTCCTTGCTTCAGTTTCTCCTAGCCCTCCGAAAATGGGCACCAGTTTTAGATATCACCCAGGAAATTCCCAAGGGTGCAAACCAACGTCTCATAGCAAATTATAGAAATATTTTTCCAGTTACCTCCAAGAGATCAAGTAATGAAGCTTTTATTAGATGACCTGAATGCCCTATTTGAAGTTACTGTAGTTATTCGTTCAACAGGCATGAGTAACTGAAGGAAGCAGTGTTAAACCACTCAATTGTACACAAGTACTTTTAAAAAATAACATGTATACATATTTTATTTTTATGTTGTACTTATAATAAAGTGTGCATAATACATATTTATGAAAGCAATACATATATTATTTGGCTTCAGCTGATCTTTTATAAGCCACAATAACCCTGTTAGAGCAGGAAAAATAATACTTCCTAAATACAATGAAGGTCTTCTGCGTGAATTTAAGAGTCTGAATTCTTTGCCCATTTTCCATTCCCTTTTCTGCCACTTAGTGGTACCCCATGCTATTTTATAGTTTCTGGTCTCGTACTCTAAGTTAAACTTAACTTCTAGCCCCTTCTATTCAGACTTTTACTTCTAGTTAAAATGTAGTTATTAGGAATGCCTGGGTGTCTCAGTCAGTTAAGCATCCAACTCTCGATTTCAGCTCAAGTCATGATCCCAGGGTCATGGGATCAAGCACAGAGCCTGCTTGGATTCTCTTTCTCCCTCTCTCTCTGCCCCTCCCCTGCTCATGCTCTCTCTATGTCTCAAAATATATAAGTAAACTTCAAAAAATAAAATAAAATATGGTTATTATACCCTTCTGAAAATTACCTTTCCACCAACTCTAGTGGTCTCTTTAAGACTACTTTAAATTAATTTTTTCCCAGGTTAAATTATTTGCTCTGTCCAGATATCTAAGTTTCTGAGACTTTTCTCTCCCTCTGATCTTTTGAGGAGCTTTAAACTGTCTTACTGGTAAGAGGTCCACCAGCTATCTAAATATACCAAGAGTAAGGAATGTGGAGAGTCGTATTAGAATTCTGCCTACCACATCAGTTGAAAAAGTCGACCACAGAATTATATATTTACAGTTTTACATTTGGAAAGTACCTGAAAGGCCCACCATACCAACCACCCAAGGAATGCAGGAGCTTTTCTATAGATCAAAGGTCATCCAGTCTCTGCCTCAACACTTTTTTTTTTTTTTTTGGAGAGGAGGGGGCAGAGGGAGAGAGAGTCTTAAACAGGCTCCACACTCAGCACAGAGCCCAATTCAGGGCTTGATCCCATGACCCTGGAATCATGACCTGAGCTGAAATCAAGAGCTGGACACTCAATCCACTGAGCCACCCAGGCGCTCCAGCTGCCTCAACATTTATACTGATGACAACACTCACTTGTTTATGAACCGGATCATTTAAATTTTAAAGCTCTGTAATTAATATAAAAACTTCTCATTTTCCCCCTGGAAAAATGTTGACCAGAAAATAATCTTTTCAGATAAAAGTCCTTTAAACTTGAAAATCAACTACCATTCTTCCTCTTCAGAGGGATAATCTAAGTATTCTCTTCTCCAGGCTAAATAGTCTAGTTCTCATATGGTATCATTTCCACATCTATCACCATCCTGGTCACCCACCTGTAAATTTACTCTCAGTTGTTAAAAACCTCTTAAAACATGGTTCTTACACCTTGACCTAGTAATATTATATCAATAATAATAATTCAGAGTATAAAACAGAAGGCTCAACATAAGGAAATCTATAACTATAATATATAAAAGGCTAAATAAGAGAAATCATAAGATTATTTTTCAATAGATAAAAAATATATCTGATAATTTTCCCTTTCAATAAATATAAAGGAAATAGAATAAAATAATTCATCTTTATCTGTCAAAAAACACTTTTTTCCAAAGTAAAACCAACTCAACAGCAAAATATTATTTACATTATTTTAAAAATTATTTTTTTTATTGAAGAAAGAATACATACCCCATAGTTTACTTTTTAAATGAATTATTTTTTATTTTAAAGTTTCACACATGCACTAGCAGCAGAGGAGCACAGAGAGGATCCAAAGCAGGCTAGAGCTCATGAACTCTGAAATGAAGAGTTGGACATTTAACTGGTTGAGCCACCCAGGTACCCCTAAAGTGAATAATTTGAAATCAAGGACAAAATAAGTATGTTATTATTGTGCAGTGTTATTTGGAGAGCTCTAGGAAATTGAGTAAGGATGAAAACTAATATTATCAAGTTAAGTATTAGAAAGTTAAAAGATACTAATTTTTTAAAATCACTGTAATATACCTAAAAATTATTTTTAAACTGCTAAAATTTCTGAAATAACACAAATAAATAAGTGTGTGAATGTAAGATGATCACACCAAAAATTTATACTTGGTACATTGGTATAACCAGAAATTAAACAAAATTAAAAAAAAAAAGTTTCCTTCAGAATAGCAAAGAAATGAAATAACTACAGATATATGTATAACCCAGTTGAAGAAAAAGGCAAAATAAAGATGAAGACACAGAGACAGATGGTGGGGGCAGGGGCAGGGAGTGGGGGCACAGTGATAGAAACATGTAGATAAATGTATTCCAGAAAAGGAAGACTAAATGTTAGAAACATGTCTAGTCTAGCTAATTTACAGAGTTAATGGAATTCAATTAAAATCTCATCAGTTTTTTTTTTCTGTGTGAAACTTAGCCAAACGATTCTGGAATTTATTTTTGAAAAATAAGCCATTGAAAATATCAAGTAATACACTAAAATAACATTGACAGTATGCAACAGAAAGGGAAGGCGTACCTCAGCAGATAATAGAATGTATTACACAGAAATAATAATTAAAACTCCATGTCACTACTGCCCAAATAGATACATCATTCAGTGGATTAAAGGAGAGGTATCAGAAACTGGCCCAAACATACATCAGAACTTTATTACAACTATACTTTAAAAACAATAGAAAATAATTATTTTAAATGTGGAACTGAGACTTGGTTAGCAATACGAAGACGAACAAATTGGATCCATATCTTTCTCTGAAAAGCAAAATAATCTCCCTATGGAGTAAAAATTTAAATATAAAAAAAAATCAAAGCATAGTAAAATTAGTGTACTATATTGCGCTATTATTTATCAGATCTCTCAAGAGATGATAATTTTCTGCACATTATGATGAAAGAAATTGCAAAAGAAATAACTGGAGAGAGAAAAAAAATGAAGATGTCCTGGTCACATTAACTATGGAAATAAAATACTGAAAATAAAATATATGTGGTGAGAACAGGGTATCGTTAAGTAAATTGTTTTATTTCAATGTGTTAGAACTGTATGCAGACATTTGTAAATGATGATCATTAAGGGTAGGTGACATTATTGAGAGTGTTTCACAAAATATGGCAAAATTATATAGCTTTCAAAAACCATGTATACTTATTGGTAAATTCAAGAGGCAATACCTTAAATCATCTGATTAATAAGGCCCTTGACTTTGTCCTAGGAATTAGACAAATGGTTTAATCTTTCTGAGTCCTAAGTCCTCATTAATAAAATGGGGTGAAGATTCCATGAGATAACATAACTGAAGTGATTTGGTTCATAGCCCTTGCTCAACAAATCTGTTATAATTAGGGAAGATCAAGTATCTTTCAAAAATTTCCTTAAAATTGTAAAACTACTACTTTTACACTATCTCAAAAAATTGTGAATGATAACCACAACCACCCAAATAGCATCTAAACAAATTAATGCTGGGTGATCATAAACCCTAACTCTGTACCATGCCTTCTACTCACAGTGCTTCAAATTTCCTAGCAATCAACCTAATAAAAGCAGTTATAAAAATTCACAATGTTGGTACTTTGAGCAAAGGATTAAAACTTTCCCCACCTGGGAGCGCCTGGGTTGCTCAATTGGTTAAGGGTCCAACTCTAGATTTTGGCTCGGGTCATGAACTCATGGTTCCTGAGCTCCAGCCTGCATTGGCTCCATGCATGACGCTCGGAGTCTGCTTGGGATTCTCTCTCTCCCTCTCTGCCCCTCCCCAACTCATGCACTCTGTGCTCTCTCTCACTCTCAAAATAAATAAATAAACCAAAAAAAAAAAAAAAACTTTCCCCATCTGTGTGAGGGTGTGACCTTTGATTCACTGCCCAGTTGTTCCCTTGGAAATGAATAAAGACGGTATGTGCCAACTATGTTATTAGACAACAGTGGTTATGATGAATAACAACCCTTGAGAGAGAGACTAATCTAGTCTGGGAGAAATATAAATCCCTGCTGTGACAGCAAACTTCGGGCTTCTCTGAATGTGGTGACTCTGGTCTGTCCCCTTATGGGGACTCTGAAAGCTATGCCAATGGAGATGTCACAAGAGATCCTGTCTCCAGTCAGACATGAGGTTTTTAAGTCAAGGCAACTATCCAGTGTGGATTTCATTGCTTTGTAAGTGAGTGGGTCATGGCAGCTGTGTAGACTGCTGTATGGACTGCTACAAGGACTCCAGCTGTGGCTTCATCCTACACCCTCTGATTAGACTGATGTCAAGGGTAGCCTATGAAAGTCTGTGGACTCTGAATGTCTAGTGAAATCTAAGTCAATCCCTGGTGGATGGTGGGTGTTGCAGCAAGAAAAAGAAGAATCTCATCTATCTTTGAACTGAGATAGAATGTTTTCTGGAAGTTAAAAAAAAGTGTCAAGTGTTACTCTATAGATAACTACATGTTTTGAAGGCTGTAAGAAGCAGAAGGCAGGGCGCCAGAGTGACGCAATTGGTTAAGCGTCAGACTCCTGATTTGGGCTCAGGTCATGATCTCATGGTCATGAGATGAGCCCCACTTCAGGCTGCTTGGGATTCTGTCTCTCCCTCTCTCTCTGACCCTCTTCTACCCTCCCCCTCAAAAGAAATAAATAAACATTAAAAAAAAAGCAGATGGCAAAAATAACTTACAGTGATGGGGCAGCAGGGACAAAATTAAGCAACTTCTTGGGGAAAGTGCTTGTGGAGACTCTCTGGAAACAGGTTATTGAAAACTTTGATAGGCTTCTGAGACATTCCATCTATTCCACTTGTGAATCCCTGAGGATATCATATAGGACTCCAAAGCTGGGGCTCATCACATAGCAATAGCACTCTGGGGAAGCTCTGTGTAGCACAAATAGCTATTCCTGGTGGCTTTCTTGCAACAGCCTTAGATAGACTGTGTTCATGCTTTATGCAGTTTTGTATAAAAGGCCAGCATACGTGAGTCCCAATTTCTCTCAAGAGAAAGCAGGGCTGAGACTCAGTGGGTGGCTGAAGTTAAAAAAAAAACAAAAACAAAAAAAAACCAGTGTGTGGTTTCCTTTGGCACATGAATAATTAATACATAATAATCACGACAATAAGTTCTACTTTTATTATATAGTTCTCCCGGCCTCTCACCTACCTCTAGAGGAGAGAGCATTTGACTTGGGACATTACAGGACAAGATTTCAGTAGTTTACTTTGCAAGGGAACAGAGACATTCAGGACAAGGTTATGCAGGTAGAAATAGCCTGAGGGGACTAGTGTGTGGTGTGGGAAGGGTAATGGGAGATGAGGCTCGCCCAAAAGCTGAGCAGAAGAAGGTAAGCAGTGGAAAGTGAGAAGTTTTTCAGCTGCTCACAGGTGCAGCATAATCAGAACCAGAATTTACTGCCTACTCTGAAAACAATGTGAACGGATAGAGAAAAAAGAAGGGACATTAATGCAACCTGTTTTTCAGTAGGTGTAGAAGCTTCTTCAGAGAGCTTGCACTGAGCGTGCTGTGTATTTAAAATATGGTTAGGATTATCAGTCAGGTGTCCCCAGTCTTTCCCCTGAAACCAGCTGAGACTCCCGAGACTTAGAATCAAGCTGCCAAAGTTTGAAACCCATCATCAGAGCTTCCAAGCTTTGTATCCTCGAGAAAGTGACTTCAGCTCCCTGAGACTTGGGGAGGACATTAGATGCCAGAGGCAACAAGAATACCTACCTCATCAGGTTGTGAGGACATAGTGAGTTAACACAGGTAAAGGCCTAACAATGTGGGACACCTGGTAAGTATTTAATAAACAGTGGCTATTGTTAAAGGAGAGATGGACACCAATTAAGTTCAGTTTTAATCATTTGGGCCCAGCTTTATAGCTTATCACCATCTATGCATCTTTGGCACATAGTAACACCCTCTTCCATATTCCTATCTTTTGTGTCTTATGTGATGTGCCCCTAGATATCTCCCTGCCCCAAGTGAGCCCCAGTTCATTAACAATTTGGGCACGATGTTCCCACCAGAGAGAAGTTCCAAGTGTCTGTACCATATTCCTCCATGTGATCCACAAATGACACAAAATTCTTTGTCAAACGCTTTGCAAATTAAAAATAGAAAGCTTTTTTATTATTATTTAGACATCAGAAAATGAAATCAATTTTTGTGGTGTGACTGGATCTCATGAACCCTCAATGATATCTGGAGATCAGTGCTTTTTTTTTTTTAAGTCTTCAAAAATCTCTTAATACTCTGAGAATTTTAATAGACTCAGCTAAATTCTACCGTCCATATTCCTCAGAGCAGAGCTCTGAGTATATTCTATACGACACTCTTACTCAGACATCTGTAGTAATTGTTTCTATACAAATAGAGAAGTAACTTCAGAAACACTGAACGGATTAGATCTAATGCATCATAAAACAGGTGTGCTAAAAGGGTTAACTCTAGCAGGACTGGTATTGGCCTGAGCTTGGTCAAGACATGAAATGTAGGGTTTTTTTTTAATGTTTATTTATTTATTTTGAGAGAGAGAGAGAAAGAGATAGAAAATGAGTGGGGGTTGGGCAGAAGGAAAACGAACAAAAGAGAATTCCAAGCAGGCTCCATGCTGTCAGCTCAAAGCCTGATGTGGGGCTTGATCCTGTGAACTGTGAAATCGTGACCTGAGCCAAAATCAAGAGTTGGACACTTAACCGACTAAGCCCCAAAATGTAGTTTTTAAGAGCGTTGTTTTGGAGCAAGTTTGGGAGCAGTCTGTACCAGCCTTGTTTATTAAATGCTTATTAATTACAGCAAGATTGATGGTTTGCACCCAGTTTTGGTGTGACTCCTGGAGGACTGACACTGGGTCTCATTACAGAGCAATAATGTACCTACATACCCAGCATGTGGACTTTCTGGTCCTGAAGTGTGTCATGCTCGTGTATCTCGTTGCAGATCTGAGAGATAAGGCACCTCTGACAGGACTCTGCAGTGGGAGAACAGACTGCTACTGGCTTCTTCAATCCCTTGGCTCTGGAGCAGCCTCTGGCTGTGATGAATATACTTCCTGCCATTTTGATACAATATGCCACTGCCATTGTGTATCCTTTTCTGATGATAACCTGTAGATTCGGAAGTATGATCATTTGGGGTCTTGTGAGTTTATCATTTGCACAACAGGCAAAATAAATTGCCCCATTATGTGTTAGTTAAGGATTTTTATAAACTTAATAGGTTTCTAAAGTAATTCCATTTCTATTATTTCTATCCATGGGCTAATCAGTTATGACATATACCTACTGGAACCAAGCATCATGCAAGGTAAAACAAAAGATAAAATAGTAATCAGCCCTCATCTAGACTGCAGCCCATTGCAATGGTGAAGTTGGAAGCAAGTGATCTCACTTACATGTAAATTGTTAAGCGAAGAATGTTCAGAGTCAGGATACCTGGCTGGCTCAGCTGGTAGAGCATGCGACTCTTGATCTTGGTGTCGTAAGTTTAAGCCCCATGTTGGGCATAAAGCCTACTTTAAAAATAAGTAAGTAAATAAATAAATAAATAAATAAATAAATAAATAAATAAATAAATAAATAATAAGAAGATCATAATCCATGGTCTAGGAAGAATTCCTTACAGAGAGAGTGATTCATGGAGAGAGAAGAGGGTTGACAAAAGGTAAAGATACAATTCTCCAACATAAGAAGATGGTATATACAAAAAATTAGGTTCAAGTTCTGGAGCTATTATCCACACTTTTCATATGGCCCCAGACCAAACTATGTACATTTCTGAGAATTTGTTGTACAATCTAGGGAGAAAAGCTTACCTATTTTGTTCAACTTCCAAGAAAACATTCAGTTAGCAATTTCAGTTTCAATATTAAAAATTATGAACCTTATTTTATGTTCTTCATGGCACTTATTACTACCTGCAATTATCTTAATTACATGTCTTACTGGGGCACCTGGGTGGTTCAGTGAAGGAAACAATCAGCAAAACTAAAAGGCAACTGACAGAATGGGAGAAGATATTTGCAAATGACCTATCAGATAAAGGGTTAGTATCCAAAATCTACAAAGAACTTACCAAACTCAACACCCAAAAAACGGAGAATCCAGTGAAGAAATGGGCAAAAGACATGAATAGACACTTCTCCAAACAAGACATCCAGATGCCCAACCAGCACATGAGAAAATGCTCAACATCACTCATCATCAGGGAAATACAAATCAAAACCACAATGAGCTACCACCTCCCACCTGTCAGAATGGCTAACATTAACAACTCAGGCAACAACAGATGTTGGCGAGGATGTGGAGAAAGAGGATCTCTTTTGCATTGTTGGTGGGAATGCAAGCTGGTGCAGCCACTCTGGAAAACAGTATGGAGGTTTCTCAAAAAACCAAAAATAGAACTATCCTACAACCCAGCAATTGCACTACTAGCCACTTATCCAAGGGATACAGGTGTGCTGTTTCGAAGGGACACATGCACCTCCATGTTTATAGCAGCACTATCAACAATAGCCAAAGTATGGAAAGAGCCCAAATGTCCATTGCTGGATGAATGGATAAAGAAGATGTGGTATATATATACAATGGTGTATTACTCAGCAATCAAAAAGAATGAAATCTTGCCATTTGCAATTACGTGCATGGAACTGGAGGGTATTAGGCTGAGTGAAATTAGAGAAAGACAAAAATCGTATGACTTCACTCATATGAGGACTTTAAGAGACAAAACAGATGAACATAAGGGAAGGGAAACAAAAATAATATAAAAACAGGGAGGGGGGCAAAACAAAAGAGACTCATAAATATGGAGAACAAACTGAGGGTTGCTGGAGGGGTTGTGGGAGGGGGGATGGGCTGAATGGGTAAGGGGCATTAAGGAATCTACTGAAATCGTTGCTTCACTATATACTAACTAATTTGGATGTAAATTTTAAAACATAAAAAACAAAGTTAAACCAAAAAAAAAAAAAAAGAAAGAACTTTTGTATCATGCCCACCAATGAATCCTTAGTGCCTAGGATAAAGTTTAACACATTGTAGATGATAAAAAAAATAAAAATTAAAAACCATGTCATTTATTAAGTGTGCATTATACTCTAGACATTGTTATAAGTGTTTTGCACTATATAAAAATACACACACACAAACACACACATATATACCACTAAGTATATGCCACACCCATATAATTCAGCTATCATCTCAAACCTCATTTTACAGATGAGGAAAGCAAGGCATTGAAGGGTTAAATTGTTCAAGGCCACACGTAATGAATGGCAGAGTAATCTGAACTCATTTAGTCTGGTTCCAGAATCTAGGCTCTTAGAAACTCTCAAAAGGAGCAGGCTAAATATCCAGATCATCTTTAAAAATCACTTATTAATCTTTGCTAAATAGTTCAGTGTTTTATTTTCTTAAGTTATTAGAAATTCAAGCATCAAGGCCTAAATTCTACCAACGTAAGCAAATGCTTTTCCAAAAGAAAGCAGATCAAGAATTCCCCATAACTTCAGATGCTTCAAGTAATTCCAATGTCACCTCTGAGAGGAATTTATTTGTGTCACACAAACAGAAGCAGGTGGCCCGGTGCAGGTGTTGTCATGTTTGTGGAGCTTTAATGAGAATGTGAGAGTTTACTGGGAAAGAGAATAACAAAAATGAGGTGTTTCTTTCTCTCCATCTCCAGCTTATCTGAGGGGGAAGAAAACAAGCGACATTACAATAATACACATGATGGAAATAGACAAGAAACTGTTTCTTCTAAGTTAAAAAGAAAACTGTGCATAATTATGAGAGCCCCTGTACCAGCAGAGGAAAGCAGAGATGGGCAATGGGCATCATAAGATGAAAATCATAAGATGGTAATTCTAGAGAGAGGACCAGAACACCCCAAGAAGACTTGGATTTGTTTCTTACCCTAATGAACAGTTTCACCTCACAGAGAGAACGTCATGTCTCTGTAATTTCTTTTTGCAGTTCAATTCCATTTTAAATTTAAAGGGGCGCCTGGGTGGCTTGGTCAGTTAAGTATCGACTCTTGATTTTGGCTCAGGTTTTGTGAGTTCAAGCCCTGCATCGGCCTTTGTGCTGACAGCACCTAGCCCCTTGGGATTCTTTCTCTCCCTCTCTCTGCCCCTCCCCTGCTTGATCTCTCTCTCTCTCTTCCTCTCTCTCTCTCTCTCAAAACAAATAAATTAATTTTAAAAACTCTTTAAAATATCACTATTTAAAAAAACTACTAATCACCCCTAAATACCCTACAGTGTAAGTCATCCCAGACCTACAACTGATTTTCTGCCTCATGAATTCTTAAAGAGCAAATTTATTCACAGTTGAGGAAAGGACTAGGCATATCCAAATCACAAATAAGAATCATTAGGAACAAAGCAAAAACAGTTCCACCCACTTTAGGTGGCTTTTCCCTTTAGATTGTTTTTTTCTGTGTAATGAAATGAAGCCATTTATCATCAATGTCTTGAGAAATGAAAGAAGGCTCCAATTAAATATGACTCTGTGAGTTTATGTTTTGAGCTCCCTGTACTGCTCCAAAAGAAAAAGGAAATACTTAAAATTAAAGACATACTTAGGTGCCTCAAATAAGATATACAGTACATTGCATCAGACTTAAAATAGAAATGCTGAGTGAGGCTGAAGTCAAGAGCCTGTTGGGCTCCAGGTCTGTAAGTTGACAGAAGAAACTATACCTTTGATTCCTACATTGCTGCAAAGTAACAGGGGAAAAACAGAACACTTTCAGTATAGGAAAGAGAGAATCACTGACTGCACTGAGGACTAGAGGGTTCACCTCCTAAAGAAGGCCCCATTGACATCCCAAGTGGTTCCAGTATTAAAGATAGTTGAAAGCCACATGTTAAAACACAGTACACACACACAAGCACGCACACACACACACATGCACACACATCAACAAATTCAAAAAGTAACAGCTCCAAGCTGTTTTCTGGTCCAGAGGCTACATCTTCTTTAAGACCAACATCAACAGCAAAACAAAATAGGAGCCTGAACCATCCATATGAGAGTGGGGCACTGGAAAACTAGGTGGATATAAATGTCCACCTGCTAAAGAAGGGAAGGGTATATGATGAGAATAGAAAAAGTTTAAAGAAAGGGGAAAAAAAGAAAATAATACAGAGCATGTAAGAATACAGCCCCAAACCTAACAATAGAAGAATAAATTCAGCCCCAATAAAATGGAAATACAGAGAAATCTCAGAAAAACACTAACAAATTGTGTTTATGGTCTACAAATAAATGAAAGAAAGAATATTTAAAAATTACAAAAATTAAAAACTGAAAACAAGGAGATGGTAATCAAGAATAGGCAGGTATAAAAATTAGACCATTAGAAAACTCACTGTTAGTATGCATATGTTAAATAATCGATAAGGGAAATAAATTCTAGATATTTATCCTACACATCAAGTAGAGTAATATCACTTCAAGATAGACTGTGAAGTTTAAGATGTTTACTGTAAATTCTAAAACAACTTCTAAAATAAAAAAGATTTCTAATAAGCCAAAAAGATAAAATAAAATCATAAATAACAGTCAATTCATTCAAAATAAGGCAGTGAAAGGCAAAAAAAAAAAAAAAAAAAAGAATAAAGAAACAAAGAAGAGGTGGGACAAGGAGAAAACAAATAGTCAATTGGTAGATTTAAACTTAGCCATTTAAATATTTACATTAAATGCAAATGGTCTAAACATCCTGAGACAGAACATCAGATTGCATAAAAAAGCAAGACTAAGATAAATACCAACATTGAGAATCTCAAAATAATTATACTCTATAGAAAAAGCCATTCAAAGTATATAATATATGATAGCATTTGTATCAAATTCAAAGAATACAAGCTAATCTATGGTGACAGCAGATCAGTAGTTGCCTGGGTAGAGGGCAGGGATGTCCAGGAGGGAAGAATTACAAAGGGTCACAAGAAAATTTGGGGGAATGATAAATATATTAATTTTCTTGATTGAGGTAATAGTCTCAGAGATCTATTCATATTCCAAATTGTACACTTTACATGCAAGCAGTTTATTTTATGTGTATTTTAGCTCTTTAAAACTGTTAATGAATGAATGAATGAATAATAAATAAATAAATAAATAAATAAATAAATAAATAAATAAATAAATAAAAATACTTCTAGTGCAATATTACTATCAGTTAAAACAAAAATTAAAGGCAAAATGCATTAAAAGAGATCTAGAATAATATGAAATAAGATATAAAAATAAGGCAGAAATTTACAAATTAAACATACTATAGACTGATATGCACCTAAGAACATATTTCCTAATATATAAAGCATAAACTGAAAAAATTATTAGAAGAAATTATTCATAAATATAGTGAGATAATTTAAATTTAAATAATTTAAATATAGTGAGAAATTCATAAATATAGTGAGACTAAATTTAAATTACAGAAACTAATAGGTCAATTATTAATTAATCTAACAAATGTATTTAGAAAACATTTTAAAAAATAGATTAGAAAATAAATCACACATAGAAAAACTCAACCAAAATAAATATATTAGTGATCTTATCTAATTCTAAATGCTACTTAATAAAAAACATACTCTTAGAAAAGGTAAATTAAGATGCTCAACATCGCTCATCCTTAGGGAAATACAAATCAAAACCACATTGAGATATCACCTCACACAGGTCAAAGTGGCTAAAATTAACAACTCAGGCAACAACAGATGTTGGCGAGGATGTGGAGAAGGGGGAACCCTCTTGCACTATTGGTGGGAATGCAAACTGGTGCAGCCACTCTGGAAAACAGTGTGGAGGTTCCTCAAAAAATTAAAACTAGAATTACTCCACGACCCAGCAATAGCACTACTAGGAATTTATCCAAAGGATACAGGAATGCTGATTCATAGGGGCACATGTACTCCAGTGTTTATAGCAGTGCTATCAACAGTAACCAAATTATGGAAAGAGCCCAAATGTCCATCAACTGATTAGATAAAGAAGATGTGGTATACATATACATGTATGTCCATATATAAATATGCACTGGGCAATGAAAAAGAATGAAATATGGCCTTTTGTAGCAACATGGATGGAATTGGAGGGTATTATGCTAAGTGAAATAAGTCAGAAAAAGGCAGATATCATACGTTTCACTCACATGTGGAATGTGAGAAACTTAGCAGAAGACCATGGGGGAAGGGAAGGGAAAAAAAATAGTTACAGAGAGGGCGGCAAATCATTAGAGATTCTTAAATACAGAAAACAAACTGAGGGTTGTTGGGGGTGGCTGGGGAAAGGGGAAAATGGGTGATGGGCACTGAGGAGGGCAGTGGGTGTTGGATATAAGTGCTGAATCATGGGAATCTATTCCCAAAGCCCAGAGCACAATGTATACACTATATGTTAGCTAACTTGACAATAAATTATATTTTTTTAAAAATTAACTTGGGGGCACCTGGGTGGCGCAGTCGGTTAAGCGTCCGACTTCAGCCAGGTCATGATCTCACAGTCTGTGAGTTCGAGCCCCGCGTCAGGCTCTGGGCTGATGGCTCAGAGCCTGGAGCCTGTTTCCGATTCTGTGTCTCCCTCTCTCTCTGCCCCTCCCCCGTTCATGCTCTGTCTCTCTCTGTCCCAAAAATAAATAAACGTTGGGAAAAAAAATTAAAAAAAAAATTAACTTGTAGATACTTAAAAAACATAGTCTAATTCATGAATTAAGGATGAAATTACAAAGAAAGATTTTTAAATATTCTGAAATTAGTTTAAAGAAAGAAAGTCCCTACTTCAAAATCTATAATGCAGTCAAAGAAATTCTTGGAGAAAATATGTAGCTCTAAATGTATTCCTTTAAAAAAAAAATAGTGACAGTAAATCAATTTATCATTTAAAGCAACTACCAAAAAAAACAAATAAATAAAAGCTAATCTGGTAAAATTAGCAGAAAATAAATTAGAAAAATAAAAGAAATTCAAAACAAAATTCAAGAAAGTAACATTTTTTTTAAAAAGCATTTTTTCCCCAATAAGACCAATAAAATGTGCAAATTTCTGGGAAGACTGACCAAAGGTAAAAGAAAAAAGTAAAAATATGCTAAGGACTTAAAAAGATTGATAAGTTATATTTAAAATATCTTTAGTAGTAGTATTACTACAAAAAATTAAGTCAAAAAATTTTAAACTTGATAATTTTCATTAAAAAATATTGATTATATAAAGTAAAATATTCTAAAACCTGATTTTTAAAAGTCACAAAGAATGAAGTGAAAGTGAAAAGTATCTCTTAACAAAATGCCAGGCTGAAATAGTTTTTCAGAAATAGGTCATCTTCATTTCATAAAAATAAATTTAAAAAAATGGAAAAATAAGAATCACAACATGAACTATAATACAAAGAATGAAAACTAGTCATTTCAGTAAGTGCAAAAGAAAAAAATGCTGACATAAATAGTGAGTTAGGCTTAGAATGAGATGTCCTTAAATTTACAAAGGGTCTCAATCAAAGAGAGCAAAAGGTAATCACATATTAAATGATGAGAATATATAAATTCTCCCACAAACACTAGGATAAGGCAAGGATATTTGTTTTTATCATGAGTAGTCAACATGTAATAAAGTCCCTAAAAAATAAAAAAAAAAAAGTAAGAAAGATAAAAATTGAGGAGAGGAAAAGAGAAAACATTGCCATTATATGTAGGCAAAAATATATAGAGAGACATAAAAAATCCAAGGAACTTCATAGAAAAATATTAGAAACAGTTCTATAAAATTGCTAAATATATCATCAATATGTTGTGTTAAATATCCTCAATTACCAATTTTGTTAAAGCAGCATAAATGTTTTAAGATAAAATCAAATATAACTCTCAAAAATTAAAAACAAAAAGGTAATTTTTCTGATAGGAGAAAAATGAGTAAGTACAAGGACCAAGCCAGGATCACAAACATCTGGTTAATAGAGGTGACATAAAGACAGAGCAGACAATGTTAGAGGACCACTGATTGTCTGGTACAGTGCCTGAGAGGCTCATATGAACACACAACATCTTTGGTATAGAAACCAGCAATTATGAGAGATTTTATAAGTTCCTGGGTGGGGGTAGGGGGAGTACAGAGGCTAAATTTCACATGTAAAGAATCAAGAATCAGAATACCAGGCTTACACTTTTTAACCATAACAAAATGAAGTCTAAAAGACAGTATATGAATACCTTACACATTCCAAGGTAAAAATATTTACAATCTTGAATTTTATACTCAGGCAAACTGTTAATCATTTGTGAGGTTAACTACTGGAGAATGTGTTCAAACAAAATACAGTAGTCAATCAAAAAAACAGTGTAGATATACAAAGTAGAAAGGCTTTAATAAAGGGAATTAGAAAATTACACAACCAATGAAAATGCTGGGAAAGTGGGTTTCAGAGAAAGTGGTAGGAATTTCATTTCAGTTACTTGCAGCCCCCAGGGTGATTCTCAAGAGCTTCCCAATTTCTTTTTTTTTTTTTTCATGTTTATTTATTTATTTTGAGATGGAGAGAGAGAAAGCGCACACATGTGCACAGGGGTCAGGGCAGAGAGAGAGAGGGAGAGAGAGAATCCCAAGCAGGCTTCGTGCTGTTAGTGCAGAGCCCGAGGCAAGGCTCAATCTCACAAACCGTGAGATCACGATCTGAGCTGAAATCAAGAGTCAGATGCTCAACCAACTGAGCCACCTAGTTGCCCCAAGAGCTTCCCATTTCTACCTATAGTCTACATGTGACTGCCACTAGAGAATAATGTCTTCTATTTTGCCTTCTAAAAAAAGTTCATGAAAATACTTCTGTTTTGTAGACTTTAACCCAAAATTATGAGAAGAAGAATTCTGGAAAATGGAGTTTCAAGCTCCTGCCATGCAATGCAGAGGAAAATATAAAAAAGGATGAGAGGGGCGCCTGGGTGGCTCAGTCAGTTAAGCATCCAATTCTTGATTTCAGCTCAGGTCATGATCTCAAAACTAGTGAGACTGAGCCCCATGGTGGGACTCTGTGCTGGGCGTGGAGTCTGCTTGGAATTCTTTCTCTCCCTCTCCCTCTGCTCCTCCCCTACTCACGTTCTCTCTCTTTCCCAAAATAAATAAATAAAATTAAAAAAAAAAAAAGAAGCATGACAGTGATGTTGCATATACAACAGACAATCTTTCACAGGGAGAGGAAGATCCGGGACCTAGAACAGGCCAACAGGAGAGAAGGGAAGCAGGTTCCCAGGATGATAATAAAGATAAATCTGGGAGGACAGCAAAACAGCAGGTCCAGTACAGATCAAACAAGAGGGCCAAGGAATCTAGGAATGATATTACCGAGAGAAAAATAAGTGAGAATTCTTGAAATGAGAAATGAGAATGACTCAGCTGTGAGCAACATTTATACAGTCCAAATAATGTAAGCTAAAAATCAGCATTCGATTTAGTATGATCAAAATCATAAGTAATTCAAATGTTTAAAGCAGATATTGATAAATTTCAGTATATTCAGAGAATGAAATACTATGCAGCAATTAGTGACTAAACTAGACATATGTGTATTGACATGGTTAAATCTCACCCACATGAGATTGACTATGAAAATAGCAAGTTGAAGTACATTACTATTTACGGAAATACTTAAAACAATATCATCCACTGTTTGTGGTTACATACATATTAATTAAAAAGTAAAAAATATGGATTGGATATTCATAAAATTTATGATGCAGTTGGATAAAAGGAAACAAAGACGAAAAGAGAAAGGTATTATTTTCTGATAAGGGGAATATATCTGTGGTTACTTTTTTTTCCATCATTTGAAACAAATATTACCTATAAGGTACTCACCTTGGTTAGTGAGTACATGATGTTTGTTGCAGTGTCCTTTATATAGTTCTGTGTTATTTTCTGAATTGAAAACAAAGATCAAAAAGCAGTTTGCCTTTTCAGCTCCTTGATAGCCACAGAAGTCATGTCTTTAGGAGATAACTCAGGAGAAATGCAGTCTATCATTTTGTGATTAAGCAATTTAGATCAGCTTTTTCTATTTGAGAACTTTCTGAACTAAAGTCTCATAAGTGAGTGCAGTAAACATCACTACCGGCTATTAATAGCTCGGCCTCCTACAGGGCACATCCTCCCATTAAGAACACTTTCCTCTGTCAGACCAAGCTAGTGACAATAATAACAAACATTTCTATACAATTTGCCAAGCACTTGCAGAGCTAACTTTTACTGGGAGTTTAATGTGCCCGGAAGTGTTCGGTGCTTTCACATCCATCATCTTATATGACCTCCTCAGAGCCCTATAGCATAACATAATAAAAGAAATGCAAGCTTTAGAACAGGTGAATTGGAGTCCAACACTTTGCTCCATCCCTCACACTCCTTGTGACCCTGGAGCTACAAAATATCTCTGAGCCAGTTTTCTCAGATACTAAATGAAGAGAATTGGTCTACCTTAACGTAATGGTAAAGGTCAAGTGCAACGACATCTATGAGGAGCCTAGCATGATACCTGAGTAGGACCTCAGTAAATGTTACCTCCCCATTTTACAGACAAAGGGACCAAAGTTCTGAGGGGTTCAGTGATGTAACCTCGGCCACACAAAAACAATAGAATCAAGGAAGCATGGCAGTTAAGAGCATGGACTTTAGAGCCAGGCCACTTGGGGTTCAGATCCCATCTCTGTCACTTACCAGCTATGTAACTGTAGGCAGGTTGTTTAATTTCATTAGGTCTCAGTTTCCTCATATGTAAAAAATGAAAGGAAGTGTAGAGCTGCTCCTGCCACAGCTCTCTAGCTGCCTCAGCCAGCAGGGCTGATGGTATGTGGACACTATGGTTTTGGGGGTGTTTTGCATCTGTTACTATTAAGTTTTAGGAGGAGAGTGGTGCCTTAAAAGAAAGAGAGGTAAAGTGTCATCAACATCTTTAATTCGTACCTTCCCCCGGGTGATGCTCTTTTCAGCTCTTTTGTATGTTTTTTTTTTTCCAGAAGTTTCAATGGAGCCAATCAGCAAGTTCACAGGAGCTAAATCTTAAGACTGAACTCCAATAATAAGCTCACATGTTTGCACTGAAACAGGGACAAGTCTCTGTTCTTCCGTGACATGTCCTTTTCCCTTTTTCCAGCAGCGATGAGGACTGGCTGGCACCAAGTCCCCATTACCCTCTTCCTGAAGGGCATGCATAACTCACTTAATTGCTTCACACTACAGTACACTGCTATTTAGAACCAGTCTGTTTCTTTCCGTTGTAACAGCATGGAAATAAATAAGCAATTTTCATACATTAGGAAACATAAGCATGCCAGAGTCTAATTCATACTTATGTGATTAATAAACCAGAGCACTTAGATGAAATACACCGCGCCACACAAACACTGTTCCATTAGAGCAGTCGTCTGGGTGTGAGATATTACCCGCAGTGGTCTCACTGCTGGACCCAGTAAACAGCCCCAATATGGAAACTCATGGAACTTTCCTAGGGTGGAAGCTTTCTTTTAGGTTGAAAAATGAAGGGTGAGGAATGGAGAGCCAACTTTCCTGCTTCTGTAAGTGGTATTGGCTTCACCTAAGCCATGAGCCGGCTGCATGAGTCTGAGCAAATATATTTTCTGTGCCTTGTTTATTAATGGACAGAAAAGCTAGCCTGAAAATGAAATTGATTTTATTCACTTAGGATTTTATACTCCATTGCACAACCACAACCCAGCAAATTCTTCATTAAGAGAGATAATTACTTTAATGAAGATTAAATATAATTTAAAATTCACATTTATCTTTATCTACCTAAAGCAGGTCAGAATTAACCGAAAATGGTTAGGGAAGTGGCAAGAATGGGTTTCTCCAAAAAGTCTCCATCTGTCTATAGAGTGACGGGTCTGATCTGACAGCCATCCCTGCCTTCCCCCTTTCTCCTCTTCTTCTCATTTCGTCCATTAGTAGCTCCCACATCAAGCCCAGATCAGACCTTCTGCTTTCTAATAATCCTAATTTGGGGATGTTTGGCAGAGGCAACAGGATAGCAGCAATTAATATCTGGGATGCTCAATGATCTCTGAAAAGCCGAATCTATGATGGGCATATGGGGGGGGGGGAACATTAAGATCAGAGAAATGGCAGGTTGGTTTTAGAAATATCCTCCTTCCTTGAGGCAGAGTGTTTTCTACTCCACCTGCCAAAGACAGGAAGCCAAGAATGATATTAAACTGATTGGTATTACTCATCATTTCAGGTGGTGTTAGAATTGTTCTTCATTAATGGCATTTGAGCATTACTGTGGAAAGCATCTAGAAGACAAAAAAAAAAAGACTTTAACTTTAGCTTCTCCCCTTATCAAATGTATGACTTTAAAAACGTTTCTTAACTTCTCTGAGTCTGGGACCCCTCGTTTGTAAGATGTGACAAACACTGCCCACCTTGAGTTCAGAGACTTCGAGCACCAGGCATTAGTGAATACTCATAAATAGAATAAGCTTCCTTGCTGTACATAGGTTTTCTTCTAAAAGCTCCAAAACACCACACCAGTGACCCCAGTTATCCCTAGGTGACAGCAACACTTGATTCTGCAGAAGTGACTGGTGAGTTTCAGCCCAGGCTCTTGCTGTTCCTGACCTAAGAAGTGTCACAGAGTAAAGGAGTGGCACAGGGAAGCCCAGGCTTGTCACACCCCCTGGCACAGATAGGCACAGCCCTGCATGCCTCATCGTTCGTTTTGCAAGGAGGAAAACTAAGTCTAGTGCGGTGGGAAGTATGACTGGCTTCCAGATGCAGTATTTCAACGAATAGCTCTCATTCACTGAATACCGCTGGGACATGACACATTACATACATTATCTTATTTAATTAGGGTGACTGTGTAATTTATCATCCACATCAGGACACGTTCAGAGTTCAAAGGGAATGGTATAAATAATTACATCAAGTCAACGAGTGTAAACCTGGATGGTCCTGGGCAAACTGATTATACGGTTGCCCCATGTTTAATCCATGTAATCACTCTGTGAGCTAGAAAACATTCTCTATTTTACAGAAGGAAACAACTGCTCAGAGAGGTTAAAAGCAGCAGGCCCAAGGACATACAGACTATCAGGTTGGCAGACCCAAGGTTGGAACCTCAGCTTGTAAGATACTACAGCTCGTTTCCTCTAACATACTCCCTCCTTGAAACCCTTTAGTCACGGTATCAGCTGCCAAATAACAGCATTAATTTTGTTTTGAAAGCCTGCCTTTATTGAGTGAATAACATATTTAAAGTGCTGGGTCATGACTTCCAAATGATATCCCAAAAAAGGGCAAAAATGGGTGAAGAGAGAGCAAAATGATGTCAGTAAAAGCAGTCATATCCGAATAAGCACCCAGCTCTTTCTGAGGCTCCACACCGCCTGAATACCAAAAGCCTGAGCTAAGGCTTATTCAAGCATGGAGAATGATAGACAACAGGGCCAGACATCCATAGGCCTCCTTCCCCATGTGCTGGCCTATATTCTCATGCACCCAATGAGTCCCTTGATCTATGTCAATTTGCTACTGATATTTAATGATCTGCAGTCACAAATAAATTTGATTTATTTCTATAACATGCCAGGAGCTATTCTTTCACCTGGAGCTTAATAGATATAAAAATGTCGAGAGACAGTCAACAGTCAGTTCTCTCCACAGGGTTTCTGTAGGTGAAATAAATGGGTGCCACACTCTCATCCTTTGGCCCACCTGCCAGTCACTGAGTTTTCCTGATCTCTAAACACCAGAAGGGTGGCGAGTGGGTCAGGCCTGGTTCAGAAGCTCACTGCATTGGCTGAGACAATAGAATTTATTCTAGCAGAGAAACAAAAGCTCAAGTCAGTCATAGATGCCAAGCATCCTCAGTCATAATCCCTAATGAAAGACCATCTGCAGAGACCAAGCATGCTCCTGACCCCAGGAGGGGCTGACCAGGTATTTTAATGATTCAATAAGAGATCCCAGCTTGGAACATAATAAGAAATCCTAAGCCAGAATTCAACTCCATTTCTCAGAAAGTGCGTGACCTCAACATAGCACCCACCCACTCTGAGCTTCAGATTTCCCAACAATAAAACACTGCTTCTCAAATGTTCGTGGGCATAGCCATCACCTGTAGGGCTTGTTAAGCTCGAGGAGATATAATTCGGGCCCAGTTTGTTAAGACATATTTCAGGGGCCCTCCCGTAGAGATTCTGATGTATTAGGTCTAGTGCAGAGTCAGAGAATTTGCATGTCTGATAAGTTTCCACATCATGGTGATAAGGAGGATGTCCACGGACCACGCTTTGAGTAGTACCAAACCGTATCAGTAATGCCAACCTCACAGTGTGTGTGAAGATATGAAGAAGTGCTGATTCTCAGCACAGCCGCTGACTCACAACGCCTCCCGGTGAGCATGCATACATTGAAGAGATGAGGAGCAAAAGTCCAAGAGTATTCATAGGAAGAAAACCCGGGGACATTTAATCATTTTGAATATGCCAGGCACAAGATTTAATTACATTCCAATCCCTCTTGTTAGAATACATTCTCTGTGGCATTACAAACGGGGTCCCAGGCTCAAATGGTGAACTTACCCAAAGACCTCCTACTTCCATGGGGCTTTTTAAACACAAAGCACAAGTTTTTGCTCAAAACATCCATCCGCCCCTTTAGCTCAGCTGCATCTCCATGGCATCCAAATCCTACTTAAAATCATCTTGACTACTACTTAAAAAATAAAAAAAAAAAAAAACATAAATCTTCCCATTGGAACAGCTCTCAAGCAATAGGGGAAGAGATATTTACTTTGCTGAAAACAGGAGTCCCCAGTCAACCCCATGATCAGCTGGAGTCCTTCAGTCTGTCCTTGTCTAATGCAGCACAGTAATCAGGGAACCCGCCTCCCTCCTCCTCCTCCCTCCCTCCCCTCCCTGCATTCCGGCTTTCTCTCTTCACGACATTATTTAATCTCTCAGTTGCAGCTTCTTGGGATTAGCTACAGCATCTATTAATAGTTTTCCTTCTGTTTACAGTTCCAAGGGGAGAAAAATGGCTCATTCCTCTTCTCCAATCTTGAAGATATGTCTTATTGCAGCAGGAGGAAGATGCACAAGCCCCGTGAATAACCTATTTCCACAATCATTCCACTGTAAAGATGCTAATGTGCTTCTATGCCGAATGGATCCATTTAATAGGCAGAACAAGTTGGATATAAACTCTTTAATTGCTTTCAGCACACCGATTATCTTCCTGTGTCACCTATTGTATAATGCAAAAATGTTAACAAAAGCACTTACTGAAGACATTATTGGGAATTAAAAAACAAAGAACCATCAGTTGTCACTAAATATGCCTTTCATGTTCCCAAATGAAATGCATTTGCGCACTCAAGAAATAAGATAGAAATGTGCAGGCCTGCCATTGTCAGATGCAAACATCTTCATTAGATTTTGATCCAGCTGCTGCAAGATCTATAAAAAGAGCTATCAAAGCCTGCAACTCATTATTGGTTATTTCAGGAAAACTTCAAAAAACCATCCCTAAACCTGCACTGATCTTTTCTGACAATTTCCCTGGCCGGGCAGTTTGTTTGCAAAGAGTGGCATTAAAAATCCTCTGCCAAGCTGGCCCCTGGAAATGGTACCTGGAAAGACTCAGTGCCTGTGGCTGTTAAAGAGAAGCCACAATTGCAGAGCCGACCCGTATTCCTGGACACTTGAGCTGTAAATCTCTATCACGCCCCCCCACCCCCCGCCCAAAATCTCCTGTTCTGACCTAACTTTATCTCCTTAAAAGCATATAAGTGAAAGTAGCCAAACTCGGGTCTTTATAGACCAAAACGGAAAGATTAATATATGAGATGTCTCATAACATCCTTTCTCTGCTGCAATAAATCTTCCTATGTATATTGGCAGTCAGCTCATTTCTAGCATGTTATTTTCTGCAGAGGCCATTTTAAAAGAGGAAAAAGACTAGTCAAGGGAATCGGTGGGGAAGGGGAAGAAGAAAGAAAAGAAAGAAAAGGAATGGGAAAGAGTCAGGGTTCTGGGGAAAGGGTGTAGAGAAGGTTAAAGGGAGCAAAACGGTAAATGTCGAAATTACCTACTGTTCTTCCTTTGAATTCCATTGAAACAGAAGGGATCCTACAAAGACCTGAATAACATTCATATAAATCACAGACCCTGGCATCTTGACTTGAGGACCTCTTCAGTCAGGCCCAGGTCTCCAGAGGCTTCTTATGGATACAAAACAACTCACAGAAAACACCTGTCAGAGATGTCACTGTCATTTAGGAAGGACCCTTTCCCCCCTCGGTCTATATGTCTCTCTATTTATGACAAAGAGAAATGCAAATTGTGATCACTATTATCCAACCTCAGTAAACAGGTAGGGAAGGATACATGGGTCCTTAACAAAATCTGCTTTAAAGATTTTTGACTTTGCCTTTAATCTACCCACTAAATTGTCTGTTTTATGTTCAAAAGTAAATTGAAATGCTCAAAATATTGATGTAATATCATATCCATTATTTGAACTAGGTACAAGAGCTCATTTGGGGATCCATTTATTGTCTTTATATTGTTATTAAAACTATTACCCAAATCCTAATGCTCTGGAGACCCACAATATATTCTTTCCTGCATATACCACCATCCTTATTCCTTCCAAACATCTCCTTTTCTGTGCTCTCTTCGCCAGCACATATACTAAAACTGGAATAACATACAGAGAAGGTTAGCATGGTCCCTGTGCAAATTCATGACCCATTCCATATTTTTCTCAATTAAAAAATAATAAAGTTTATTAATTTTTTTAAGAAGCAGTTTTAAGGTGACCTTTTCTGTGGTGCCTTGGCAATCATCTTCCCTCCTGCCGACTCCTTTAGTCAATGGAGTCACACTGATAAGAGCAGAGAGATTGAGGTCCACACGTCCTCACAAGAGGGGGATTTTGAGTTGGGAACCTGCTGCACCCAGAGACTCTTTCTAAAATGTGAATCTGATCATGAGACTCCCCTGTGTAACACCATTCAGTGATTTCGTATTGCCCTTCAGATAAAATCACATTCCTGCTGTGTGGCTACTGGCAAGTTATTAAACTTCTTTCTGGCTCAATTTCCTCTTGTATAAAATGGTGATAATAATCATGAGGAAAATGTATGTAAGGCACTTAGCACAAAGTTAATAAATGCTCACTATTATTATTATTGATGTTATCTCACGGGCCACATTCATTCTCAGTTCCCTCCTCACTGTCTTACAGCTGTATTCAACACTGAGTTTCCCAACTCCCATGAGCTTTCTAGCCTTTATGCCATGGCCTGTGACATTCTTTCTGTTTGCAACACCCTCTTCCTCTTCCTGGCCTTTGGCCAGTTTTATTGCTATGCATTTATAAACTGTCAGCTTAAGTGCATATTATCAAGATGGCCTTCCCTGACCCCAAGGTCCTGCATACGATGCATACTTCCTCTACAGTAATATACATCATACATTACTATAACATTTTGCTTGACTGAAATATCCATAAAGGACCCAAGGTTAGATTTGCCTTGCTCACCACTTTATATTTCAGTAGCAAGCACCAGTAGCAAGGGTAGACTGGATTATAATGCAACTGAAAAAGAAATCTTAATAGATTACAATGATAGAAGATTAGTCCTTGATCACACTAAAATAATCACAGGACAGCTCCACAGTGTTTTCATGCTGAGTCCCAAGCTGATGGATGCCCCACACCTTGGCACATTGTTGATCCCGTGGTAGAGAGAAAGGGAACACAGTCATTATTCACTGCCTCTCTTAAAACTTCCATGCAGAGGTGGCATCTAATTCCTCGTCACATTTTATTGGCTGGGGCAAGTCACGGGGCAGAGCCTGATGTCAATCAGGTGAGGAATCCTTATGCAGAAAAGGCACTACAAAGAGGGAAACTACAGTGTTCAGTGAACTGTACTAGATGCTACAACAGAGCTCGACACATGTTAGTTCAATAAAATATTTCTTTGCCACAAGCTGACAAACATAAAACCCACACCAATTAAAATCTTGCCAGAAACTTCTCTTATTCAGAGATATTCATTTCTTGACATCTTTGACTTTCAAAATCATTCTTCTTTCAGTCACGGGGCCATGTTTTCTGCCACTGGCACCAGATGCATATCTATGTGGTCACAATTTACAAACCATACCAGGACACCACTTTTGAGTAAGGAATAATTAGGTACAACAATATCAACACCATCCTCATAATTTGTGTATTCTATGCAAGCTGTTAATATGGGCAAGATGAGATAATGTCCAGTCTCACAGGACTAGACCGTCAAAAGGGAACCTTTGAAATCAGTCTCTCTAACCTCTTAGATGAGACCCCCAAAATAAGCTGGGTGACTTATGAAATAGTATCAGAGACAGGATTAAAATGTGAATCACCAATTTTTAAACAAGTGTTCTTTTAATTATAGCATAGCTTTGCCATAAGGAATGTGACCAAATGTGAATGATTGGAAGAGATCACCATTTAACAGATGAGGATACCGACACCCATGGGGGTGAAGTGACTTTCTCAAAGCTACCCCACATTATTAGTTCTATTTTGGTTGGCCACACCAAACTTTAAAGCAACTAAAGTTGTTTCAGAATCTAGGATATCACCTGCTCTTCACTGAAGGCTCAAAGAAACACTTCTTGAATTAAATCAAACCAAACTGATTGAATTGAGCTCAACTGAAATCACACAAAACGTGAAGATGTATTTTTTCCCACTAATGTAACCCTTGTTTTCATTTCCCCTGTTGTTTTAAGCTTGCCAGACCAACACTTTACACACCAACAACTATGACTTTGCTAGTTTCTCCTCTACAATATCCTTTTTCTATGTTCCTTCCATATTTATAACCACCGTTCTTCTTTGAGCAGAAACAGATTAATATCTGGAAATCTTGTCATCTCATGACATTTACAGAACAACATAGGATCTGGAAAGCAAAATCACCGATAACAAGGGCCCTAGGAAGATCATTAGACAAAGAACTTTGTTCCCTCTGAGCTAAGCAGGTCAGCTAAAAAGTGACATAACGCAGATGTTCCTAAACCACAGGAACAAATGCCATTAAGTTACTGTCTCCCAACAACTAAGTAATATGTACGAGGAGTAAGAATTAAATTTGGAGAGGGAATACAGATTCTGGCTGGGCTCCAGGGCTGACGGATATTAAATAAGAAAGAAACAGTAGTGCTGTCAAGTCTAATTGTTTAAAACATAAAACTCTTTCCATATGTCTTGAGATGAATAGAGTTGCACAATATCGGGATGCACTATGAAGTCAGGCAAAGAAAGAATAGTATGTACCATTTGGAATGAGAAACTTATCTGCAGGGAATTTGACTCTGCCTTTTTTCCCCCTTCTTCTCATGACCCACCCAGGCACTTAGACATTCGAAAAGAGATCTAGGAAAAGCATATTATGAAATCTCTTTACTATAGACTATAGGATGAGAAATGGATGGCTTTCGCAGTCATACAGAATTTGGTTCCAACCTTGACTGTGCTCTTCTTGTTATATGATCTAAGGCTCAATTCTCTTACCTGTAAGTAGAGACTATATTCTTACAATGTGAGGATGTGTTTAGGATTAAATGAGATCATGGATAGAAGTTGACTAGCATTTAGTAGGCATTTATTACAATATTATACTTCCTTTACATTTTCCTCTAATCACATGGAGATGCAATCATCCACATAGCAGCTCCATATTATTCTGTGATGAAATGAGAAACAGTTTTCACTCATTGACAATAAATTGAGATATTCCAGCATTCCATCCCTTCAGTTAATGAACACAACTTTATACAGCATTACCCACAGGCGAAACTCTGTGGTGTGTATTGTAAAGATCACAAAGTTTTACACGAGATGTGTGAAATAAAGGCATTTGTTCAAGCCCCCTTTCAGCAGTCATGACATTAAACAATCAAGATTATCTGGCCTTTTAAATGCTTTTATTTACGACACGTTTCAGAACAGAAAAATAAACACAAACAACTTAGACTCTAGCTAAAATTAGTGAGTTTTGCTTCATGCTAGATTTATTAAATATTGTGTTTCCAACCAGTTTTGTATTATGGGTATATATCTATGTCTCTGTCTGTATCCATCTATCCATATAACTGCATATACATTGTTCTATGGCAGAAAGTACACTGTGTTGGGGGTTCAACCCCTGTCTTCCCATCCGCTAATGGGAATAAGAATTGTCATTGTGTTCCCACCTGGAATCTCAATTTCCTCTCTGTAAAATCAGATTTTTTGAATAGATTTCCTAACGTCACTACCATATATAGAAATTAAAATGTAGTATACAACATGTGTGACTCTTTACTAATGTAGTGTGTGCATGTGTGTGTGTGTTTCTGAAAAATATGTTCATTTCCAAGAGCACATCTCTACAGTAATTTCATGGAGATAGATACCATCACGAGTGCAGTTTCACATAACACCAAGGTGTCAATAAACGAAAAGTTCTCAGAAGACTCAAACTGCTATTTCCATATCTCCTAGGACAGTCCAGAGATGGTTCAAGGGTAACACCACAGCTCCTCTCTTTTGGCCCCTTGGGTCTACTACAGAACACAGGGACCATCATAGGCCAGTTGGATGCAGAGACTTTGGAGGCTTAATTGATCTTGTGATGCCTTACCTATGGTCTGAAATTAAAACCCCATCTCAAGAGTAATAGGTACAGAAAAAAATTTGGGGGGGCTAAGATTTTATGAAGAGGTACTGCCCAATGTTACAGTACTTTTGACCATCATCTCCCAATTCCTCCTGACCTCATCACTAAATAACACAAACTTCCACTGAGAAGAACTAGAATCATTAACGCCAGAACCAGGAGGGGGTGGTTTGTGAAGTTTGCTTTGCATTCTCGGGGGTCTGATCTTTTTTACGACCTCCTACCACTGCAAAATCATTAAAAGAAGCCCTACATATTTCACATTTTTAACTATTCCAAATTCCTGATGTGTCTGAATATTTTAACTTCTCAGATATTATTTATAAGGAGTGGCACCCATATATCAAAAATCTTTTTTATATAGCTTTTATAAATCGAAAACATGCATTCTTTGCCTGTTCCCCAACTCTTGCAGTCGCATGCAGAAATTTGCCTTGATAGAAGGAAAAATACAGAATAAGGAGAAAGGTATTTTCCATCATAAAAATTTTAACTTGGAGAAGAAAAAGGGCAATTACATAAACAAGTCAATTCAGCCTTAGGGAATGTGTAACTCACATAGGTTTCTGGTTGAAACCCAGCTGAAAAAGAAGAAACAGATATAAAATCTTGCTGCATAATTCATCTCCACTTTATATGAATATTAAGACTCTGATTATTATTAGGTCCTTGTTATATTAACATTCATTGACCTCTTCAATAAATGACCCATGCAACAGCTGCTGACTCAGAATCTCTGGAAATGAAGATAGCTTCACGTTTCTTTAAAAATAGCACTAAAAATTTGCACCAGTGATTTTGAAACAGGTGCTGCTGCGAAAACACTGTGTATGTCCATGGTGCCAAAGTCCCTCCTCTTAGAAATGCTTCATGTGGGAATTAGCAGCACCTTTCCCACCACCCCCAGCCACTTTAGCAATGCTGTTTCATACATATGGAAGGCTGTTGGAGTCTTTTGTCCCATACTCCATTGCATCCTGGGATACTGACCTCCTAAATGATTTTTTAAAAGTTGCACACAGTAAGGCTCATTCTTGGTGCAGTGAAGTTCTGTGGGCTTCTGACAAATGCATAGTGTCATGTGTTTACCATTACAAGGTTGTACAGAATGGTTCTAGTTAGACTTAGGATAGTGTGCTTTTGCATCAAGCAATTGCTTCAGTGTATGCAACGTCCTCCAGTGCCTGCTTTGTTCAATCTACCTGTCATTAAGCCTGAGAGCAACAGACAGACAACAAGTATTAACTGTGAAGTAACAGTTGTAACAGAATATTTGTATGTGCCTTTCTCAGGGTATGTAATAGTCCAAATGTGTCCTTTAACAGATGGCGTACTGGGTTTCTGCCCTCCAGGAAAAAAAAATCAAATAAAACACCTGGGCTTGAGGCTGGAGGAAGAACTGACACCAAGTTCACATTTAAGGTACCTAGTAAATCACTGGAGATCAAAAATGTTAGAAAGCTAATAAAAGGGTCTACGTTTGAAATATTTTTTCCTTTGGCTTAATTCATACTCCCATTCTGCTATTGCTTATTCCTGAGAAAATTTATAGATAAAAGATTTTAAAATGTGTTCAAGAGAAATTTAGGTCATACACTTGTAATCAAGGCCCTTGTTTTGACGACAAGAACTATGGTCATCTCTCAGTTGGTATGTTTTCCCCAAACACAGACCACTAATGGTAAATTACTTGGCCTTAAGGTTAGAGTTCTTAGATTCATTATATTGACAGAATTAGAGAGAAGATTACAGCAGTTCCTGGAAAGAAGACCTCACATTTCCTTCTAAGTACAGATACCTTACACACTAGTCGAAGGGTGCATAACTTTGAACTTGGGAGAGAGAATAGGCAGAAATCAATACTGAATATTTAAAGGTAGCAATGTTTGGGAGAAAACTTTATTCTCATAGCAAAGTCCTGAATCCAGAGAAGACTGTATCTCTCAGAGGAGAGTACTTTTCATCCATCACTCAGAAATCACCAGCATATGATATTTTGAAAATGTTGAGTTTCTTTTCTTTGAGTTAGGGAAATGTCTATTTTCCTAAAGCATGCTCTCCCAGAAGTATATTTTTCTAAATCTACATTTTCTTGTGAAGATAATCTCCCACTCAACCATGCACCTTGCAAAGCTAAGCCCAGGACAGACAGAGTACTCTTTGAAGAGAAGATAAAGACCTGGAAATATCAAGAGAGATTACTTAATAGGGAGGAGAAAATCAGTAAATCTTTTCTAATGTGAATTCTGCTTTGACAAATTCTTGAAAGAGCCATTTGTACCTCTTCATTTAGACTCTCCGTTGATTAATGGAAATGAAAAAATAATTCTCTCACTTCTCGCCTATGCTGCCTTAGAGGCTCCAAAGAGTCAACAAAGGACAGTGGAGCCTTCTAGTTCTTTGTCCACAATAACTGAGCATCTTGGGTTGGAAGAAAAGAAAATGTTGATCTCCTGGGCTTGTTTAGCTTTGCTTTTTTAATTGCTAAATGCCAGCCTGGGAATTCTGCCTAAAATGGTAATAAGTTGCATTTATATTACACCTTTCATCCAGGAGGCACATGCTTCTCTCGATTCTGAAACACAGCCATCCTGGAGCTGAAAAGCAGTAACTGTTTTAATGTTGAACATTTATTCAGTGCCACGATTATACAAGGTGGAAGAAATTGTTTGAAACAGTACCAAAATATTGCAGTAACAAAGATGGTGGGCTGTGGGTTTCGAAAATATCCCAGATGCAGTCTGTTTTGTGCTTTCCTTTGCATATGGAATATTTACATATCCCTTTTTTGTCTTGAGATTCCTAAGATGCTTGCATTTCTGCTCCTCAGTTTAAGTTCAACATACATGGCAAAAAATCAGGAAGAATGAATTAAGTCATGTCTTTTAGAAACATCTTTCATATTTGGAATGTATGTCAAGAAAAATGACAGTGAGAAAGAATTCTAGCATTACTTACATTTTATGCCTCCTAAAAGGAGAACTTCTGTCTCTGAAAAGAGCAGGTGAGAAAAAACAAGATGACACAGACTCACCCAGGAACTCCTGAACATGTATCTCATAGCTAATTTCTCTTCTGCTACGCCAGGGGACAAAGAGGATACTGCTCACTAAAAACTTAACAGGTCAGGAACTGAGTCTTGCTCATTGCTATTAACCTCAGGACTCAGGCAGTATCTGGAAATAATAGATCTTGTTAGGCTTGTTAAATAAATGAATGATTGGTCTTCATAGTCTGAAAACATGAAGACCAAACCCTGTGATGCTTCCAGCTAATGCTTGAATAGACATTTCTTTTTACTTAAGCAGTATAAGGAGGGGGAAAAATAATGATGAAGTAAGAAAACATGAAGGGCTAGTGTGAGACACTGAAAATGGGTTCGTGGGGCCCCCCAAATTACAGCCCCCTCTGTTTATTGCTGTCAGTAATCAGATTTCATTATTATACCATCCCACACACACACACACACAAATTGAAGACTCATCAGTCATCTATATCTGCATCTACAAGGAGGTTATGATGTCCTTTCCTGACAGCAAGTTTCGAAAGGGGAGCAGAAAAGGGAAGATGGGTTGCCAAATAAGATCCAGTCAAAGGATCAAAGTTCAGGCTCCAGGTCTTGCCAACGCTGACTTGATACATGAGACTTGAAGTCCCTTTTTCATTCAAGGACTCAGTTTCCTCACTTGTAAAGTTAGAAGTATGAATTAAAATCTAATCTAGGTGATCTCGGGAAGAGCCCCAAGATGTGGGTCTTGCATTTCATGGCCCTAGAACTAAATCTGCAATCTAGATTAACACCTTCTACTTCTTTGTTTTGCTCAAGGGGTCTTGGCATTACACAGGCAAACATGTCTCACTATATGACCATCTATTCACTCCCTTGTTGCTCTGAGAGCTTTGAAAAACCCCCACTGTTCTAGAAAGATGATGAGTCAAGATTAAAAATTCTGAAGCAGAGACCAGCATATTCAGCTTCCTTATTTCATACTTGAGGCAACAGAGTCTCAGAGATGTTAGTCGACTAGCCTAGGCTGTCCAGTCAGTAAGGGAAAAAAATTAAATGGTGCTTAAACTCAGGTGTTCAGGATCCCAGCTGAGGTTTCTCACACCACTCCACCCTTCATCTTTATAGCTGGGTAATGAAACCATTTATGAAATGGATTAAAGTCTTTTTCTGTTCTTTAAGCAAAATTTCCCAGTTTTAGTGGGATAACTGCAAATACTATAGGAGAGATATCATCTGACTTTAATAAGCAAATAAGTAAATATATAAATAAATCCCTTCTGAAGCTCATTAAAACCTGTCTACACTACCCCCACCAGAATCACTATTGATATAGAAATTTCAAAGTCTGGAATTTTGCTGTTCTCTCATAAAATACATAATTTGAGCCATTCCTGACAAATATTGGTATCACTTTATTCAAGCATAGCTTTCAAGTTCCAGAGAGTTAATAAATTGAATTCTAACAGTCTGCGGAGAGTATACAGTAAGGTAAAAACATCTTCCAAAAATTTACAGTATATTTTAGGATGGCTTGAAATACCAGTAACCATTGCAGATGCATTTACAGGATTTTTAGAGTTGCACATTTCATCATAAACGGCTCTGTGATTCAGTATGGCATTAATAATGGAAAGAACAACCTTTAAAATAAAGTAAATGCATTTGGAGCAGTTACTGAGGTGATATCTGTCTCAAAAAAAAAACAGTTAATAACTTGCAAGTTGATGTGATATATTCCTTAGCCCATCCTGTCAGGAAAGATTTATCTTTTGTGTTAAACTTCAGGTGGAGAAATTAAAATAAAATTTGATGTCTCTGTGGCAAACTGCCTCCCTCCATTTTCTTCACCTTTTAATTTCCATTATTACTAACTTTAGAATTGTTTCTTTGACCTTATGCAGTATTTCAAGAGATGGTTTAGATGCCAGAGGACTGCCAAAACAAAGTTGTAAATAAACTATACCTATGCATGTACACATATACATCTCAAGGTATTAATCAAAAAGGACATAAATCATGAATACATTTTGCCTTCATACAAATGAATGTTACAACCACATGTCCGATGTATTTTTGTCCTATTACTTTTCTTTACAACTGCTGTCTTAAATTGTTTCAGAGGCCATGAGTTAGTTTGAATTTCCTTGCTTAGTAATAAGTCAACCCTTATTCCATTATGTTCCCAAGATAATGCTCGATGAGTATGTGTCTAGTAACTGAAAGACTGAAAGATAGTAAAGATAGTAAAGAGTCTCTTTTCTCATTTTCTCTCTCCCTCTCTCCTCCCATTTTTCATTTTTTCCCCTGTCTCCCCATTGCCTTCATCCCATTTCCACCCTCCTCTCTTCTACCCACCCCTACATCTCTCATCTTCCACCTTCTCTCTCCTTGGATGCCTTCTTTCTTTCCTCCCCAAAATACCTGAGTAGGCAGTCAGGAAGAGCCGGAGGGCAATAAGGTGTGGAACATCTGGGACCCTCCAATCCAAAACTAAATTAACAGAACACAAAAGAACTCAGGGGGATTCTAACAGAGCTCCCAGAAGGGAAAAAATTATTTTCCTTTATTAATGTAGCTACCAACCAATAAATTCTGAGGGTATCAAGCTAAATCCCACATCGGGCAACAAAAGCTATACACACAGCATTACTGAATGACCTTGACCCTGCTCACTTCCCACACACTGCTCATTAGTGGGGAAAGGCAAACACCATAAGAATCCTCTGGGCACTGCTCTGAGGTAATTTTATAAATGCCACAGTCATGTTTTAATACAATACTGTACCAAGATAAGGCACTTACAAGGCAACATTTCCCAGATCTCATCAGAGTGAAGACAGAATGCTCAAAATTCTAGAAGGTTACTAAAAAGACAGACTTCAGTAACACACTATTTTAAAAAAGAAAAAGAGGAGCATCTGGGTGGCTCAGTCAGTTAAGCATCCGACTGCAGCTCAAGTCACGATCTTGCGGTTCGTGGGTTCGAGCCCTGTGTCGGGTTCTGTGCTGACAGCTCAGAGCCTGAAGCCTGCTTTGGATTCTGTGTCTCCCTCTCTCTCTGCCCCTTCCCACTCACATTCTGTCTGTCAGAAATAAGTAATATGTTTTGAAAAATTATAAAAAAGAAAAAGAAAAGAAAGTTATTTTCTATAGGTTAATAAATGAAATGAAAAAAGAAATTAATAAATCAATAAAAATATGTCCCATTTCCATCCTACCACGAATAATATTTAAATTCCAAAACCAAGATCTATCCTTATCATGCTATCCCCTTCCTTACTGCAAATGATATGCCTCACCTGTCCATCAAACAGATGTGAAAAGCAATGCCTAACAGTCCCTCTAGGTCAGCTAAGTATCTAAGACTTCTACATATCAGAACTGTCAAATCCACACTGTTTTGTTTGGTTTTATTTTTCCCAAGTCACGCTGCATTTTTATCTGGGGGAAGTAGGAGGTGGTGGCTGGTGTTCCCGCAAGAACTTCTCTCATAAATTGGACATTAAAAGTACCTGAACAGGGAGTAGTAAAACAGTGTTTCTGACGTAGAATCTTGCAGCAACTTACAAACCAAATGCATGTGGTAAATAAAAGATCCAATGATTTTCTTTCACTCAAACCACTCTTTTTTTACACAAGAATATAAAACATCCCTATCATCATCAACTAATACTTATGGAGCCCCTCTCCCCTGACAGAGTCTTCATCTCATTCAAGATACAATCAGTGTTCTAATTAAGGCACAGAAGGTGCTCTGTGACTTGACCCTGCCTGCCCCACCCACATTCCCTTTGTTCCAGGAACCAGGGATTTCCCAAACATCCTCTGCCTTGGTGAATTTCCATAGTCAGTGCCCTCTGTTTAAAAAGTGGGTCTTCACTTTGCAACTTTGCCTAACTCCCACTCAATCATCTTGATTCAGGTCAAACCCCACTTCCTTTCAGGAGTCTTTCCCGATTTTAGAATCAAAGTCACTATCACCATTCTGGATACTAAGGGCATACTTTGCCCTGAATGAAAAACTCACTATGGCATTTCCCATCACAGTCTTTAGAAAATGGAGAAAGCCAGAAAATTCTCAATCAGGGAGTTTTAATTACATGGGGGCCATGAAACCTACCAAATAAAACCACAGTTTTCTGGGTGCTACAACACAGAGTGTACGAAGAGTTCACAGAAAGAAGCGACTGAATAAGATATGCCCCCAGAGTGGGCAGCACACTCAGTGAGAGTCACGTGCTATTCAAAGGGTATCCATCAGGTACCATCCAGAATGTGGTTCCCTGAGTGTCACTTAGGGTTGAGAGCCTTTTCCCCAAGTATGATCAACTCTACTAGAGATTAGCAAGTGAAAATGTCTAAGTAAATATTTGACCTTCTATGAGTTTATGCTTAATGTGACATTTTGGGGGAAAATATTAAACTTAACTTGTCGTGAAAAAACAACAGAAATAACAACAAACAAACAGCTTTACAATGAAGTTTACTGCTAAAAGTGTTTCTCAGACTAAGAGAATTCACTGCAGAGTTGGAAAATACCACAATGCTTTGGCGATCAATTAATTAGTTCTCAGTGCCTCATCAATCCTAGTTATTCAAGATTTAACCAGGAGTAATGGGAATAAATTAGGAAGAAAAATTTAGGCTGAATATCAGGAACATTTTCTTAATCATTAAATCAATTAGACAATAGAATTTAAAATTGGATATTTAATGTGAAAGATGGAACCAAGAAAGAGAAAGTACAATATCCAGAAAAAATGAGAAATCATAGATTGCAAAGGTTCTTTATCATCATTAGCCCATTCTTCTGTGTTTGGAAAGAATGATAGTTTAGATTCCCATTCAGATCATTGCCCACCCTAAAATTTTCAAAACTTCAGAATATATACTTGCTGAAATGAAGAAGTTAATTTTCTTCAAAGCCATCAGATTCTGCTGTGGAAATCCCACTAAGTTCTAGAAAATTTGGATATCTGTTTTGAATATCTACTGAGAAGTTCAGAAAGCAAGAAGCTACAAGATCTTTGCCTATTGTTATGAAATATAATCTTCCAAAATTAGTCAAAGGCACCTTTCAGGCAATCACTATATTCTAGTTCTGGGGTACAGATAATAAAGTCCAACAGAACTCAGAAAGTTATGAAGTGGAGAATGCTCACTTCCAACAGCATGGGGGAAGAGGTTTCTGGACCGACTCAAGTGGACAGTCATTAAAAATACCAAAAAGAATTAGAAACAATTAGAACTGAAAATAATCAGAAATAAGAGGTGACATATGCTTTTAAGATGAGTTAGCATCTTACCTTACCTGATGAATTAGCAGTTTACACTCAGAGGCCAAAACTCAGCAAAATGAGGAATCCAGGCAGGGAAATAGAACACTGAACCCATATGCTGTGCGTGAGTAAACGTGAGCTTCAGCTTTCACCACTCTAAAGGGCACAGAGGACACATGAGTCCATGGCCCCATCCAAGGTGGATTGTATAATAGAGGACTCCTCTGCATGACATTAATTCCAAATGCATTTGACCAGAGTGTAAGGGTAAACAAGAAATATATCTACTTCAAGAAAATGTAAAAATAATTGTTGTTTTAAGGTTTATTTATTTATTTTGAGAGAGAGAGAAAGAGAACGCACGCACAAGTTGGGGAAAGGCAGAGAGAAGGAGAGACAGAATCCCACACAGGCTCCATGCCATCAGCACACAGCCTGACGTGGGGCTCAAACTCACAAACTGTGAGATCATGACCTGAGCCAAGATCAAGAATCAGACGCTTAACCAACTGAGCCACCCAGGAGACCCTAAAAATAATTGTTAATCTCAAATTTGACCCTGATTGAGAGGGGGATATTTTCCTTAATAATTTATAATCATAAGCTAATCCTCATGAAATTTTGAAGCTCAAACTTATCTTACCTGGGTCATTAAAAAAAAAAAACCTGCAAGCCAGGAATTTAGTTTAAAGTTGTTCTAGGCTAAAGGTGGCTCCTGGCATCTGACAGAATCAAGTGCAATTCCTCTTTGAAAGAACATGCCCCAAATATGTTCTCAAAGAATTTCTAATGATGAAGTCTAAGAAAAATAAAATTACATTTAAAAGGAAAAAACAGATTGGGGATCAAAGCATCTTGAGTGACATCCAGAAGAAACAAGAAGCAGCAAATTCAGACCAGCAAAATTTTCAGATACTGGAGTTATCAGACATAAAATATAAAATAAATGTGTTTGATGTATTTTAAAAATAAGAAATTAGGGGCACTTGGGTGGCTTAGTCGGTTAAGTATCCGACTTTAGATTTTCACTCAGGTCATGATCTCACAATTTGTGAGTTCGAGCCCCATGTTGGGCTCTGCACTGACTGGCGGTGCAGAGCCTGCTTGGGATTTTCTCTCTCCTCTCTCTGTCCTTCCCCTGCTCCTGCTCTGTCTCTCTGTCTCTCTCTCTCAAAAATCAATAAACAAACATTTTAAAAAATAAATAAGAGGGGCATCTGGGTGGCTCAGCCAGTTAAGTGTCCAACTTCAGCTCGGGTCATGATCTCACCGCTCTTGACTTTGAGCCCCATGTCAGGCTCTGTGCTGACAGTTTGCAGCCTAGAGCCTGCTTTGGATTCTGTGTCTTCCTCTCTCTCTGTTCCTGTTCTGCTCACACTCTGTCTTCTCTCTCTCTCTCTCTAAAAATAAATAAACTTAAAAAAATTTAAAACAAAAAATAAATAAGAAACTAAAATCTGGGGCACCTGGGTGGCTCAGTTGGTTAGGCATCTGACCCTTGATATCGGCTCAGGTCATGATCTTGCAGTCATGAGATCCAGCCCTGTGTCATGTAACTTGTATGGGACTCTCTCCCTCTCTCTCTTGCTCTCCCCTGCAATGTGCACAAGTGCATGCATGCACACTCTCTCTCAAAATAAATAACATTAAAAAAAGAAATTAAAATCACAAGGAGAGACGAATCAGGTATATTTGCAAAACAAACAAAAACCCAGATATCCAGAAATGAAAAAGAAAATTATTTCCCCTAAGAATGGTCAGGTTTAACTACCACGGTAGCCAATTTCTGAAATGGCCCCAAATAACCCCCACCTCCTGGTATTCATACCCTTGTATAGTACAACCCCATGGTGTACCAGAGTTGGTCTCTGTGACCGAGAGAATATGGCACAAGAGATGGTACGTACTTTTGGGATTAGGTTTTACAAGATACCATGAATTCTGTTTTGGCTTTCTCTCTCCCTCTCTCCCTCTTTTTTTTCTCCCTCCCCCTGGACCCCCCCATCTCCTCCATCATCATCATCACCATCATCATCATCATCATCATCATCATCATCTCATCACTCTGGTGGTATTCAACCTACCACATGACAAGCCTCCTGCCAGCAGTCACAGCACCTTTAGATTACTCTGTCTCTGGCCTATAGCTTGAATGCAATATCATGAGAGGCCGTGAGCCAAAGCACACATCTAAGCAGCTCCTGAACTTCTGATTCTCACACTGTGTGAAAATTAATGGTTTGTTTTCTTATAGCACTAAGTTTTGGAGTAATTGGTTACACAGCAATGGATAACTTAGACACAACTGAAGAGAGAATGACCTGGAAGAAAAAAGGAAAAGTATTTCCAGAGTATTGAACATAAGGACAGACATATGAAAACTAGAAAGATAAGTTAAGAAGCACCAAGGATAGATTGAGGTAGTTTCATATGTTATCTAATTAAAATTCCAGAGAAAAAGAGAAGGAATGTATTTTTTTTTAAGTTGATAATTTTGAAGAATGGATGAAGTTTTCACACCACAGACTCAGGACAACCAACAAATCCTAAACAGAATAAATAAAAAGAAAAACACACCTAGACACTTCACGATTTAATTGAACACAAAGATTATAAACAGGTTACCAATGAAGGGTCAAGAAGATGGACCCCAACAGCACTGGTGACACTAGGCAATAGTCAAATTCCAAAAGAAGTACTTTATGCAGAAGAAAAGTGATCCCAGATGGAAACCTGGAGGTTCAAGAAGGAATTATAGACAGAGGCAGAAATAAATACATGCAATAATCTAAACAGACATGGACTGTGTGAAATAAAAATAAAAATGTCTTCTGTGGTTAGGGAAAAAAAGAATGGCACTAATATACAAACAGCAAGAGCATATAACTCATGAAGACGTGATTAGGGAGGCAGGTAATGGGATTCAATTTGGAATAGATATTATATTATTTCGGAGAAGGGTAAAAATACTGAGTTACCTTAGCCTTTGAGAAGTACATGGTAATATTTACAAGACATCAACTAAATGAAAACAAATACAGTGAATCACCTTTACATCAAGAGTATGGAGGGAGAGGGGTGACTGGGTGATTCAATCAGTTAAGCGTCTCAACTTCGACTCAGGTCATAATCTCGCAGTTTGTGAGTTTGAGCCCCATGTCGGGCTCTGTGCTGACAGCTCGGAGCCTGGAGCCTGCTTCAGATTCTGTGTCTTCCTCTCTCTCTGCCCCTCCCCTGCTCACACTCTTTCTCTCTCTCTCTCAAAAATAAATAAACACACACACACACACACACATATATATGCACACACACACACACACACACATTTGAGTGTATGTGTGTATATATATATATATATATGAATATATATATATATGCACACACACACACACATTTGAGTATATATATATATATATATATGAATGAGTGAATTTATTTATTTATTTATTTATTTATTTATTTATTCAATGAGTATGGAGGGAAAAAAAAGAAATGAGAAGAAAAAAAATCAGTCTTGAAGAAGTCAAGAAAGGGGAGAAAGAGAAACATAAATAAGGTGAGACAAATGGTAGTCACAAAGTAAATTGCTAAGAAAAATATCCAACATATCAGTAATTATAATAAATGTAAATGTATATTTAGTTAGCAACATTAAGTTGTTTGATCCACCTACATGCTGTTGATGACACATTTAACCAAACTATATGTCCCCAAAAGATTAAAAGTGAAAGGATATGAAACTAAACCAAAATACAGTTGAAATATTCATATTAATATGAGACAAAATAGACATTTAACAAAAAGTATTGTTATGGATAAAAAATGTAGTCACACACAGTGATAAAAGTTTTGATTGACCAGGAAGATATAACAATTCTAAATTTGTAAACATTGACAAAAACCACCTTAACATATAGTAAATAAAAGTTGACACAATTATAAAAAGAAATACACCAATCCTGCATCATAGTGACAAATTTTAATTAATACAGCTACCTGAGCAATTCTGCCAAGCAGACAAGAAGCACTAGGGAAAAACAGAATTAAGTTTGATCACTGGATATACGCACACATAAAACACTGCACCTAAAAACTGCAAAACACAAATTCTTTTCAAATGTGCACAGAAATTTTACCAAAAAATGATGCCATACCTGGCAATAAGTTTTAACAAAATTCAAATGTTAAAATCAAATATATCACATCTTCCAGTCACTGTTCAAGTTAGAAACCAATAACAAAAATGTTACTAGAAATATCTGAAGATTTGGGAGTTAAGAAATACATTTCTTAATAACTTAGGGATCAAAGAAGCATTTCTTGCTGAAATAAAATAATATTCATACCTGAATGGTAATAAAAATATTGCTTCAAAACCTGTGGAATGCAGCTAAAGAGGTAAGAAAGAAAGATAAATATTTATATACTTGCATTAGATAAGAAGAAAGTCTAATAGTGAATGCCCTAAGCATCAAATGTAAGATATTAGAGGGAAAAACAGAAAGGAAGCAAAGAAAGTAGAAAGTAGGAAATCATAAAGATAACTACAGGGATCAATGAAATAGAAAACAACAAATTAGAAAGGTTAACTGAAAAAACAAAAATACAATAGACCAACTTCTGACAAGACTAGTCAAGAAAAAGAAGACTGATCAAATCAGGCATATTATGACAAATAAACGCAAAACTATGAATAAACGCAAAACTACAGATGCTACAAAGATTAAAAATATAATAAAAAGGAAATTATGAGTAACTCAATGCCAATAAATACAAAAACTTTGATGAGATACAAAAATTTCAAGACAATATGCCATACCAAAACCGACTGAAAGGAAATTTGAAAATCTGAGTAACTCTACAGTCATTAAAAGTAATTGAAACAGTACTTTAAAGTCTTACCACAAAGCAAATACCAGCATCAAACAATTTGCCCATGGGTTATACAAAACAATCAAGGAATTCTAACCATTAAAAAAAAAAATCCAAGTAGGTAAAAGAACAAACATCCTGTAACTCATTTTGTGATGCTAACATAACCTTGATACTAAAATCTGACGAGAACCATAAAAGACAATAAAATTACAAATAAATGTCATTCATACACCTGTACAGAAAATCCTAAGTAAAATATCAACAAACCAAATCCATCAGTGTATAAATAATACAGTTTAACCAAGTGGGGTTTATCTCAGAAATGTTAATATTATTTTAACATTAGAAAAGAAACTAATGTAATTCACCATATTAAAAGTATAAAGGTGAAAAATCATTATCTTAACAGATAAAACACACTCAACATAATTCAACATCCATTCATAACTAAATTACCTACAAAATACTTATAAAAACCATCATCCTGAATGGTAATATGTTGAAAGTTTTGCTTTTGAAGATCAGGAATATTGCCCACCATGACCACTTCTATTCATCACTGTACGCAACATCCTAGACAGTGTGTTACGGCAGATAAAAATATAAGATTTGGAACGAAGGAAACAAACTGTTATTTTTCATGCTGAAAAGACAAAATAAATGACCATAGCAGGTTTGCTAAATTCAGAATCAATGTACAAAAGTCAACTGCATTTATTTCATCTACAAGAAGTTTCAAAATGTAGTTTTTAAAAAGATTCCACTTATATAATATAAAAAACATATTTGGACTAAATTTTAAATAACTCTAACAAAAGATGTGTAAGATCTTCCTGGAGAACATTATAAAACTTTATTGAAAGACATTAAAGAAGACCTAAAATAGAGAAGTACATCATTTTCATCCATTTAAACACTCAATACCATAAAAGATGCCAGTTTGCCTGGAATTTATCAATAAATCCAAAGCCGTTCTAATAAACTGCCACTTTTTTTGGTGGAACTTAACCATTAATACTAAAATGTATATGAAAAATCAAAGAAAACTCCCAAAGAGGAACAGATATCAAAACTTACATAAAGCAAAAGAATTAACACAGTGTGGGATTGACACGTGGCTAAATAAATTGATCAATGGAAAAGAAGAGTCCAGAAACAGACTCATGCCTAGTGACTAACTTGTTTGTGATAGAAATGTAGATTGGCAGGGATGCAAATGGACTTTTCAGCGATGCTAAATAAATCCAGCTACTCTCGCCTGAACGGTGGTGGATACAACTTTGGGTTCTCCTGGGTCAACACTTTCCTCAAAGTGGTACTTGTGGGCATGACATGTAACTTTAATGTGCAAGCAGTTGCCAAGCTATTTAGAATCATTACAGGGATCACTTCTGTGTTCAGGGCTACGGTTCGAGAGCTGAAGAACGTGGGGCTGGAAACAGCTCATGCTCTGTGTGCCGAACCTCCCACCTGGAGGGAGGCACATCTTTTTCTTCCCAGAAAGGCCTTGTAAGGTGCTGACCAAGCATTACACTTTCAGGACTATGACCAGGCCGGGGAGGCCCCACTGTCTAATTTATACAGATGCGGCTTAAAACCAGGCATGGCACTCCACGTTGATTAGTGGGATGTGGTAAAAAAAATGCACCAGCTAGGGGAATCCTCAAAACCTTCATCTAAATCCTACTGAGCCACTTACAGTCATCTGACCTTAGGAAACTTAAGCACATCTCTGAGCTTTAGGTTCCTCATTTTTAAAATGGGAGTAGGAGCACCTGGATGGCTCAGTCAGTTAAGTATCCGATTCGTGGTTTCAACTCAGGTCATGAGTTCAGTTTGTGAGTTCCAGTCCTGCATTGGGCTCCATGCTGATAGCTCAGAGCCTGCTTGGGATTCTCTCCCTCTCTCTGTCCCTCCCCTGCTAGTGCGCACGTGCTCTCTCTCTCTCTCTCGCTCGCTCTCTCTCTCTCTCTCTCTCTTTCTCTCTCTCTCAGAATAAATAAATACACTTAAAAATTAAGATGGGGGTAAATCATGCAATAAGTGTAAGATTGACATGAAGGCTAAGTTAAATCACCTGTAAGTACATCACAGATGTTCAGAAAAATTAACTTACCCATTCTTTTTGCAATCTTTGGGTTTTTGTAGTATAGTAACGAACACTTGTACAGTGAGTTTACCTTTTCCTGAATTTTTACATTCCTATCTCTTATGATACTCCATGAAGTGCATGGCAAAGTGGAGACAGAGAGACATGTTGAGGGTTTACCTAGGATGTTACTACCTAGGATGTAACCTAATTATAAATCTCCTGACTGTCCAATTAATTTCAGGTTCGGATTACTAAGACTGTTACACTTACCACAGGAAGATGCAGCAGGAACAACTTTACTGTAATGATAGTATCAACCTAGAAATAAAGCTGCTCCTTGTTCCCAAGATGTGCATTTCAGTAGTTCTTGAAGTTTTAGTAAGGCAGGATGAAGCCAGGTATGCCATGTTCTCCAGAAAGACCTCGGCCAAAGAAAACACAATGCACCATGGAGATTACCCTCAGCACATGGCAATGATTATTGTCAGAGTGGCAGAGAAATAGAAATTTGTCTCCAGGTATTCTTGTATATTCAAAAAATATTCACTAAACACCTACTATATCCTCAGTGCAGTTCTAGGCTTTCAAGATACAGCACTAAATACAACAGATAAAATGTCCGCTCTCACAGACCTTATATTCTAGTGAGAATAACCAACAATAAACAAAGTTAATAAATAACTATATACCAGAAGATAATAAATTATAATCAGAAAAAACAAAGCAGAAAAAGGGGAATATAACAGAATAGATCCTCAGTGGGGAAGGGGAGTGTGCTAATATAGATAAGGAGATCTGTGGTAAAGGAACATTTGTGTTATTTCCAAAAACAACAAATTTTCTTTTATTTTCTGTTAAGGAAAAAAAAGCAACAAAAATAAACAAAACCAGGCAAAACAAAAAGGAAGCTCAGAAGACTCTGCCTTTACTTTCATAATCCCCATCTCCCATTACACTTTCCCCCTGTGAAATCTGCAAATACACAGCACTGAATTTCCTAGAGAAGGAGACTTCCTTCCCAACCTCTTCTTTATCTGAATTTTCCCACTAGGCCAACCATTCCTAACCTATGATATAACAAACATAAGACCACAGCTCTCCTTGAATGTGAAAATCAAGAACGCATTGGACATACTTTTAAGCATACCCTGAAACTTAAAACAAGTAGCAGTGCATAAATAGTTTTGCAATCAAGTCAGAAAAATCAATAGAAAAAGATTTAGGCATTTTAATTTGTTTTTCCTCCCCATAAGGATAACTTTTATCATGCAGGACTCTACACTACATTTTTTGACTGTACAGTTGAATAACACCCCCGAGATCACTGACTCAATACCCTCCTTTTAGAAGTGAGGACTTGAGGTCCAGAAAGTTTAATAATAATAGTTCCTCATGTTAATGGAGGCCTGGGTGCCTGGAAGTGTGCCAAGTGCTTTATTCCCTGCAATAGGATGAGTGTGTGTGTGTGTGTGTGTGTGTGTGTGTGTGTGTGTGTGTAGAGAGAAAGAAGTTTTAAGGAATTGGCAAGACTGAAATCTATACAGCAGGATGGCAAGCTGGAAATTCAGGTAAGTGTTGTTGTTAGTCTTGACTCCGAAATCTTCATACTTAAAACCCAAGCAAGTTTTCTCTGTTGCAGTTTTGAGGCAGAATTGCTTTTTCTTTGGGAAATTTCTTCGGAAATTGCTTTTCTTGAGGTTTGCTCTTAAGATCTTCACCTGATTGGATGAGGCTTGCCCATATTACGGACAATAATCTGCTCCACTCAAAGTCCACACATCTAAAAAATACCTTCCCGGCAACATCTACCCTGGTGTTTGACCAAACAATTGGGCACCATGGCCTAGTCAAATTGACACATAAAATTAACCATCACATTCATTTTATTCATATTTAGTCCTATGACCTTCCTTATGAAATTAGCATTATTATCGCCTGCATTTTACAAAGGAGAAAGCTAAGGGCTTAAAGATTTTAGGGGACTTGTCTAAGGTTACACCATTAGATAGTATCCGTGCAGGACAGACTTAACCCAGAGCCCACATTTTCAACCATGTACCCTATTTATTGCTCAAGGTCTCTCAGTTAGAAGATGGGTGGGCCCATGGGGCACCTGGGTGGCTCAGTCGGTTGAGCATCTGACTTCTGCTCAGGTCATGATCTTGCGGTCTGTGAGCTCCAGCCCCGTGTTGGGCTCTATGCTGACAGCTCAGAGCCTGGAGCCTGCTTCAGATTCTGTGTCTCCCTCTCTGTCTGCCCCTCCCCCACTCATGCTCTCTCTGTCAAAAATAAGTCAACATTAAAAAAAATTTTTTAATAAATAAATAAAAAAAAGAAGAGGGGTGGGCCCAGAATTCGTGTTCCAAGAGACTATACATCAAAACTTATCTTATAAAGACCACCAAGGATAGTGCTTACTAACATGCTGCAACAAGGAGACCATATGTGAACAGGGACCATGAGGCATCTCACCAGTCACAGGAAAAGACAAGGCTATTACAGGATTGGGGGAAAGGACAGGCAGGTAAAAAGGAAGCAACTGAAGGGCTTTTGATAAGCTCAGAGCCAAGCAAGACTGTGTATAAATGATTAACATGATGCCTGCGTTCAGTAATAGACTCAGGCTTCTATTTCCTTGGATACTGCAAGTTCATATAAATGTAGAAAGTTGTATCTAAAAAACCCTTTTTGAAGTTCTATGCCTCAGAAACTAGAGTGCTTCTCTGTTTCAGTGCCTCGGATCTTCCTGGCAAGGATGAGATGTTGCATTCTTACTGATGATTTCTCATCCTGATGCCTTTTTTAAATGAACAAGAGCAGTTTCCACAGGTCCAAAGTCCTAGGTGCCAGCATTAGGCTAGGGGCCGGGAAGACAAAACTGAACAAGACACTCTAGAATCCTGGGGAAGAAAGGTATGTCCCCCAAGTGATCATAATGCAGCATGATGAGTGCAGGGGCAGACGAAGAGACAAGTAAGTGGGCCTCAGGAACCCAACGACATTACAGAAGGAAGATGGCTTGAATCAGAATGGTGAAACCAGAAATGCAAGCAACTATAAAGTAGTGTGGTAAGAGATGGAATGGAGGAGAGCTAAATAAAGTATATGGAGCTCAACTCATTCTTCATGAGACGCCAGGGATGGCTGATTCCTTACAAATACAGCATGCTCTTTGGGGCCCCCAGGCCACTACATGTTCTGTTTCCTCTTCTGAAAAGTCCTCACCCACCCCAACCGTCACCCCTACCGCCACTCTCGAGTTACCGGCCTCAAGACCACAATTTACTCTTACGGTACCAGCTGAAATATGTCCACTGGGAAGCCTTATTCTTTTCAAAAATAATGACAGCAAAATGGTAACAATAACAACAACAAATATTTCTGAGTAATTTCCATATGCCAAGCATCACGCCATCCACTCTTTCCACATCGTCTCATTTCATTACATTATCACAAGAACCAGATGAAGTAAATACTAGTCCTGCATTCTAGGGAGGCCATTTAAGCTTAGTTAAGTCATTTGTCCAAGTTTATTCCACTCCAAAGTGGCACAACCATGGGTGCCTGGGTGGCTCAGTCAGCTAAGCATCCAGCTCTTGATTTTGACTCAGGTCATGATCTCACAGTTTCTGAGTTCAAGCCCTGTGTCAGGCTCTGGGCTGACAGCACAGAGCCTGCTTGGGATTATCTGTCTCCTTCTCTCTGCCTTTCCCCTGCTCATGTCTTTCTCTCTCTCTCTCTCTCTCTCTCTCTCTCTCTCTCTCTCTCTCCCTCCCTCCCTCCCTCCCTCCCTCTCTGTCTCACACACACACACACACACACACACACACACACACACACACAAATAAATCAACATTTTTTTTAAAAAAGTGGGACAATCAGTATTTAAACTCAGTGAGCCTGATTCTGAAGACTTAACCCAGCATCTTTACCCTGAAGCTTTTCTGGAGTGCTTTCAGGCTCAGGCTAGCACACTTGACCATACCTTCCCTTACACCAATTCTGTATCTTTATGCAACTGTTTTATGGCTATCAATCACTTTTTTACATATCTCACTCCTCTACAGCATTGTGAGATCTTGAGAGCAGGTATTTAACTCAATATTTATTCCCAGTGCCTGCAACTGCCATAGACTAGAAAATCAGTATATGTATGTGAATGGATGAATATATAGATGGACAAAAAAAAATTTTGTAAAGAAATCTGCTTTGTCAAACAGGCAACCCAGGATATGTGTCCATAGGTACGCGTGGTGGCCAGGGTAGGAACTGAGCAAAAGAGTGGGCAAGCTCCAATGTAAAGCCTGCTGTCAGGATGTGGTCCTGGCATCCCTTGCTTATTCCTACCAAAAACCCTCCCAGCTGAGAGAAAGACACTGTTGGCCAGGACTGTTTGAAAAGATGCTGCCCCCTTTCCTAATTCCCTGCCCTCAATACACACAGGTACACTCATGCATGCACACACACACACACACACACAGTGAAGGGGTGAGGAGGAGTGCTTTTATGTTCACACGGGAATATCCTGGCATCTCTGCTTGTCTCCAGTCAGCTGCCCTCTCAAAATATAATCCCCACTCGCACATCCGCATTTTTAACCCAAGTGTTTCCACCTAGCCATTCCAAATCCCTGTAAAGAAATGGAAACTAGTAGTAACACAGAAAAAAGAAGCTTTTAGTTCCTACAGTGCTCTAGGTTATAGGTGCTCTATCTTTCTGCTGTTCTTTTCCTGCTTTAATTTAGAGCTCAGTGTTCTGATTGGATTAACGGCCAGGGCACTTTGGAGAAGGCCTTGCTCAGCAATATACATCTGTCGCTTGCGGGGACACTGTATCCCCATATACCATGTCCTCTCCTGAGCTATCTATTGCTTCACATTTTATCCTCTGCACTAAAATTGGCCTTCAGTTCACAGACCTCATTTTGCAGCACCTGTTGCATTAATAACTAGAAAATTCAGTTCAGCCAAGGGCCAAACATTCACCAAGCACTATTCTCCTGCAGTAAATAATCAAGCAGCAAGAAGTTATCTTTGCAGATTTCACTTTCCTGATATTATTAACTCCCGAGTAGAGAAAATGTCTGTGAAAATACATTCGTCTGTATGACATTACTTCATCGAAACAATTATACTACATTGATTCTTGAATATAAAAAGAAAAACATATTTAACAGAACTTGCAGAATATAGAAATCAGTTTGAAATATGGGATGGAATTCTGCCTTTCAGTGACAAGATATTTTATGAGGACAAGCAGAAAAGTGTCTTCAAGTCCTGATCTGTTTTCATGTAGATAGTGTCATGCAATAAAAATGGAATAGCTTTGGAATTAGATGCATCTGAGTTCAAATCCTGTTTCTGACTTTTAGCAGTGGTGTGACCATTGACCCAATGACTTCAGCTCTCTGAGCTCAGTTTCCTTACCGTAAAATGAGGATACAACTGACTCTCACACAGGATTGTAAACAAATGAAGGGAATGAGGTATACGAATACCTAGTAGCATTCCTGGCACAGGGAGGCATTCAATAAATGGGAACCTTTTACATAGGAGATGACATGTAGTAAAGACCACAAGGACCAAGACACTGTTCTGCTCTTAATCAGCTATTATTCTTCCTGCCATTCTGCTTTGCACTCCCACCTTATGCCCTGCCAGCAATTCTGGTAGCATGAGTGGCTGGCTCATCGGTAGAATCATTGCCCTACCATTCTCCAACCAGAATATCAAAATATGCCCAACTTGGGGCGCATGGGTGGCTCAGTCAGTTAAGTATCCGAATCTTGATTTCAGCTGAGGTCATGATCTCGTACTTCGTGAGATACAACGCTGCAAGGGGCTCAGAGCTCACAGAGCAGAGCTTGCTTGAGATTCTTTCTCTCTCATTCTCTCTGCCCCTTCCCTGCTCACTCTCTCAAAAAAAATAAACATTTTGGGGCGCCTGGGTGGCGCAGTCGGTTAAGCGTCCGACTTCAGCCAGGTCACGATCTCGCGGTCCGTGAGTTCGAGCCCCGCGTCAGGCTCTGGGCTGATGGCTCAGAGCCTGGAGCCTGTTTCCGATTCTGTGTCTCCCTCTCTCTCTGCCCCTCCCCCGTTCATGCTCTGTCTCTCTCTGTCCCAAAAATAAATAAACGTTGAAAAAAAAAATTTTTTTTTAAATAAAATAAACATTTAAAAAAATATGCCCAACAACATATATATATATATATATATATATATATATATATATAGTCATATATTAATATATCAACTCAAATACAGATTTTACCACAAATGAAGGTTCACCTTAACATACAACCAGGCTTAGAATTTGCTAACAGTCTCTGGCCACTGAAACAACCAATAGATACCATAACTATACTACAACCTTAAAAGAATATTTTGGGGGCAGCCGGGTGGCTCATTCCATTAAGCATCTGACTTGATTTTGGTTTAGGGCATGATTTTACGGTTGGTGAGATCAAGCCCCACATTGGGTCTGTGCTGACAGTGTGGTTCCTGCTTGAGATTTTCTCTCTCCTTCTCTCTCTCTGCCCTTCCCCCACTAGCATACACTCTCTTTCAAAATAAATAAAATAAATGTTAAAAGAAAGAATATTTTAAATACACCTCCTCCCTTATATTTGCAATTTCAGAGCCCTGATTAAATTTCACCTCCATTCAGAATGTCTTGACTTCTTGAGCTTGGGTTGATTTTCCTTTCTCTATCAATTACTGCCTGTCACACGACCCAGTCTGTATTTATACTATCTGATGCCATATTTTATTATATCTAACATGTAATTAGGGCAGAATGAAAGTTATTAACCTTTGAACATTCTCAACATTCCCTCTATTCCACTAAGAACTTTTGGCATGGCCTCCTTCAGTCTCTTCCCTGTTCTCTTCCTCCAAGAGTAGACATGTTTGCAGAGCAATTTTGAGGGCTTTTGAGATGGACAAAGAGAAAGAAAGGAGAGATGAGGAGACATACAAGAGAAGTGTAGGGAGACACTTCTGGAGGGCTGGAGGAGACGTTCAGGGGTGACAAAGAGATGAGCGTGAGGTCAATTGTAATATGAGAGGAATGAAATTAAGGGAACTTTAAAGAGTTTTTCTAGAGTGTCTCTGTGCTCCTGATAGTATTCATGGAATAGCAGCAAACAACTCGAGTTATTGTTTAATTCCTTTTGATGGCAAGGACTGTGTTCTTCAAAGCTTAGCTTAGCTCCCAAACTGAACCATACATGTTATGGCATAATAAGCCTTATTTTCCCAACATAACCATCAGATTTATAAGTGCAGGGATTTATCTTTATTTCATTGTATGATCTAAGCATCGAGCATCAAACAGCACATGCATCAAACCCTTTCAGAATACTTTGTTCTCTTGACTTGATTCACTTTGATAGTGACCATCAAACCAAACAGGACCTCAACTACAGTTTGGGCTAATCAGTCTTCTATTCCCTTCTCAAGTAGAGGATAGATGTATTCTTTAGCAGGTGAGATGAAAGGGGCTGTTCCCAACAAATTCTAGACCCAGCATATCCAACAAACAGGTCTCAAAGTACTCAAAGAACTTGCAGATATGACTGAATGACTGTTGATGAACTTTAGGAATGCTGCAGTGGAATACAGCTCCTGGAAAACTGGATACAGGCAAGTGTCATTTGTATTTATAAAAAGAGAAAGAACATGTATTCACAGACTACAGAGCACTGAGTTTGACATCAATCTGGAGTAAGACTCCAGAACAATTTTTTTTTAACTATGGTTTCTGAGCGCTTAGAAAAGGAAGTAGTAAACTCAGCATGAAGTCACTAGGAATAAATAAGAATAAATATATAATAAGTATATTTTATATATATATAGGTATATGTATATGTGTGTGTGTGTGTATATATATATATATATATATATATATATATATATATATATATGACATATACAACCTCATTTCCTACTGACAGAGTTGCTACATTGGGAGATCAGAGAAATAGAGTAGAAATTGTGTACCCAGATTTCAGAAAAGCTTTTGGCAAGTTCTCTCATGATACCCTTGGGAGCAGACAGAGGGCACAGAGGGCAGTGGGGGGCAGGGAGGGTACTGAATACAGCCTGAATGATACTACATTGCACAGACTCATAGCCAATTGAACATTAGCACCCAAAAAGAATTAATTAATGAGTCACTGTACATTCAACAAAATATTTAATTCAGTAAACAATTTGTTTCTAGCCTTTTATGCTAGCTCCTATGTGAAGGGCTAGTGATTGAACTGTACAGAGAATGGAGGAATCCAGACTTGGCAGCAGCAACTTTCCAATAATCCATTTGTGTGATTCAACTTTCAAAAACTGTCAATATAAACCTGAGATGATGTGAGACTAATAAAGTGTCTAGAGTGAATGAAGCAATGCTTCTGCTCTTCTCTATGCAGATTGAATTCACGTTGGGCACCATGCCCTGAGAAACTCTGGACCCTATGCTGAAAAGAGTGATCAGGATGATGAAAGCCATCAATAAAATCATGTGGAGAAGGTGGAAGGAAATGTTGAACAGAGAGAACCCACAGCTAACTCAATGTCCTCCGAGAAGTAGAAGTAGGACAGAGCAGTAATTCCAGGTGGGATACCCTGAAAGGCACGGGTTTCCTATAAATGGAGAAGCTCAAGTCTAGACTAGAACACAATTATAGAGAGCAGTTGAACCTATAGCTTGTAGCCTAAAGTTTTTCTTTCTTAATCATAGATTTTGTAGTCTCCCAAAGCAGAAACTCTACAAGCTCCCTTGGTTACCTGTTCCATGATTGAACCATAAGCTGCTATAGTTTTTCAATCTATTTAAATGATGAAATATTTTTAAACATATTTTTTAAAGTACAGAGAAAACTAAATCAGATACCCATCTATCCACTACCCAAGTTGATCTAATCTGAACTTTGGGCCATCTGGGCTTCAAATTATTTTTCAAGAAATAAATCATTGCAAATATAGTTATATTTTCTTCTTCCCTACACAATGGGAGCATTTACCTTAAAGATGGTGTCTGCGTGTACACCCCTGGACATGTTTTACTTACATGCTATGTGTGTACATCTGCAAATAATTTGTATTATTGTAAGGAGACAAATATGAAGGAGTTCAGCTTACTGGAGAAAGCAGGAAACCCTAACAAAAGAGATGATGCCTAGTGGCAAATGATGAGCATGAGTTATCCAGGCTTTCTAGGAAGAGGAGAGCATTCCAGGCAGAGGAAACAGCTGTCTCAAACTCACAGAGCAAGCAAAGAGTCGGTAATTTCAAAAAACTGTATGTAAGCTTATATTGCTTGAGAGAAGAGGTAAGTTGGGTGTGTAAGATGAAAATTAAGAAATCAATAAGCACCCAATTATGAAAGGCTTTATCCCAGAGAGGGCCAGTTAAGAATTTTCAGTATGGGAATGATATGATTTATACGCACGTTACAGATAAATCTGGTGGCAATGTGGTTAGAATAAGGTGGGGGTTGGGGCATAAAGACAGAAAGCTGAGAGTCAAGTTAACAAGTATGGAAAAAGTCCAATAGAGAGATGATGCAGCTTAAAATAAATCAGAGGAGAATGAAAAATTAAGAATATATTTAGGGGTGGTGTGTCTGGTTGGCTCAGTCATTAAGCACCTGACTTCTGCTCAGTTCATGATCTCGCAGTTTGTGAGTTCAAGCCCTGCATCGGGCTATATGCTGACAGCTCAGAGCCTGGAGCCTGCTTCAGATTGTGTCTCCCTCTCTCTTTGTTCCTACCCCTCTCACACACTCTCATTCTCTCTCTTTCAAAAATAAATAAACATTAAAAAATTAACAAATAAGAATATATTTAGGGGTGCTTGGGTGTCTCTGTCAGTTAGGAGTCCGACTCTTGATTTAAGCCCAGGTCATGATCTCACAGCCCATGGGACTGAACCCCATGACTGGCTCTGTGCTGAGCATGGAGCCTGCTTGGGATTCTCCTCTCTCTCCCTCTTTCTGGCTCTCCCCCACTCATACACAGGTGCTCTCTCTCTTTCTCTTTTTCAAAATAAATAAACTTTAAAAAAAAAGAATATTTTAATGTTGTGTGTAAAGGTATATTTTTAACAACGATGAAAGAAAGTTAAAGAACTTAGTGATCCACTACACTTGTAATTATATTTCAGGGTAATTATATTTGTAACATGTCATATCTGAATCATTATAATAGTAGGTTGGATTGTTAATAACATTGTTATAGAAGATATAAAGTAATACGGCATAATATTTATGAAAATTGTGAAAACTCTCAGATTACCATTATGCAATGAACAACTCTTTTTGAGTTTTATTTTTTAAGATACCCATTTAATTTTCAAAGGATTGTTTATAAAACAACTCACCAGCAGTTTTATAAAGTTGGTTCTTATACATAAGTATATATTCTTATCAGAAAATAAAATCTACCAAGTTTTACTTATAATGTGAACAATAATTAAAAACATCACTGAATCAGCCCATTTTTTGTTGTTTGGTTTATTTCCTTTTCTTTCATTGTCCTTCATTCCCATGGAGAAGCGTGTGTGGGATAAAAAAAAAAAAAAAAAGGTGAATCCTGCTCTTAATTCCATAGGGATAAAATTGGAAATTTGCTCAATCATCTCCCAGAAATAGGTCAGAAGAGTGCTCCAAAATATTTTGTCCTAGGACATAGATGTTCTCACATTCACAAACCAAACTGGATTTCCAGGAACATTCATTTAATTAATTCGGTCAGTTCAGTCTACCTAGGTTTCAAATAATCCAGGTTGTTATTAATGATGGTGTTTTGAATTACACAAGTCTAAAGTAATTAGTTATTTGCCTTTTACCTTTAAACCATTTAAATGTGTGCTACATAGGGGTGCCTGGGTGGCTCAGTTGGTTAAGTGTCCGACTTCCTCTCAGGTCATCATTTCCTACTCTGTGAGTTCAAGCCCTGCATCAGGCTCTGTGCTGACAGTTCAGAGCATGGAGCCTGCTTTGGATTCTGTGTCTCCCCTTCTCTCTCTGCCCCTCCCCTAATCACATTATGTCTTTCCCTCTCTCTCTTAAAAATAAATAAACATTGGGGCGCCTGGGTGGCGCAGTCGGTACAGCTTCCGACTTCAGCCAGGTCACGATCTCGCGGTCCGTGAGTTCGAGCCCTGCGTCAGGTTCTGGGCTGATGGCTCAGAGCCTGGAGCCTGTTTCCGATTCTGTGTCTCCCTCTCTCTCTGCCCCTCGCCCGTTCATGCTCTGTCTCTCTCTGTCCCAAAAATTAAAAAAAAAAAAAAAAAGGTTGAAAAAAAAATTAAAAATAAATAAATAAATAAATAAATAAATAAATAAACATTTTTAAAAAACTTTATATGTGTGCTGCATAAAGTATAAATGTGGAAAGCTGTTTCTTTTCTTTTCTTTTCTTTCCTTTTCTTTTTGTAGAGTTTATAGCCACGTAGAACAATGGGAAATCTTAGATGACTTCATTATCAAGAGGTAGCAATTATGTAAATGAGCCTGATGGTAAATAAAGCATCTCTTCCTTGCAAGTTGTTACTTCCTCTGAGACAGTGATTATGAAACCTGAACAAGTATTAGAATGACTTAGAGGGTCTGTTACAAAACAGACAGAAGACCCCTCCTAGCATTTTTGATTTAGTAGGTCTGGAATGAGGCCTGAGAATTTGCATTTCCAACAAGTTCCCAGGTGATGATGATGCTAAAATCCAGGGACCACACTTTGAGAAGCACCGCTCTAAGGAAGATTTCTCTGTCCCCTGACACTGAACATACTCGCCCTCTATGAGCCTTGTTCCTCTCTGTTTCCCTTCAGTTTTATCTGAAGTATGATGGCTGGTCAATACATCTAGCCCCTTTATCAGACCTTGAGCTACCTGAAACAGTGCATGTCTAATTTAGGACTGCATCTCCCAGAGCACAACATTGGGCCTGAATGGCAGAAAGTAGTAGATGGTTAATAATTATGTGTTGAGGGGCGCCTGGGTGGCTCAGTCGGTTAAGCGGCCGACTTCGGCTCAGGTCATGATCTCGCGGTTCGTGAGTTCAAGCCCCGCGTCGGGCTCTGTGCTGATGGATCAGAGCCTAGAGCCTGTTTCAGACTCTGTGCCTCCCTCTCTCTCTCTGACCCTCCCCCGTTCATGCTCTGTCTCTCTCTGTCTCAAAAATAAATAAACGTTAAAAAAAATTTTTTTTAATTATGTGTTGAATGACACTTGACTGATCATTAAATAAATGAAAGGGTAAGTATCAAAGAAGAAAAAGAATACATGTGTGTGTGTGCACACATATATTTTTGTGATCTGAAGTACTCAGACCAGTGACAAGGAAAATGCTATGTATTGAGAGAAGAAAAGAACTTTAAAGAGGCGAGATATGTCTAACCAAAGAAAAAATAAGAAGTTAGAATTTGAAATTCACTTTAGAGGCGATAGTGTATGATGGGAATAAAATATTCTAAAAAGATCACAGTAATAAAAATGTACAAATGGTTTCAACTTTGTCAGATACCCTTTCTGGCCCACAAATGCTTTTTAATACTCCATCCCGTGTAGCTGGTAAAACTGAGAATCACCCCAATTTACCTGCAGTATAGCCAAGGGCACACCAGAGATTAGAGAGATCACCCACATCCTAAACAGAAAAAGAGAATTATAAGAAGAAAAAAATGGAAAAGACCTAGAAGGTCATTCAGTCCTAGTCTCTGGAGTAGTGGAATATTAAATAAAGTTACATAGAAAAATTATGGAAATACACTCAAGAAAACTTAAGACTCTCTGATCCTTTAATTTTTAGTGCCTCATGAAGTTCAAGGGTTTATTGTCAACTCATTGCTTAAACTTTTATTCACCAAAAGAAAAATATTCCCTACAATCGGCATTAGAAATGGAAATAAGAAAGGCAATGCAAAAAGTTGATTTTCATGGTATTAAATGACTTGCCATTTCCTGTGTTCATGAATTTCTGGTTTGTAACTGTACTTATCCAAAATATTAAAATGACCTTCAGGCCAACCCCTTTACTTACAAGTAAAGGGGAAGAGAAATTTACTAGAAGTTGACCATTACAGAAATTACTTGCAAGGCATTTTTCTTTGATAGCTGCAGTTTCACTCATATTATCATCCTTTTCTGTTGACAAGTTTCCAAGATTTTAATCTTGGATTGGAAATGTTACCCTATCAGAAAGGGCTTATATTGTCAGGAGCAGCGCGGTCGTGGAATGCAGAATCATATAGGAGAGCGCTTGTTGTATTGAAAAATATACCATTGGTAGGAAAGGCATTTAAATGTTTAGTCTGCTTGCTCATAAATCACTTTCAATGTGCTCAACTTCTTAGACAACATATTGAAAGCTTTCTTATTTCCTTTATTATAGCGGTGTCATTTGCATTGCTGAACTTGTGGTTATGTTGGCAATTCCAGATAAACCCTTGCTTGGAGGGTTTATAACTCTGCGATTAAATTTCACTCTGGCTTGGAATTCAGAAGTAACATTTTTGTGAGGTGTTTTTTTTTTTAACCTAAAGTATATCTGATATTTTAAGAAATGGTAAGATTGACAATTTGGGTTTACAAATGGAAACAATTGGCCTAAAAGCACACAAAACTAACGTGGGCATTAGGTGACCTGGCCATGTTTATCTAAATTCTTCCATTTGTTTGGTTGTTTTAGAAACGCATATTCAAGGCATTTTTCAAAATTTCTATTGATTTTACAGATGATTGTTGCTGCTCTTTTTTTTTTTTAATTGTATGGACAGATTTTCCATACCCTCTCAGTCAAAACATTTGAAACTCTTTCAGATAGCGATTTAACCTTGGGCATACATACACACACTCAACCTTTTTGTTTGCCTTCTTATGCAAAGCTAACACCAGTGTCCCTGTCTTGTGCCTACCACCTGGAGTTGTTCTAGACATGAAACAAGACATCAATAAGCTAAGACTTGAAAAAGGAGAGGAGTTAGAGTACATTGATGGAAAGTCTTTGAAGTGAGGATGAAACTGAGTTAGAAATATGAAGAAATGAAGCATTTCAGAGAAGCAGAATTTGAAAGAGATTCAGAATAATAAAAAGGAAATTAACCAAATGTTTACTGAGCTTGAAAGATAATCAATCCTCAGCTACTTCCAGATTGGAGAATGGGAGTAAGTTAGGTTCAGGGCAAGCAAAGGGTAGGGCTTAGTTTAGTGACCTTCCAACCCACTCCACCTTCGTGAAAACCAGAAACAAAAGAGAATACAGACTTACTTGCTTTGGAGATGAATGGATTAGTCCTAATAAACCTAAATATTAATCTGTAGGTGACGTGAGAAATATATCTTGCATAAAGTGGCATGTCTTTAGGGGGGAAATATTTCTCCTCAGGACTCACTCTGCTTCTTGGCTCATACACACAAGAAATGTAGCTCTCATTAAACTGGCTTAAATTTTTGCAGCTTGATGCTAGGGCAAAGATTTGAGGAGTATCTAGGACCTGCAAATACCAGGCCACGTATGTGTGAAAACCACAGGACAATCCAGGAATTCCAGTGGACGTGAAGGCTACTTGGGTGCATAGCAATGTTCCCAGTAATTTTCTCCAGCATCAAGGACAGATGCTAATCTCAGATGCTAGATGTGGGAAGAGGAGACACCTCCTTTCAGTAACACAGCTCTACTCCAGCAAACTTAACATATCTCTGACATGGTACGGTTTACACTTGGGAAAGTTTCATTCTGGATGCTATATGCACCATTTGAAGGTGTGTGGAGACCTACTGGAAAGAGGGAGATAGGTTAGGAGTCTCCCATAGATAGAAGTTCAAGGGGGACACAATGAGAACCTACAAAATAGGAGAGTTGCAGTGGAAGTGAAAAGGAGGTATAACTTCAGACATATTTAAGGGAAAGAATTGACAGGAAGTGGTACCAGACTGAATGTGGGAGGGGGGTAAGGGAAAGGAGAGAAGGAAGGAAAACTCTAACCCTAACATATTAAAGTATCAGGGTTATCAATGAGTGGAAGTAGACAAAATAAGGCTGTACAGCTTCATCCCATAGCACGGCGATGGCAAGGCTGAAAGAGTTCTACAGAGTTCACAGAGAGAGTATGACACCAGAATGAACACAGGGTCATAACAGTCCTGCTGATGCACCTGCCCAGACTTCTCTCTGTATTTGCTAGGAAAGTGAATGCGGATCAAATACATAGGCTACGCCAGTATTTATCAAAGATGTAGTGGGAAGCACAAGTACAAGGGTGAGAAAAAGAATGGGAGGGCTTTTAGAGTTCAGAAAGCCTAACCTGACTTCTGAGAAGCCCAACAGTCTCTACAATGAGCTCTAGTCCAAATGTCTGTGCCAAGCCACATGGGGAAAAAGAAACACACTGAGCTGTGCCTTTGAAATGGCAATCTACTCCCAAGAAGCCCCAGGGAAATGACCAGTATGTGGAGAAGGAGTGCCATTACTAACATAATGTGTCTGGTTTAATAACTTGCTGGACAGCAGTACCCCTAAACAAAGAGGAGAAGACAGGAAGAGAAGCAGAAGCAGATAAGGACAAGGATTTAGTTTGGAACATCTCTCATGATACAGTGATGCCCATTAGCTGAGGGAAAGTACGGGATTAGAGCTCAAGAGGGTGAAGCAGTCTGAGGACAGAGAAACATCTCTCTTGTTTTGAGAGCCTCACAAAGCATAAGCATAATTTTGATAGATGACATGTTTACAAAAAAAATCTGTTCCTTTCCTCTTTCTTATAAAAAGCCGAAGACTTCTACCTGGAGGAGTAAAAGGGCAATAAAGAGCAAGGTGAAAATTCCATCCTGCCACACTAAGAAGGCAAAGCAAATGTATTCTGAAAAGAAACAAGGAACTTATGTTTCCAGCACATTCTCACCCTATCCACCTTGACTTTTCCACCGAACACAGTCAAGAATGCTGAACAAAAATAACATCTATCAATGAGCTGGCAAGAAATTAAGAAATTCTCAGGGGAAAAAGGTTAAGTGAGAGAGGAAATCCAGGTAAACAGAGCACTTAAGCCAACTTTCACCCGGAGGGTAAGAGAAATGGTAGAAAGACAGTTGTGTTATTACTTTTTATGGTCTACACTTATTTTGTAAATATGCATGCATGTTTCCTCTGCTGGGTATTTTCAATATGTCACTTCAGTTACCCTGTCTTTCTCATTCATGCTCTATGCCCTGGGGAGGCTGGTCTTGAGGAGCCACATCAAACCACTGACCTCCCTACAGCTTCTGAGTTTGGCCACAGCAGCAGTGAGGGGATGAAAGGAAGGGAATAAGGTTGGAGTATTTACTCCCCCAGCTCTTTCCACACCAGATAGCCATGAGTGGGCTGAATTCCTCTGCCAAAGTCCACAACCCAGGTCAGGAGACCCTCCACAACAGCTATGCACCTCTGCCTTGGCATGGCAACTGGGTGGGCAATGGTTCATCGTTTGTTGTTTTCTCCTAACCCTGCTCATACCTTTGTAAATAGTCTCCCACTGGCCCCCTATAGTGATCCTATTGACAGCATCATCTGTTTCCTTTAAGGCCTGTGGCCAGTGTAACAATGCAAAATTTAGTGGAGAAAATTAGTGTTAGAAAGAGCAAGAGTGGCTAAAAGTGCCAAATACTTCAGAGACTGTGTAAGTTTGGGGCTGAGAAGGAAACAACACACATGGCAATAAAGAGGCCACTGATGACCTTGATTAGTAGGGGAAGTTTTTGCCTAACAGTGGGGTTGGAAGCCACGTCTAGAAGAGGTAAAAAAGTGAAGTCAATACTGGTAGACTTTTTTTTCCAAGAAGTTTGGGAGTGAACGGAAGATAAAAGATTGACTAGTACTTTGAGGTCATAGAGCCAATATATAGACACCACAAACACACAAACACACACACACTTTTCAGTTTCGGGTCTGATAGAGAAGGAAAGAGATCAGTGCAGAGAAGAGTTTGCAAATCAAATTGCAAATCGTCAAAAAGACTAACTGGGAGATGGAGATCCACGTAGACACAGGAAGAGAGAGGTTCAAAGTGATGAAAAAGTAAGAACATTTCTCCTCCGAAAAAAAATAGAATAAATAAAGAAAAAAAGATATAAATAAGTCTGGTGGTGAGAGGGATGGAAGTTACGGGCATTTGCTCATGCTTGTTGTTGTCCTTCCCTTTTTAATTTTTTTTAACGTTTATTCATTTTTGAGGGACAGAGAGAGACAGAGCACAAGTGGGGGAGGGTCAGAGAGAGAGGGAGACACAGAATCTGAAGCAGGCTGCAGGCTCTGAACTGACAGCACAGAGCCTGGAGTGGGTCTCAAACCCACAAACCATGAGACCATGACCTGAGCCGAAGTCAGATGCTTAACCAACTGAGCCACCCAGGCACCCCTGCCCTTCCCTGTTGAAGCAGCAGCAGCAAGCTTTTCCTCTGAGGCAAGGAAGTGTGAAGCTAAAGGTGTGACAAAACTAGTAAGCTTTGGAATAGCTGCTGTGGGCACTGGAAGAGGTTGCTTCAGTCTTAATAAGTCACCTTTTTCAATATATGGTAGCCCACCTGCCTTCAATGGAGGGAGTTGGGGACAACTACTAGAATGTCCAGCAGATGTGTTTTCTTAGCTTTCTGGAAGGGGATGTAGGTAAGTTTCTGTTGGTTTCTATTGTTGGAGAGCTCTAAAGGGAACTCAGGCTCTGGTAAATCTGACACAGGGACTACTATTCACCAGACACTCCAACAAAGGAAACGCACCAGGAGCAAAAAGCAAGGGAACAAATAGGGGATAGCAACAGACAGGGGAAACAACCTAGCAACCAGCAAATAACATCATCAAATTCATCCCATGCAGCCAGTAATGGCTTAATGGCAATGCAAAGAAAACTAGGTTTGATGAGGCTTGTGGCTTAACAAAATGTCTTCGAGGGTTCAGGAAACAATGTGCACAGAGCATTTGGTGTTCCTTCATCATTAAAGGCATGGGATCAATGAAAGCAACTCTTCTTTCTTGTGTATTATAAGATACTTATCTCTTTGCTTATATCCTGAGACCCAATGAGAATAGCTCCATCCCGTCGCTCTGCCAACATTTTCAACTGAGAGAAGAGTTCAAGCACCACTTTGTGTTTGATTGTGATATTCCTCCTGTTGAAGCTAACTAAAATAGAAAAAACTACCCACTAATGGCAGTAAGGTCCAAAATGAGAACAACTCTTAAAAATGAGAAACATGCTATGGTATTCAAGCTCTCTAAATGCAAGTGATGTGAGCTTCAAACGTGGTGGTTAAAGAAGTTTTACAAGTCAAGTCTCATGTTTTAATGCACCCATGATATGCCAAGTGCACTGCATGGAAGTTCCCTTACTAAAGTTGGAAAAGGCAGGGAGTGAGCTTGCAAAGCTTCAGGTCTCCATTCTCCCTGCCTGCCCCTACTTGACCAGGGCAGCTGGTTTTTACATTTTGCAGATAGAGCCTTCCTGAAAGATTGCGTTTGAGCAAAGGATTTTATTGCTGAAAAATTTGAAAATCACTGCATTGGAGGAACAAACGATTTAAAGGAATCTTTTTGCAAATCCTCCCCTAAAGCGATGAACTGTTTTCATTTCTTGTGCAAACATTTATTATGTTCCGTGTACTGGACTCTAGTCTTTGCCCTGTGACAACCATAAAGAAACTGAAGACAGGGGGGAAACGAGGGAGGAGAAATAGAGAGTAACTGATGGAGTGTGGTTCTTGAGGAGGCTGAGTGTGATCCTGAGCACAAGAAGACTAGCCTCATCTAGGGGAGTCAAGCCTTGTCTACCACAATGAAAGAAAAGACACAAATGGTTTTGCAGGGAAGAAGGTTGAACAGAAGAGAGCGGCAAAGCTCAAAATATGAGGAAATTCCTGCCTGGTGGCCATTATCCCCCTCATGAATAGTTTTGCCACATTCATCCCACGTTCATCAATGACCTACTATGGACTGGCCATCATGCTAACTGAGGGCTAAGGTGATGCACAGACACAGGCCTATGCCTACAGAGCTTGCAATCTAGCTGAAGCAGTGAGACAAGTAGATACATGGCTACAATTAAGACAGGGGCGCCTGGGTGGCTCAGTTGGTTAAGCATCTGACTTCGGCTCAGATCATGATCTCGCAGTTTGTGGGTTCAAGCCCCACATCTGACTCTGTACTGACAGCTCAGAGCCTGGAGCCTGCTTCAGATTCTGTGTCTCCCTCTCTCTCTGTCCCTCCCCTGCTTCCACTCTGTCCCTCAAAAATGAACAAATGTTAAAAAATATTTTTTAAAAAGATAGAATATGAGAAAACCCACAATAAATGGGATAGAAGATAGATACTCTGTGGATACACAAGAAATCACTTTTGGCCTAGCTGACCAGAGAAAATCAAGACAGAGATGAGATCTGTCCTAAGCTTTTGAGGAGGATTAGGTTTTCAACAGGTGGAGGTGTTGGAAGCTGACTGACACAGAAGAGTTCTGTTTCCCAACATGGTGATGACCTTTGTACATCATCTACCATCATAGCCTATGCTGCTTAAGATAAGGTAAAGCTATCTTTCAAATGTTATCTCATTTCCTCTTCACAATAATCCCGCAAGATAGATACTATTGTGACCAAATAATAGATGTGAAAACAAGTTCCAGGAAGGAAAATAACTTGCCCAATGACACATCTCTGACAAAGGGAAGAACGAGGGTTTGCATCTAAGTCCAAAATCCATGTTCTGTCCTCGGTACTAGGTAGCCTCTTCATTGATTCCTTTTACCATGTTTTTCTTGCCCTGATTCCCCAATTCTCTCAACTCACCTGCACGTGATCAGCAATCAAAATGTCTTTTTCAGAATAATTACATACTGCTAAGAGACCTTGATCATTACAGCAAATTGTACTGAAGGAACATATATTCTCTTTTAGACTTCAACAGATTCCCATTTATCATCATCAGAGACAACCGATTCTTCAACTGAGGTCACTCTAGAGCCAAATTCCCACTACGGTCATGATGTGGTTCTGAGGACCTCAGGGATGTCCAGATGTGGTCGCAAACACCTTCAAGGAGTCCATGCCTTACTCACTGGTAGATCTTCAGCACCTAACCCAGGGCTTAATACCGAGGGAAAATCTAAAATATGCCAATTGAGATGAAATGAATGAATAGTGGAATATTCCCTTTGCTTTGAATGAATGGCCTGATGAAATTAAGTGGAAGAAGGTGTTCTGTCTGGCAAACTCTCTATGTGTTATACCCGCCAACCAAGAATGTGATTTTACAATACTAATAACTAGTGATGTTCATTTTTTTCTCCACATATTGACCTGTTTGTATTTTAAGACCTAACCTTTTCCATTCCCATTCAATTGTATTTTATTTAATTCCAATGACCAACTATGAGATAAGATCCAGAACTCTCATTTTGCAGCTGAGGAAACTGAGGCTCAGTTTCGTGATTTTAATTCATTCAGCTAGTAAGTCGTGGAGACTAGATTTTAACCCCAAATGTTTGATTCCAAGTCTTCAGATGAGAATTTATCAAGAAGTCTTAGAAGAGACCTATTCTGAGAACTAGCTCATCTCTTCTTCCCAAGGGAAGTTTCTGCATCCACAGGACCAGCAGACAAAGCCACTTTGCTCTTGGCTTTGCCCAGGAGACACAAAGAAAAGATTCTGTCACAAAGACAATCTCTGCAAGTGAAATTGGAAGATCCGGAACCTTGAAAAAATAAAATACCAAGATTTAATTTTCTATGAATATATCTGTCATTAATCTTTTAAATGGATTTTATAAGAACTTTATTACACATAACTCTAGTCCTGAAATCTCAGATTTACAGAAGCTAAAATTTCCATAAAATATAAAATGTGAATAATTTAGATTACATCCTACTGTACAATAAATATACATCCCAGACAGGAAGAGATCTATAACCTCATTTTCCTCCTGACATCCACAAAGCAGCTTTTCCTGGCAAAAAAATTGCTGACTCAAACAATTCAGCTAGAATCTTAACAAAGCAAAGGGTAGTCCTCTTTGGCTAAAATGCCTGTTTAGAGATCAGGCTCCAGAGTCAGGCTGTCTGGTCTTGAATTCCACATCTGCCACTCACACTCTGTGTGACCTTGGACATCTTAGGAAGCCTCTCTGTATCTGTGTCCTCCTCTATAAATTAGGCTAGGATTATTATAGGGCTCAAATAAAAATAATGTTATGGGACTCAAATGAATATAAATTAATTAGCTTATTTCTAGGCACATAGCAAGTATATAACAAATGTTAGTTACTATAATTGTGTATTATATGTATGTATTATATATTAGCATATCTTCATGTCTCCCAAAGCCTGGGCCAAATTCTTTACCAGTCCTTTAGTTCTACTAGGCCACTGGCAGTTGAGGCTCCATTTAAAGCAGCGCCCTCTGCAGTGACCATCCTTAGAATCAGAGACAGAAGTTCAGAGGACTCTGGAAATCCCAATATATATATATATATATATTCTCTGAACAAAAGCAGCTCTGTAGCAAAGTTGCAAAAAAAAAAAAAAAGAAAAAAAACAGAAAAACAAAAAAAAACAAAACCAGATCAAAACCACATCTGTTTTTAAAGTTACTATTTATTGGGTACTCACCACGTAACAGGTACTTTGCATATATTACTGCAAATTCTCTCAACAATCCTGAAATTCATAATAATTTAAATTTCACAACTGCAGAAAGTGAATCCACAGAAAGCCCTATTGTTGATAGGTACTGGTGGCCAAATGCCAACATCAGGTCAGTCTCACTACACCATCCGTGTTATTTCCACTCTATCAACACACTGTGTGTGTTAAGTAGCGCTCCATTCCTCTGCTGTGCTCCTGCCCTGTGTTTGAGGCCCTCACCAATCTGAGCCCACTCTTGCGCGTAGTCTCATAGCTCACCTGAGACTGTGGCCTCTGGCAGACATCTGAATTTCACCTGTATCCTTTACCACCCACCTACATTCATCTGCCCGGTGTTCCATTCTTCTTCCTACAGCCTTTCTTGAGGAAAGAATAAAATTCATTTTCACTAGGATGTTAATAGACATGAATCACCTAATTTCAACCCTCCTGGAATATTAAGAATAATAGCTAACATGTCCTTATACTTATAATGTGCCCCACGTATTCTCTATGCTTGGTATGTATGCTCTCAGTTCTCTAAAAACCATTTTACAGATAATGAAACTAAGGTTATTTAACTTAATGAAAGTCACAAAGTTGGTGACTGGCAGTCCAGAAGTCATCCAGGACTGCCTGCCTCCAAAAACCAAACTAAAAGAGCATTTTACTTTTCCTCTTGAGGTGCCAGTCAAAAAGTGGTGTTTGGGAGGTGGGGGTGGGAGGGATGGTTTCTTAGCCAATGTTTACAGCCCACACACTCACTAGTCTGGGCACTTTTCAAGTTAAGGTTCTATCGTAACTATCATTTGGGTTTTTGTCTGGTTATTTCCTTCTCATTCTCAAATATTAACTCAAGTAAACATTTTTTTAAGATAAGGACACTTGTGAAAAAAACATTTTTTAAATGCTTTTATTTTAATTTTCGAGAAAAAGAGTGAAAATGAGTGGGGGAGAGGGGCAGAGGGAGAGAGACAGAGACAGAGACAGAGAGAAAGAGAGAGAGAGAGAATCCCAAGCAGGTTCCTCACTCAATGCAGAGTCTGATGTGGGACTTGATCCTATGATCCCGGGATCATGACCTGAGTCAAAATCAAGAGTCAGACATTCAACCAACTGAACCACCTAGGTGCCCCAAAAACAAACATTTAAAGATATGGGATATTTGAGGGGCACCTGGGTGGCTCAGCTGGATAAGCGTCCAACTGTTGGTTTCAGCTCCGGTCATGATCTCACAGTTCTGGGGTCCAAACCCCACATCAGGCTCCATGCTGGCAGTGTGAGGCCTGCTTGAGATTCTCTCTCCCTCTCTGTCTCTCTCTGGCCCACTCTCTCTATCTCTCTCTCTAAAAATAAATAAATAAGCTTAAAAAAAGATAAAGGATACTTGTGAAAACCAAGAGAAAAGTAAATGCTACCAAAACCTTCTCATTCCAAAGGTCATGGTTGAAAGTGGGCCACGTGTGCCTGGAATGGTGAGAGGATGTCGAAGGAATGTTGAATGATGAGAACTCACAGAATTTGTCAGACTTGTTATTTATTTTTACCGGATTCTTTGCCTATATAGAGGAAATAAGGAACTGGGGCGATTAAAAAATACATTATGCAGAAAGGGGTTAGAACCTTAAATCAACAGTGCAAATAATGCAGCTCCCCAAAGCTCACGATAATGATGTTCACAGGATTACATCAGTGAACAGCGAGTGAGTGTCTGGGCTCTTTGAAGCAGTTGAAAGGATTTGGTTATGATCCCGAGTTTATTTGTACAAGGTATGACGTCTACTTACAATAAACCTACAGGGATATTGCAATAGGTGGCAGATTTTGTATTACAAATTTGGATCCAATGTAACAGAACAAAAGTAATCCTGAATTCGTAAAACCTAAGAATCTTATCACTCCACAACCATCTGCAGTATGAACTCAGGCTTAGGTTCTTCATCTGTCCCCATGTCACAGGGTGGCTGAGCAAATCAAGGGGGAGAATGTTTCTGAGAGTGCCTTGTGAACTCTAAAACAGCAAAAACCAAAACAATGTACAAACATAAAGGATTATCATTGTTGTAGTTATAATAGATAATATAGACCATTCCTAACTATAACCTTTAGAAGTCAGAGAAGAGTGCCCCAGAGGCAGGAAATACAGAGTTTTTATTAATTCATTTAGGCTTTGTTCCAACTGAATTCTAACTCTAGAGAACTAACTATTTCCTGTAATTATGATTTAGGAGTGCCAAACAAATATAGCTATCAAGTTCAGCCAGCTATACAGAGAACAAATTAGTTCATAAAACATAGATTTTATCTCCAAATTGAAAATTTGGCCCAAGTCAGTAACAGACACTAAGTCATTTGATTTTTTTTTTCTCAGTAGGATAATTTTGGTTAGCTGGCATTTTCAGAGGAAAAGTAGCCATTAAGATTAAGGTAACATAATTAAGAGAAAAATACATTTCTATATAATGTCAAAAGGAGTCCATTTATAATATTAACATTTCCGTCTATTTTTTTAAAGACTATAATTCTATCTGGTCATTGATACCAGTGACTCCAACAACTGTGGTTTGCAAAAGAACCACCATGTCTTATATCCATAAATTTCTTTTTTAGTCTAGGGAAGGGACCTAGGAGTCACCATTTTTTTTTTCAACGTTTATTTATTTTTGGGACAGAGAGAGACAGAGCATGAACGGGGGAGGGGCAGAGAGAGAGGGAGACACAGAATCGGAAACAGGCTCCAGGCTCTGAGCCATCAGCCCAGAGCCCGACGCGGGGCTCGAACTCACGGACCCCGAGATCGTGACCTGGCTGAAGTCGGACGCTCAACCGACTGCGCCACCCAGGCGCCCCGAGTCACCATTTTTTAATAAGAATCTCAAGTACTTTTGATGCAGGAGGACCTCAGAATCACTTGGAGATCATAGGCGTGCAAACTCAAACTAGGCTTCTGCATAGATGAAGGTAAGGCAAATATCAAAAATGAGTGAATAAAGCTTCAGGGCGCCTGGGTGGCTCAGCCGGTTAAGCGTCCAACTTCAGCTCAGGTCATGATCTCATGGTTCATGGGTTCAAGTCCCACATGGGGCTCTGTCCTGACAGCTCAGAGCCTGGAGCCTGCTTCAGATTCTATGTGTCCCTCTCTCTCTGCCCCTCCCTGCTTGCACTCTGTCTCTCTCTCTCTTAAAAATAAATACACATTAAAAATAATTTAAAAAAAAAAGAAATTAGTAAATCAAGCTTAATGGGGACCATGGTGAAAAGAGAAAGCCATGCTTCTCCTTCAGGGTACAGCAGGTACTTAGCGTAAGTCAGTTTTGCCCTAAAGAGATATATATCCAGTTTCCAGGCATTTCAATATTTTCAGACATTCCAAAAGCCTGAATTTTTGTGTGTGTAAAATACTCTGAGTTTTAAAATGTTAGCCTAACATTTAAAATACTGTGTGGATTAAACTATACATTTACAAGGCTACACTTTAACCAAACTTCTATTATAGGCTACAATTCCTTGCAGGTTATAGAATATGGGCCTTAGTCCTGAATGAATGAATGAATGAATGGACATGCTAAACTCTTCAGGACTGCTGACTTTACCAAGCTTCTAAGTCAAAGGTCTTCCCTCCCACTTGAAGTAGTTAAAAATGACTATTCCAATGTTTCAGTGGATGGAACTGTCCAATGAAATGGCTGTATACTTGCGCATTGTGGACACGTCCTTCCCTCAACAGTAACATTTTATTTTGTTTCGGGCGTGGTTGTCTACCTATCTTTCATGGTGCAGCTCATTGCATTTTTAAAAGATGTTTTTTCCAGGAGCTAATTGAGCTTTATCTATGTGAGTGAGCTAGAATCTGTCACTGACAGCCTGCAGAAGGCCATTTCTTCAATTGCTTGAAAGAACTAAAGAGTCAGACATGACAAACTACTGCTCGGAATACCTGGCAGCGAGCCCATTAGTGCTGCTGTGCCAAGATGCACTAATAAATTACTTAGAGAACACAGACTCACTTTATTTCCGTCATGAAACTCGCCACCCTAAAACCAAAGGAAAAGATTTTTTTTTTCTATCATAGTTTGTCAGGGCCTTTTGGAAACAGAATGCATTATTTATTTTTTAGAAAACATAATTGCTGGCAAAACCACTCTAGACTATGAGAACAGCTTTCTTTTGTTTCTTGTAGGATTTCTGGAGAAACAAACCTTAGGCTTTCTTTCTACTCCTTACTCTCTGCCAAGAAGCAACTGTTAACATAGTAGCAACTGTAGCAAATAAAAAATCAAACTGTGCCGCGGTTTTTGGTTTGTTTTTGTTTTTTGTTTTTTCCTATCCTGTTTTATAAACTGAATCCTATTGCTTTAGTTTTCCTTGTAATCTATGAGACAATTAACTTTTTCCTAAGGGATGAAGCAAAAGTACCCATTTTACCAGAATGTTCTTATCAAACATTGACTTAAAGGATTAAGAATAAGTGGAGAAAGGTGTCTGCCAGTATCCTGGGGATTTGCTCTATTTAGTTTGGATCAAATCCTTCCATAGGCAAAGTAGGGCAGATAGGATTCTAGGTCTTAAATTGAGGAGTTCCTCTCTAGACGATTCTCTGAATTGACTGATTCTGCTGTCCCTCATCCCACTTCTGATGTTGATTTCTGATTACATAGCACATTACTACCTCACGGATTTTGGGTTTTATCTTTGTGTGATCCTAGTTGTTGATACAGCCTTTGCCATCACTGAATCACCGTGGCCGGGGTGGGGCTGGGGGTGGGGGATTCTCTGATTGGCCAGCCTAGGTGGGGGAACTTTTTGAGAGACAACACAAAATGAGGAAGAGGTACTTTTTGAGAGACAACACAAAATGAGGAAGATGAAAAGTAGATTACTATTGCCAGATGATGGAAGAAGAAAGGCAAGCAATGAACAACAATCTGTTAAAGCCCACTAAAAATCAGTTTGGGGTCTAAAATATGAATATGATTTTCGGGGACTTTGAAGTTTCTGAGCAATGGAATCCTCATAGGAAAAAGTGCACAGATTCTCAAGAGATCTTCAGCATGGGTAAGAGTACTCATTTAAAGGTAAGACTTCTTGTAACAATTGCAAATGAAGCCTGTGTATTATTTGCTCAGTGCTGTCAATATTATAAGCTGACCGAGATGGGTAGGCTATCAGAGGACTTGAAGCATCTTCTCCGGCTCATTCATCACTAGTCATTCATTTGATGCAGCTCCCCAAGAAAATCATCTTGATTAGGAAGCAGCTGTTTGGCTAACAGCCCGAATCACAGGGATAGGAGGTGAAGATTTCACAGGAGTGCCTGTCCTCACCCAGCTGTCCCGCTGATCAAGCCCCATGGAGGCATCCAGTTGGTGTCCACAACCCAGGACTAGGCCACACTGAAGTTGTTATTAGCAAGTTCAGTCTCTGCTCTGGGTTGAGACCAGGATGGAACAAAGAAGGAAATGAGAAAACAAAATTCTGGTACTCATACTTTTTGACAGACTTGGAAATTCAGAATATGTGCTCTTTATCGTATATTCCCATCATGTACAAGTCTTTTGAGCCTACTTGGGCAGCAGCTTGGAGAAAGAGCAGATCAACCTACTCTCTAGGCAAGGGTGCTCACGTATGTTGCCAATACAATAGAGACCTTCGCTCCTTGCTACCTGGGTCGTTTGTTCGTTTTCACTTAGATGCCCCTCCTTGGAGAAATGCCTACTTGCCTGCGCTGTGTGTATGTCTGAATTGGCAGCCCTAGGAACACAATCAGAACCTAGTATTCTCTGTGTCCCTCCAGCCATCTCACTGGGTTCCCAGCCCGTGCTATCAGCTTCCACTATCATTTTCCCTAAATGAGTTCCTCTAGAAACTGTTACTCTCTTCACCTATGTCTTTCTGGTTGATTGAGTCTCTCCTTCAGCAAACACTTATTTTTTACCTTCTCAGCATCAGACCCACACTGGGCATTGAGAATAAATAATAAATTGTTTAATTCAACCAACATGTATGTGCCAGGCACAGTTTCCATATCCTAGAGATCTCATAGTGTGAAGGGAAGACAGGCAAACCAGAAGATATTTCTTTTTTTTTAGTTTATTTTTATTTAGTTTTGAGAGAGAGAGAGAGCAAGCAGGGCAGGGGCAGAGAGAGAGAGGGACAGAGGATCTGAAGCAGGCCTTGCACTGACAGCACAGAGCCCGATGTGGGGCTCTAACCCACGAACCATGAGATCATGACCTGAGCCAAAGGCAGACATGTGACTGACTGAGCCACTCAGGCGCCCCAGAAGATATTTCTAATAGCAAAAGGAAGGCAGTGTATTTGGGAGGACATATAATGGAGGTGGGATCTGAGCAGACCCAAGAGACAGCCATTGAGAAGAGGTGTATTTCTTTCACTTTGACTCAGCCAAATTCATGGTATGGCTATTTTCCAAGTATCTATTTAGAATGGAATTAAATATTTTATACTGGGATGCTCTTGTTCTAAAGACATTGGATAAACTCAAACATACCATGGTGTTCTCTTCCACCTCATACCCACCATCCCTTACATCTCCAGCAATATGAGTACCTGTATCCTCTGGGTTCCTCTCCTATATCACCCTCCAGGCTGACAATGTTGGACAGAACACTCAGAAAAATGAAATAAAATGAAATGAAATGAAATGGAATGAAATAAAATAAAGTAAAATAAAATAAAATAAAATAAAATAAAATAAAATAAAATAAAATAAAATAAAATAAAATAATAAAACCACTCACACTTTTTTCATACAATTAGTTAAAATAAAATATGAAAAATATCCAAATCTCACTGCATCTGTCCCTGTGGTTAGGATTCATAACTTGTCCTGTGAGAAACGTCACATGGAAATTTTGCTCCCCTTCTTTGATCTTTGATGCCAATGATTCTGGTCTATCACACCTGCTGAAGTAGAAGACAGTGCAAGCATCAATCTGTCTGTTGTGAATTTCTTATGGTTTCCTTTTCTCCCAAGAGCTGAGCCATCAATGGATGGAGCTCAAGGTTACCTATTCTTATTCAACATCTATATAGTTCAGGAGCCAACATGCACTTACAAATTTAATGATTTATAATGGTAGTGCATCCCCTTTCTATGTAGGCATACTTGAGCCAGTGAACTAAATTCTCCTAGATGTAGTTTCTTCTCCTATAAAATGTGAAAATACAGAAGGTGAATGTGGTCCCCCAAAATATGTCTTCATCCTAATCTCTGGAACCTATGAATATTACCTTCTATTTAAAAAGAGTGACTATACTGGCACAAAAACAGACACTCAGATAAATGGAACAGAATAGACAACCCAGAAATGGACCGACAAACATATGGCCAACTAATCTTTGGCAAAGCAGGAAAGAATATCCAATGGAATAAAGACAGTCTCTTCAGCAAGTGGTCTGGGAAAACTGGACAGCAACATGCAGAAAAATGAACCTGGACCACTTTCTTACACCATTCACAAAAATAAACTCAAAATGGATGAAAGACCTAAACGTAAGACAGGAAGCCTTCAAAATCTTCGAGGATAAAGCAGGCAAAAACCTCTTTGATCTTGGCCACAGCAACTTCTTACTCAACACGTCTCTGGAGGGAAGGGAAATGAAAGCAAAAATGAACTACTGGGGCCTTGTCAAAATAAAAAGCTTCTGCACAGTGAAGGAAACAATCAGCAAAACTAAAAGGCAACCAACGGAATGGGAGAAGATATTTGCAAATAACATATCAGATAAAGGGCTAATATCCATAATCTATAAAGAACGTGTCAAACTCAACACCCAAAAAACAAAGAATCCAGTGAAGAAATGGGCAGAAGACATGCACAGATACTTTTCCAAAGAAGACATCCAGATGGCTAACAGATACATGAAAAGATGCTCAACATCACTCATCATCAGGGAAATACAAATCAAAACCACAATGAGATATCACCTCACACCTGTCAGAATGGCTAACATTAACAACTCAGGCAACAACAGATGTTGGCAAGGATGTGGAGAAAGGATCTCTTTTGCACTGTTGGTGGGAATGCAAACTGGTGCAGCCACTCTGGTAAACAGTATGGAGGTTCCTAAAAAAATTAAAAATAGAACTACCCTACAACCCAGCAATCGCACTATTAGGTAGTTATCCAAGGGATACAGGTATGCTGTTTCGAAGGGGCATATGCACCCCAATGTTTATAGCAGCACTATCAACAATAGCCAAAATATGGAAAGAGCCCAAATGTCCATCGACAGATGAATGGATAAAGAAGATGTTTGTGTGTGTGTGTGTATATATATATATATATATATATATATATACACACACACACACACACACACACACACACACACACACATAAGAGACTCTTAAATATGGAGAACCAAGAGAGGGTTACTGGAGGGTTTGTGGAAGGGGGGATGGGCTAAATGGGTAAGGGGCATTAAGGAATGTACTCCTGAAATCACTGTTGCACTATATGCTAATTAACTTGGATGTAAATTTAAAAAATAAATTAAATTAAAAAATAAAATAAATAAAGAGTGACTACTGCCTTAAATGGCAAAAAAAAAAAAATGTGACTAAGTTAAAGATCTTGAGGTGGGAGCTCATCATGGATGATTTGGGTGGGCCCTACATGTAATTGCATGCACCCTTGTAAGATGAGGCAGGGAGACTTTGGGTGGCAGACACACGGAGGAGGAAACACACAGAAGGGGAGGAGTCAATGTACCATAGAGGCAGAGATTAGAGGGATATGGCCATAAGCCAGGGAACTCCTGGATCCACTAACAGCTGGAAGAGGCAAGGAATGGATTCTCTCATGGAGCCATTAGAGGAGGTGTGGCCCTGTTGACACCTTGATTTTAAGAGGCCAGAACTATGAGAGAATAAATTTATGTCATTTTCAGCCACTGAGTTTGTGTTAATCTGTGACAGCAGCCACAGGAAATGAATGAGTATAGAGATAATAGCCACCTTGATGGTTCAATGTGAGAATCAAGAGGACAGTAGGTATAGAACCTAGAACAAAGTAATCACTCGGTAAATAGTAACTACTATTATTATTATTATTACTATTATTATTATTTCTTCACTGCATAGTTAACATTCAAGCATCAAAGTTCTAAATATTGACAGAATAGGCCTAATTATTTTCATGCTGGCAAGAGACAATCAACAAATGACCCCAATTCACCTTTCCAGCTTCATTTTCTACAATATACCTTATACTTATAACTTATATATATATATATATATATATATATACATAACTTATAACTTATATATGTTATAACATATATACTTATAACATATATACTTATAACTGGATAACTACACATCCAGTTTTCCAAACATATCTTGGTTTGTGCATGTTGCCTCACTGTGATTGTAGACATTTCCTCCCTCACTCTCAAAGGGGCCTGAGTTGGACAATAAATAGAGCTGGCCTACCTACACACCAAGCGTGCCAGAAAAATTGCAAAACAAATCTATGCATGCGTACCACAAGTCAGGAACTATTCCCAGCATTCAACTTGTATTTGTTCATTTAATTCTCACAAAGTTCTATGGATAAAAAAACTAGCTTTATCCACAGTGTGCCCAAGGACACATAGATAGTGAGCAATAGAGTTGATGTTGGTTCCCAGGCAGTCAGAATATAGACCTATACTCATAGGAACCACTCTGCTCCACCGCCACTTTAGTTCTTGACAATGCTCCAAAACCTAGCCACTCTCATACATCTTTGCATCTACTGATGGGCTCTCAGCTGCAGTGCTAAGTCATTGCTAAATTCCAATCAATTATGAGATATCTCATATGTTATTTATTACTACTGATAATGGGGATTACATCAAACTACTTTCTAAATTAGAGCAGATTCAAGATTATCCCTACAATAACACAGCACTCACTTACTTGAGACCTTTGTCATAAGAAAGAGGAGGGAAGAGCTGCAGTGGCAATAGGTATATGCACAACAATACCTGGCATATGGAGACACCATTAAATATATACGTTTCAGTGGGGGAAAGTGGCTGAGAAGTTTCCTCACCCTGTTCCCTTGGTCCGAAACATCTCCCTTTGCCAGTCTCCTGTTGGATGTCTATTATTTCCTCTAGTCTCAACTCATATGTCCATGAACACATCCCCAAACACCTGTGAAGACCAGTTCCTCCTCAGAGTGTTCATGATTGGTAAATCATGTTTGCCATGCGTCACACCTTGCTATGTTGGAGAGTGATCTAGATGCTGTTCTGTCTCCCCAGTTTCTCTGCAGCACCATGTAGGAAGGTACTATTTCTTTCTCTTTTCTGCACTCCAAACATCAATCACAGTTCTGTACAGAAAAGGCTTCCAAGATCCTAGTTTGTGAATTGGACTGTGTCTCATTACATGTATGTTTCTTTAGCCTAAGCTGCCATTCCATAAACACTAAATGAACACTCAGCATTCATTTGGTGAGAATTTGTTGAACACCCACTCTGTTCCAGGTAGGGAGCTGGAACCTGGGAATATGGAGACCAATACCACTGTCTCTTTTCACTGGATGGGAGATTCATCTAGTGATTCCTGGAAGAGGTGATACCTGTATTCTGTGTTCAGGTTTAGAAGGATTTACAGATGCAGAAGGAAAGGGCACTCTAGATCTGTGATTCTCAAAGTGTGGTCTTCAGATCAGCAGCCTCGCCATCACTGGGGAGCTTGTTAGAAACGCAGAATGTCAGATCTCAGTACAGACCTACTGAATCAGACACTGCCAGGCCTCCGTGTGTTTCATAAGCACATTACAGCTTGACAAACACTCATGGAGACAGTGAGACAGTGCGTGTATGAAAAGGCAAGAAAAAATGATTACATATGGATTTTAGGTGGGCACCATAAGCTATTCCATGAAGCTAGAGAGAAAAGTACAAATTTGGGAATGGGAAAGGGGGAGACTGGACAGGTTCAGATTCTGAGGTGGAATGCCACCTGTTACCCTGAGAATTTGAATTTCATCATGAAAGCTGTAAGGATGCATGGAGGATTATGCACAGGAGAGTAGCATGATCACATACATCGTGGAAAGATCATGTGGATGGATGAGGGAAGAGTGTTTGGAAAAGAGCAGTCTATAGGCGAAGATTAATTAGGAAGCTGTTTAAAAAAAAATAGATTTGCAGAATGCCTAGGTGGCTCAGTCGGTTAAGCGTCTGACTCTTGATTTCTGCTCAGGTCATGATATCACAGTTTGCGAGTTCAAGCCCCACATCAGGCTCTGTACTGATGGCAGGGAATCTGCTTGGGATTCTGTCTCCCTCTTTCTCTGCCCCTCCCCTGCTCTCGCACACACTCTCTCTCAAAATAAATTAAAACATAGGCTTAAAAAAATAGACTTGCAATTGTAGTTATGAGAGGCTGAGAGAAAAAAGAAAAGCTTCAATATGTATTAAAAGAGTTTTTATATTCATGTTAGACTGTTCTTCAAGCTTGAACATTTTAATATTACAACCTTTATTGTGATTGTTACTATGATGAGTAACTACTCAATTTTGGGTTACAAAAAATAAAGAAGCTATAACTCTAGCCGTAGAAAGTTTACAGACTCTTACTGGAGAAGATAGACAAAGAGATCATTAGTAGACCATCTATTTGGCATGAACAAGTACTATAAAATCACAGAGGCGGGCAAGAATTACTAAATCTTGACTGAGCCAATAAGAGAAAGCTTCAGAAAGGTGGTTACATCTGGGCAACTGAATAAAACATAATAAGAGGGAGGCAGTATAATGTTATGGTTCAGAGTATGCGTCCTGGAGTCAGTCTGCTCAGGTTTGCATAAAATGATTCCACCATACCTACCTTCCTGCCCTATATGACTTTATGCAAAGTACTTAATCTTTCTTTGCTTCATCTTTAGAGTGGAGATGATAATAAAAGGCCCATTTCATAGGATTGTCATAAGAACTAAAAGAGACATGTTAAGTTTACAGCCCAGCGCCTGAAACCCAGAAAACATTCAAAGAATGTTAGCTATTATTACTACAGTAAATGAGCTAAATTTTGAATGATAAGAGGGTGTTTTCCAGACAGAGAAAAGCTGAAAATAAATCCTGGCAGTGGTAAGTGTCTGCACAGGCAGAGAAACATTAAAAAGCAAGCACTGAGACTGGGGAATAGAGAAGGCATTCACAATAGTTGCAGTGAACAGAGGGTGGCCGGCAAAAGGCACTGTAGAAGTAAGTTTGGGGACTATGACAAAAGGCCTCAGAAGCTTCTGTTTTATCTTGAAGACAACAGAGATGTGGATACAAAGGAGTACTGGGATGGGGCGCCTGGGTGGCTCAGTCAGTTAAGTGTCTGTCTTCGGCTCAGGTCATGATCTCAAGGTATGTGGGTATGAACCTCACATGGGGCTCTGTGCCAACAGCTCAGAGCCTGGAGCTTGCTTCGGATACTATGTCTCCCCCCACCCCCCGGCCCATTCCCCATTTGTGCTCTCTCAAAAACAAATAAACTTAAAAATTTTTTAATTAAAAAAAAAGGAGTACTGGGATGATGTCAATTTGTTAGGGAATATTAAAGGTAGAATAGAACAAGAAGAGCCCAAAAGCAGAGTGAACCAGTAAGAGTGTGTTGCAACAATCTTGGCAAAAGGTGGTGGTCAAAATAATAATGTTAGTGATAAAGAGGGGCATGCCAGACTCAAGTGACATCTCTGAATTAGAAACTGTAGGTTTCAGGAACAGGATGGCAATGAGTTTCCTGTCTAGGGTGTCAAGAATGATGATGGGGAAGCATCTCAACACATGTCCTAGTTAGGCTTAGGGGCAGCTACAATTAACAGAAAACCAAAATTAGCAGGGGTTAGCAACACAGAGATTTACTTCTCTTGAGTAGCAATAGTCCAGAGCCAGGCAATTATGGACTGAAATGATGCCCCAGGATGCCAGGGACCAAGCCTTCTTTTATCAAGGACTCTCTTCCCAAGGTCACCTGGATTCAAGTTGCTTCACTAGCCCCAGCGTCAGCCACCATCTTTTCATCCCAGCCATAAGCAATGGATGAAGAAATGGATGAAGAAGGTAGCATGTTTTCAGTGGCCGTCATTGAAAGGTTCCCAGAAGCTGTCACATGACCTTTTCACTTATATTAGAAAGAATGAGGGGCACCTGGGTGACTCAATCAGTTAAGCATCTGACTTCAGCTCAGGTCATGCTCTGACAGTTTGTGAGTTCAGCTCCAAGTCAGGCTCCGTGTGGACAGCCCAGAGCCTGGAGCCTGCTTCAGATTCTGTGTCTCCCTCTCTCTCTGCCCTCCCCCACTCTGACTCTCTCTCTCTCTCTCCCTCAGAAATAAACATTAAAAAAATTTGTTAAAGAAAGAATGAGCAAAAAAGACTGAAAAGTACATTGCTATTATTTTATTATTTTGGATGGCCTTTTGCCCAGTTAATAGAGATTCTATTACTATGTTAGAAAGATACAGTAGATGCTGGAGAATAAGAAGCAATCTCTGCCACAAGCAAACAGAGAATAGGATAGGGGGAGCAAGTTTAACTGAGGGAAAAATAAGAATTGAGCCTGAGGTAGCTATAAGGACATTCAGTGAGAAATACTCAGCAGGCAGTTTGGAGACATGTCTCCAGAGATTAGGAGGGAGATGTGAAGACATGGGTAAAGAGTCTACATTCCTTCCCTCCTGCTCTCAGTTGTCATGAAATAAACCTTTGAGGCTCTGAAAGTAGCCTATTTATTCCATCCACAGAGAAACTTGTTGGCATGACAATAAACCCACAACAGAAATAATTACCTTATGATTGTCAAAAACATACAGTAATTCACAAGGTTTATAGGTAAGAACGTTTCCCCAGGATTGTTCAGTAGCTCTGCTACTGATGCCCATGGGCTGGTCATATATTCCCCATGTCGGATTTTGGATCCGACATTTTGCTTCATGATTTTGAGGCTATGAACATTTGAAATCCCTTATAGCAACATCGTTAGAGCAAACTTCATATCCAAGTGCTTATGCTCTGTCAGGAAAAACATTTATTTTCATAACTCTGAAATTATAGAATTTCTTTACAGAGACAGAACCCTTCCTAGATTTCATGGTACGTGAAAAGCATGGGTACCCCTACTCTGCCCTAGAGTGTGATACCCTCGGGACAAAGGTCAATAATGTCCTCAAGTTGACCTTATATTCCTAAAGGACTCCTCATTGTATTTCTGTGAGTTAAGAATTTAGGACTCTAGAGACAAATTCATACATTCTTTCCAAGAAGGACAATAATGAACTTCTAGAGTTGACCATTCACAAGTTAAAAGAGGCACTAGCAACATGAGAAGGTCCAGAGAGTAACCCATATAGTGAAAGGTCTAAAATCAAGTGCATATGAGATAGTTTGAGGAATCTTGGAAGAGGGAAGCTTAGCAGGATTACAAGTTTCAAATATCAGAAACATTGGCAAGAAATACACTTATCTATAAAATGAGACCAAAATGAAGAAGTTGCAAGAAAGCAGATTAAGCCTGAAATCAGGCATCCTTTCTAACACTCGAAAATATGTGTTTTTAGTAAGGTAGGAAAATAGGAAGGCATGCCTGATATAATAAATACTACCACATAGCATCAACCAACAAACTATTTAAAACACTAGCTGCATTTCCATTTAAATCAGAAATAAAACAATAATGCTTATTTTGGGCATCATTGTCTGACATTATTCTTCAAGTTCTAGAAATTAAAATATGACAATAATAAAAATAAGATGGATAATCATAGGAAGGAGGTGACAAGCCATTATTTGCAGATTATATGATTTATATTTTTACCCAAAATCCCAAGCAAATCAACTGAAATTCTGTTTAAACTAATAAGAGTTTAGGAAGATACCCAAGTATAAAAAATGTAGAAAATCAGTAGCAATGAATTAGAATATATAATGGGAAATTATCTTATTAATAATGAAATGATAAATATCAATTTCTTGTAATATACCTAACAAAGTGCTGTGCTAAGTATAAAGGCACGTAAGCAGAGTAAGCAGAATCCATCTGATCCTTCAACCACTCATTATCCCAATGGAAGCCATGCTTAGCCTGGGCAGTGCTCCAGGGGAAAGCCCTCTGGCCCCTATCACTTCACTTATTTATATGGAGGAGGAGGGACATTACGGGAACACCAACTGACTATTCAATGATGTAAACTCTATGTGCTCCCGGAAAGAACCTTATTTAAAAAGGCAGAAAACTGAGGCATCCTAAGCTCATTCAGGAGATCTTGAAAATCAGCTCTATTGGCCACAGATATCACTGTCCTATTGTTGGGCCAGCATAGGATTGCTGATAGCTCATAGCAAAGCTGACAGAAAGGGGTAAGAGACTGACTGCCTCTAAGACCACATGGGAAACAAAACTTTTGTCCCTCCTCCCAAGTAAACTGCAAGTTCTCCATCAAGGAGAAGAAAAAATTTTCTGTGAGGTATTAAGGAACATTTCAATAAATGTATTTATTCCATATACTCATTTATTCACTGAAAAATATCTTTTGAAAATCTACCCTGCTGGTCACTGTCACAAGTGCTGGGTGTAAAATGGAAAGCTCTCATGAAGCTTGCAGTCTAGTGGGAAGGACAGTCAATAAACAATTAAGCAAAAAAATAAATCTATAATGAAAATTATGTCAAGCATTGGAAATCAAATAAATAGAGGACAGTGCTAAAGAATAACCCAGGGGTTATTCTCTGGGACACAGTGGCGGGATAGTTTGGATAGTCTAGTCAAGCAAACAGTGTAAGAGAGGTAATCTTTATGGTGGGACTTGAAGTGTCAGAAAGAGCCGATTATTCAGAACACCTAGGTGGCTCAGTCAGTTGAGCGTCCAACTCTTGATTTCAGCTCAGGTATGATCCCAGGGTCGTGGGATCGAGCCCCACACTGAGACCTGTGTCAGGCTCCACACCAAGTGTGGAGCTTGCTTAAGATTAGTTTCCCTCTCTCCCTTGAAGCACCTAGGTGGCTCAGTCAGTTGAACATCCAGTTTTTGATTTTGGTTCAGGTCATGATCTCATGGTTCGTGAGACAAGCCCTCCATCAGGCTCCTTGTTGACAGCATGGAGCCTGTTTGGGATTCATTCTTTCTCTCTCTCTCTCTTCATCTCTCTCTCTCAAAAATAATATTAAAAAAAGAAATATATTTTAAAAAAGATTCTCTCCCCCTCTCTCTGCCCCTCTCCACCACTCGCATACTCTCTCTCTCTCTTTCTTAAAAAAATAAAAATTAAAAATACAAGAACCAGTTATGCAAAGAACCACAAGAACAGTATTTTGGGAAGAATAGACACTAGGAGCAAAGGTTCTGACTTTAAAAAAAACAAAAACAAAAAAAAAAAAAACTAAAGTGCTCCAAGAACAGGAAAAAAAAAAAGGCCACTTTCATTAGAGATCAGTGGGCAAAAAGGATACAAGTGAAAAATGAAACTGGAGAGGTAACTGAGTATGAACGTGGGGACCATATTCAACAGTTTGTATTTTATTTGAAGTGCAATAGGAAGTCATTGATAATAGACTAGGATGACAGACAAAAGAGTTATATTATCAGACTCATGGTTTTAGAAGCATTACTTTGGCTGCTACAAGCATGATGGATTAGAGACTGTTAGGGAGAGTATCAATAGAGTGCAGGAGAGAAATGATCATGGCCTAAACTAAAGCGCTAGCAATGGAGATAGAAAAGCATAGATCCAAGCAATATATTGGAAACACAATCAAAAGGAATTCTTTGGGGTTGTACGTGCAAGGTGAAACAGGAAAAGAGATCAAGGGAGACTTCTGGGTTTCTGGCTTGAGCAACACAGGTGGTGGTGATGCAGCTAAGTAAGTGTTCAGGGGAAAGCAGCTCAAGAGTTCAGTTCTGAACATAATAAACTTAAAGATGTTCTGAGACATCTTAGCGAAGCTGTCAAGTAGGCAGTCAGCTATAAGAGCCTGAACTCCAAGGAGAGGTTTAAGATAAAAATATAAATGGCAGTGTCAGCATATCAGTGGTTTAGTCCAAGAAAAGAATGAAAGAGTTTAGACAGTGGCTTCAAATCGAGTCATGATATTTGTCACATCTGTGTATTAGCACATCTATGCACTACTATTTACTTAATACTTTTTCTAAAAATCAACTAAAATGTTCACTGAAATACCCACTGTAATCCCTTTCAAAGTAATAATATCTGTAAAATCTCCAATGTAATATGATAATTATATTCTAGTTTCACATGCATCTGAAATTAACTTTGATTCTACTAGGAGAATGCATATCATAAGTCAGGGAATAATGGCATGAAGAACAGGAAACATTGAGAAAGAATAGAAGAAAATCTAGGATGAGTAGAAGAACTTGAATATTTAGAGTTGGGGTAGAGGAAGAAAACCCTATAAAAAGCCTGCAAAGATTGAGCAGCTAGAAAGGAAGGAGGCAAACCAGAAGAGCAGAGTGGAGTAGGTATTGTAATATGCCACCCAGAGCCCCCTTCATGACTGAAGGACCTATCCCCCTACTCAGAAAATTGGCCTCAGCTGTAGAGAGATCTTACCCAGGGCCACATTACCTACTCAGGGGGCAGCCATATCCCATAAAAGCCACATTCAATATTTGTCCAGAGTGTCTGAAGGTCATTGTCTTCACCACAACTCAGGACAAATCTGAATAACCTGTTCAGCTTCAGAACTCACCCATGAAGCTGGCCAAAGTCTTTGTAGAACTCAGCTTCTCTTTCTGCTCTGTTATAGTTCCTTCCTTTCCCCAGGGGTATCAATCCCAAAAGCTCTCAATTTCCTCCATGTTGGTGGCAATCAGCTCTAAGTTTGCAAGTCAGTTTCCTGGAAAACTCATCCTGCATAAAGTGGCATTTCAGAAGGCAAGAGAGAAAAGTATTTCTGGGGAAAAGAGAAGGATACTGAAAAGCCAAATAAGAAGTCATATCTTGGTGGAAAGTCTCAGCAATTACAAAAATGTAGTTTCATCAAATTAATTTGGGTATTGTTTGGAAGAGGAAAAAAATGATTAATCTGAGTGGAAAATAAACAAGTGAAAAACATTTTTTTAAACCTGTGAAAAAGAAAAATAATGAAAAATTTCTATTTCTCTAGAACACATGCCAAGTCATGCAACATGGGGTTGCTAACAAAATAAAACAGATTAACATAAATGTAAAGCTCAAAATAGACTCAAATCAATATATATATATATATATATATATATATATATATATATATATACACATATATATATATAAATGTAAAGCTCAAAATAGACTCAAATCAATATATATATATATATATATATATTTATATATATAAAACATATAAGTATTAGTAAGAGTTACTCAGGCAAAAATGACACATAAGAGTTTCCAGCAAAAGAATTCATATGTTCAAGGGCCCAGATGTTTGAGAGGAAACAACTCAACAAAATGAAATTTATTTTACCTAGAGTAAAAACAAAGAAGGAGGTACAGTACAAGATAAGACAAAAGAGGTAGTCATTGCAAGAGCCTACTGAACCATGTCACTACTGAACCATATAAAAATTTTTGAATTTTGTCCTAATGGTGATGGGAAACCATCTAAAGCTGTGATGTCCAACATGATAGCCACTAACCCCATGTGTCCATCATGTAATTAGTAATTACATGTGTAATTAGGCTGAATTGGGGGACACTGCAAATATAAAATACACACCAAAGTTTTAAATTTTTCATATTTAAAAGTATATTAAAAACTCAATAATATTTATGTTGATTATGTGTTAAAATCGCAATAGTTTGGCTATATTAGGTTAATATAATATATTCTTAAAATTAATTTTGCTTGTCTTTTTTTACTTTTTAATGTGACTACTTGAAAATTTTAAATTACATATATGGTTCATATTTATGGATCATATTATATTTCTCTTGGACAGGGTTGACATGGGGGCTTCAAGCCAGGAAGTGAAATGATTAACTTTGCATTTTTAAAAGATCTCTCTGTCTTCAGTGAGATTCATCCAATTTCCTCTCATTTATGTGTGTGCTGAGTTCATGACCTGCACTTCTTCCTCCACATCCTGTTACCATCCCCATACAACACCTCCCTCGCTTTTACATCATCCTCTTAGGGAAAAGTTTTATCCTAACATGTCCAGGATATTTCAGGTGATGGGTTTTTTGTCTTGTGTTGCCTTCAGTTGTAGCATGTAAGATTTTATCCCTTCAGGAAAAAAAGGGCAAATATGAGAAAACATGGAAAACCCATATACTCATATGTATACCCATACACAGCATGGGACATCACCTGAGGTTGCTGAGTGATCTCTCCCTATCCAGAAAACCATCACTGCAGGATCATTTTCCTGTGTTGGACAGTGTCTCCCCCAGCCCCAAAGGGCAACCATCCCCTGTGGAGTGCCCAATACTCAATCTGTTCTTTCCTTATCAGCACTGCTCATGGCTCCCAGGAGTCTCTCCTGCCCATTCCTGCTAACAGAAATGTTCTGCAGTAAGAAGAGATCTATGGTGTGCTTATGGAAAGACCCTTCCTCCTTCATTAGCTTGGGGTATTCCCAGCAGTTAAATTCAGGGAATCCGAGGAATAACCTAACCTTTACTAGCAATGGCCACAGCTTTTCATCATGAGCATAAGCTGTTGGGGATTTAAGGGGGGTTGACACCTTGATGACAGTAGTCATGCAAGGTCTATATTAACCTCAAGTCTTAAGAATACCAAGTAAGTGCTAATGAGGTGTCTCCCCTTTGTGAAAGGGGAAATTAACTCATATAAGCTTCATGTTGCTTCAATGTCTTTAGAATTTCATGTCTGTGTGGATTCCCTACACAACAACAACAAAAAGAATACCAAGTAAGATTTAGTTTCTCCTAGATTAGGTGATTGTACAACAAGGTTGATCCTGGAAAAGCCAGTGTATATGAAAACTCAGAAACAGATCCATTGCACGTGCTTGATCATTGCTGTTGAACCTGAACCTGCACTGCCTTCAAGGGACCATTGCTATCAGTTATGATCATTACTTAAGAGCTAGGGGCCAGAGGGAAGCCTGCATAGCAAGGGATCTTTAAAGCCAGGCAAGAGACAGAGATGCTGTTTTCTAGTTGGGGGTGGCAAATTGAAAAGCCTACTAGAACCAGGCAGGAAATGCGAATGAATGAAGCAGGTGAACACTGAGAAGGGAAAGAACATCCCCAGAGTTTGTAAATGTGACTGCTACCATTCAATCCCATAAGTTTTCTCGGCTTCTAAAGAAGTTGGATGTAGGGTTTGGTTTGTGTGAAATTACTCACTTTTTAAAACTTAGCAGCTAATTCGCTAAACACATCTACCCACACACATTCACACACACTCATACTACACATACTACTAGGTACAACCAACAAAACTCACCTGCAGGTCCTTACCTGGGGCTCACTAGTTCTCTGCATACCTGGGGCAGGCCAGGTTGTGTGGCTTCCCTTTAGATCCGTGATTTCTCATTGTTGATCTTTAAATCTATGGCTGCTCTTGTGTTTATGTGTTACGTTCGTTGAAAAGAGCTAACCATAAAAAATAAGTTAGCATCAGTTTGACTTTTGATATTAGAATTCAAAAGCCAAGTCAAAGCTGCTAGCAAGAGCAAGAGGATGCAAAGCAGAGGAACAAAAACGATGACAGAAAAACGTCTGGTAATAAACATGGAGTGCGCCAGATAGATAGAGAAATTACCTAGTAAACACGCTTTGCTCAAGTCAGTCAGCCTAGTGCGGTTGGCATTTATTTTTATGTAAATGGTTATCTCCACGGAGATCCACACAAAGGGCTAGCTAATTTGCATATGGCACAAACAAGACCTAGTCTCCTGAAACAGAGCAACTTGCCACCTTGACAGTTCATCAAAAGGGCTCTTCTGATTGAACTTCCGAGGGAGAGAGCAGGGAGTGGCCCCAGCCTTGCACACCAAGACTGAGCCTCTTCCTACACAGCTAGACAGGGAGATGGCAAGGTAAGAGGTGACAGTGCAGCATCCTGAGGACTCCGCAGCGGTATGAATGGAGCATTTGTAGCATGCATTCAGGCATCTGCCTTGCTTTTCCCTTGTGTTCTGCTTAAGGGCCTAGGGACAATGATGATCTTTCCGACCACATTTACTATTAACTATTCAATATCACTCTTACTGGCTATTAATCCCAACCCTTTTGCTAGATACTTCAAATAGGTTTTAACCCAGCTTACCAAATTTGTGATTGCCATTAATTTACCTGGTTGTAATTTGGAGGTGACCAAACCAACATAAAAGGACCCACTCACCAGATACCAATGTATACCAGACACTGGATATCTGGAGGTCCAAAAATTATGACGACACCCTCCTATCTAGAAGAGCTTAGGGGCAGTAAGTATCCATTACAGTACCCATTTAACATGCCAACAAAGATTTTCATCTCCCACCTCGCTCTTCCCCTGGCTTCTACGTCCCTCCAATCAGAACATCCCGTGGCACCAAACCTGGTATTATTTATACGTTTGTAATTTTCAAGCCCCAAAACTAGAAAGATTGTTAATTTAGCATCTGCCTCTCCACCATGCCCCAGGAGCTTTGGATTCCAAAAAGACACAAAAAAAAATCTATATTTAAAATAAAAATCCCCTGAAGGGTTTCTTATGATCACCTTCTCTAGAGCTGCCTGGTTCTTACCCCTCACTTCACGCTCCATCCCCAAAGCCCTGGCTGTTTCCGCTGGTTATTGAACTACCAGCCTCAGGGCCTGAAAATCAGAACCATGGCCCTGATCACAAAGCTCTGTTCACAAAGACTGTTCAAAGCCATAGAACGCTCTGGCTCTTTCATAATTGTAATAGATATTGAAATGAAGCAGATTTTATTCTCTCCACAAGGAGAGTTTTTTTCTTTTTTCTCCTTCAGTTCAAAGACTCCTCTTGGTACCCCGATAGCATAATAATATGCTTTTCTTTCCTATTTATTCATGCTTATGGACACAAACTCCTCTGTTTTTGTCCCATTTCAATAAAAATTATTGACACAAACTTTACAATGAATGGCTCTGATATAACTGATTGTTCTCCCGTTGAGTAATAATACTCATAAAAAGAAATGGAAGGCACAAGAAGAATCAGAGAGTGGGCAGAAATTGGAATCGTAGACGGAAACTGTTTAGCATTTATAACTTCCATAAACTTAACCTTGTATTTGTGTCAGCTACTTTATAGTTTTCCAATTTACTTTTTAATTGAGTCCTTTTTTTTAGCCATGTTTGGAAGATATAACTCTAAGTCGTCTCTCAAAACCGTACCACTTTACTTCAGTTCAATTGATTGTTCCTTGTATTTATTATTCTTGTGCCCAACATATATCACTTTCCATTTGGCGAACTGCGAATGCAATTTACCATGCATCAAGCCACTTACACAGCAGATCTGCATTAGTTAATATTTTATTTGGAGTGATCCTTTCCATGGTTGCTGTTAGCCCTGATCACTGCCACCTACCATATTGTTTATGTTATAAAGACAGAAGGAGTGACTCAAGCCAACTACTTTGCTTGCTGACTATAGTTTAACCATGAGATGTGAGGCTGTTGTTGGAGGCACATAAATGTGAGGTAAATGAACCGACTTTGGTCCCAGACTCTCCAAAAACTCTACAGGGATGTAAAAATTGCCCTTGCAGGCTTCCTTTTCAGTGCAGCCTCCTGAAAATACCCTGGAGTTCAAGAGATTTAGTCCTGGATCTGCTACTCTCACATTCTGTGCCTTAGGCTCTTTCCTCAAACTTTGCTTTTTGTCTATTGCCTGATCCTGGAATTTCCCTAAAATGTCTCCTAAAAAGAAGTTTCACTGTCATTTTTTGGAAAGGTAAATCAAGAAAACTTGGTCGATCCACAAAAAGTGGGACCAAATGAGTAGCAAGAAGGGAGAGATGTAGAGCCAATAGAAACTCTTAAAAATCCAAGATAAAACAGTTCCAGAAACGAGTAGAAACAAGCAAACAGGAAATGGCTTAATTGAGATGTATAGGCACCCTACCTCTATTTAAAGAAAATAGGCATCTGTTGATCCTGGGTGTAATGTCTGCCATTCTCAGTGCATTCAGATAACTGGATAAAAGTTCAATGGGAAGGATTTTTTAAGATTATTTATAGCGCAGGTAGAGAGAGAGAGAGAATCCCAAGCAGGTTCCACACTATCAACGCAGAACCTGATGCAGGACTCAATCCCACAAACTGTGAGATCATGACCTGAGCCAAAATCAAGATCAGATGCTCAATCAGTTGAGCCACACAGGAACCCCTAATGGGAAGGATTTTTAGTTAAGTATTTAGCTGGGTGCTGAGGACACTTTGATAAACGGGGCAGACACACTCCCCACCCTCTAAGCTCTGAGAGTCAGAGACTTTGTAATGTAAAAGTCCAGAGATGCAAATTACTACCATTATTATTGGTGTTGTTGAAATGAGATCAGTCCTAATTCTTCCTGCTGGAAAATACTTAATTCTTTTGAGGTTTTTAAATAAGTGCTACTAAAATAGGACTTGCCATTGAAAAAGTGCCATGTGATCAGTCTTGCAGTTTTCAGGGACTTTATTCTACCAATCTCGCTACTTCCAATACTAACCCTCTCACTCAGAACATGCAACCAGCTTCTAATTCTTATTCTACACAAATTCAAATTCTAATTTCTACACAAACTGAAAATATATATATATACATATATATCTATATATATCTATCTATGTGCGTGTGTGTGTGTGTGTGTGTGTGTATCTGAAGACACCTCTGATTTCTATTTATATTGGCAAAGTCCCATTTAGACTTATTCATTCTTCCTATACTCCCATAGAACTTTCCATATAGAGACTATCTGATTGCGTTAATTGTTTTTACTCACTCCTTCAGGACAATAATTACATCTTCATTGTTTTTGTGTCACTGGCACCAAATGCAATTACAAAGAACCTACCATGTGACAAGCACTGTGGAAACCACTGAAGATATAGAGATATAGAGATGATTATGTTCCCTAGCTTATCATCAAGCAGGGCAGACATATTCATAAACACATAAATGCAATCATGTGTTATGACTTGAACCATTTAGCAAACTGTAGGCTACAAGTAACACAAAAGTTTAGAAATAAACTTTAAGAATAAAGACATTTCAAAAATACAACTACCCTATGACCAGCAATAGCACTACTAAGAATTTACCCAAGGGATACAGGAGTTCTGATGCATAAGGGCACATGTACCCCAATGTTTATATCAGCACTTTTAACAATAGCCAAATTACGGAAAGAACCTAAATGTCCATCAACTGACGAATGGATAAAGAAGATGTGGTTTATATATACTATGGAATACTACTTGGCAACGAGAAAGAATGAAATATGGCCATTTGCAGCAATATGGATGGAATTGGAGGGTATCATGCTAAGTGAAATAAGTCAGTCAGAGAAAGGCAGATACCGTATGTTTCCACTCATATGTGGATCTTGAGAAACTTAACAGAAGACCATGGAGGAAGGGAAGGGGGAAAAAGAAACAGTTACAGAGAGGGAGGGAGGTACACCAGAAAAGACTCTTAGATACGGAGAACAAACTGAGGGTTGATGGGGGTGGGGGAGAGGGGAAAGTGGGTAATGGGCATTGAGGAGGGCATTTGCTGGGATGAGCACTGGGTGTTGTATGGAAACCAATTTGACGATAAATTATACTTTTAAAAAAAGACATTTTCGGGGCGCCTGGGTGGCTCAGATGGTTAAGTGTCCGACTTCAGCTCAGGTCACGATCTCGCGGTCCGTGAGTTCGAGCCCCGCGTCGGGCTCTGGGCTGATGGCTCAGAGCCTGGAGCCTGCTTCCGATTCTGTGTTTCCCTCTCTCTCTGCCCCTCCCCCGTTCATGCTGTGTCTCTCTCTGTCTCAAAAATAAATAAATGTTAAAAAAAAAAAAGACATTTTCCTGCCTTTTCCATCTTTATTTCCTTTCCTCCCTTCCCTCCCATCCTCATGTTCCCCTCACTTCCCACTCCAGAGCAAAGATGCTGGAATGTGAACAAGCAAGGTGATCAGTGGGCGCAGCATGGAAGGGGCAGAGGGAAAAGACGACTGGAGTACTTGAAAATTGAGCAGACAACGTAACTGATAGAGCAAATAAAGAAATACACTGAGAAAAATGGGAACCAGGTTTCTTATTCTTTGGGAAGGTATTTTACAAGCATGGAAAAGGAAAGGCTGGAAAGAACTGGAGTTTTAGATGGGGATTTTTAAGCCTCAATATGAACTTACAGGCTTTTTAATATTCACAGTCAGATAAATACAGAAATAGTGTTCAATATAGATGTGTGTGTCTGTGTGCATGTATATACATAGACATATATATTTATACACTTCCTAACTCTGTCCTCTCAAGAGGGTCCAGATGCGGGAACACCCTGGTGCCAAGGATCACATTGAATATCCAGATGGTGGTTTCTAAATTTCATCCTCCAGTAGAGTCTGCTCAGAAGGAAACATGAGGCAGACCAAAATGAAGAGTCATACTGTAAAATCAAAGACTTACATCCTCTAAGACTACTGAGGATATGGAAGACAGGAAAATACTGAGGAAATGTTCCAAACTGAAGGAGACTGATGAGACCCGACAACTGAATGCAAACATGCCCTTGGATAGAATCCTGCACCAGAAAAGAACAAGAAGCAGCTCTGGGACCATCGATGTAGACTAAAGTTTGACCTTAATAAGTGCCTGGGAATCGCTATTTAAAGATTTAAAACTATAAGACATTTCACTCAACTGTTTTTAGCACTTGCAGTGGCTTGGTTACAAAGCTTTTATTTTTCCCCAAACATTTGCTGCCTTCATATAGATGAATAGCCAATAAAGGATTTTTAACTGACACATCTGATTTCAAAACTATTGTTCTGTGAACATTATAGCAAAGCCTCAGTGCGAATGACAATAAAATGGGGTCACATTTATGTTAACACCCGTATTACAATGGCTTAGCACCTCCAACTGCTACATCACAATTCAAAATACACACACCCACCAGTGCTTCTGAATCTATATCCTTCCTGTTCTAGTTATTCATCAAGCCCCCAGGCTATAGTGTCTAGACATGATCTGCTGCAGCTCCAGGATCACACAGGAGATTTGGGGAGTGGTGTTGGTCTCCCTATGTCATTCAATCCCAAATCTGAAAGAGAATCTTCCCTTGATTCTCTACAGCATCACTGAGACTCAGCTTGAATTTTTTTCACAAAATACTGGTTAGGCATAAAATAAAGTTTAGGCATAAAAGAAGGAAGTAACATTAAACCTAGTAATGTATTCACGCTACTACATGTGAAACTCTTGAGAGCCCACAGGCCCCAGGCTTATCCTCAATGGCACTTCCGAGAGTGTCACCCTGCCTAGCTCCCAGCCTGCCTCCAAAAGACCAACTACCTCAGCCTCACCATTCCGTGCTCCATATTCCCTACAACCCAAAGTCCAGGCCCATCTTCCCTAAAGGTTATCCCTCCCTCCAATCCTTAGCCTGACTTCTCGACTTTCTTTTTTGTCTGTGGATCAGTCTCTTTCCAAAAAGTGGGACATGCCACATGAGAAACCCTGACCATAGTCTTAATCTACAACAGATTAATTGCAAAATAATATGCTCTGATATCTCAGTATATTCCAGGTTATTATATCTGAAATAATGTGTAGGACATTGTTACAGGCTGAATTGTGTCCCCACCCCCAAATTTGTGTGTTGAAGTCCTAAGTACCCTAGTACTTCAGAATATGACTGTATTTGAAGACTGGGTAGGTATAGAGATAAATAAGTTAAACAAGGTCACGAGGGTACATCCTAATTCAATATGACTGGTGTCCTTATAAGAAGAGGAAATTTGGATATAGACATGTACAAAAGGAAGATGACATGAAGGCAGAGAGAGGAGACAGCCATCTACATGCCAAGGAGGGAAACCTGGAACAGATCATTTTCTCATGGCCCTCAGAAGGAACTGACCCTGTCAACACCTTGATCTCAGACCTGTGGCCTCCAGAATTGTAAGAAAATAAATTTCTATTGTTTTTTTTTAATTTTTTTTAACATTTATTTATTTTTGAGACAGAGAGAGACAGAGCATGAATGGGGGAGGGTCAGAGAGAGAGAGGGAGACACAGAATCCGAAACAGGCTCCGGGCTCTGAGCTGTCAGCACAGAGCTCGATGCGGGGCTTGAACTCACAGACCGCGAGATCATGACCTGAGCCGAAGTCTGCCGCCTAACCGACTGAGCCACCCAGGTGCCCCATAAATTTCTGTTTTTTAAGCCACCAGGTCTGTGGTACTTGGTTACAACAACTCTAGCAAATTAATACTGACATTAAGTTTGAATTGTGTCAAGTCCAGTTTCCTTTTGGTCTTTTTTCCATAGTTAGGTAGAAGACAGACCTTTGAGTCTCAGTAGTATCACGTTTTTTGCCAATAACTACTCACAGGAAAGTGAAATTTTCCACAAGGCTTTTGTGCTTTTTTCATAGACACAAAGCATCCTGAATCTAAAATTTACATATGGAAAAAAAATGATTTTCCTAACCCCCTTCCCCACCTCCACCAAGAAAACAAAAGCCAGAAAAGTCTATAGTAGAGATTTCTGGCTCAACCACAAATAGTCATTTATATTCCTAGACAGAACACTAAGCGTTTCCTTATAAAAAAAAAAAAAAAATCTACCTCATGATTTTCCACAGGTAGCCTTACAAGTATGTAAAACATAACAAAGGTATGATACGCCCTAAGGAGGAATTCAAATTTCTGTCTCTTAACAAAGAGAAAAACAGTTTAAACTTCAAAATCACAACTGTGCCCACGTGTGACCCATCAAGGAAAAGCTGGACTGTCTTCAAGACACCCCCTCTCATTCCATGGTATGTCATTTGTGTCCAAATTATTGAAGGATGAAATAAATGGAATAAAATGAAAGAGGAGGGTATTTCTTTCATTCTCTAAGAGAGTGAAGCTGCACATCATCAGAATCCAGCCTTTCTGAGAACCAGTTCATTTCTCTCCATCTGAGCCCATCCTTAATCGTTGTCTTTCCCCTTATCTCAATTTGTACCACTTCTATGTACTGAATCACCCACCTCTTTCCCATGTCTTTCCTCTAACTTGTATCCTTCCCTTTTCCTTCCCTGCTACTACATGGGTGACACCCCTCTGTTCTGAGTTGGAATGCTCTGTGTGAGGAATTCAAAATGCTGGAAAAGCCATCAACACCTACAGCAGCAGTGTTCAGAGTGGTAGGTGGGCCAATGGTGGCAGATGAGGTCGTTTTAGGGAGTCCACAAGTGATTTTTTAAATTTTAATAGATTTTTTTATTTAAATGTACATTAGAAAAAGAGAACTGGCACATCCAATCTTTAAATCCTGACATAAATGAGCAGATGGAGGAAGAATTTTGAGGCTTAAGAGAGTCTTCCAGGTGACCTTGAAATCAAACCACATTAGATTTTATAAACGTAAGTGCTTTTTCTGACACACTCAACCACTAAAATAGTACAGGTGTCCTTGCTATAAAGTCTCAGAGCACTGTGTACCTCTCTACTGCACTCACCCCAATTATAACTCATTCTCTGTGTAACCATTTGTCAAGTGGTCACTTTACTACTAGACCATTAGCTCTGAAGATGAGCCCATGACTGCTTGTTTGTTACCATATCCTTAGCTCTCGGAGCACTCTCCGTTGTATATTAGCATTCCTTAACTACCTATAGAATAAATGTATGAAGAAATAAATGCATAAATAAAACTGGCCCTGACTATATGATATACCCATCACCTTTCTAAGAAGATTTCTGAGCAAAAAAAAAAAAAAAAAAAAAAAAAAATCAAAGACAAAAAACCCTAATCTGAGAATCGGGCCCATCAAGAAATGAGTGAGTTACGTGCACAGTGTAGGGAAAAGAACAGTGAGCTCCGAGGTGCAAGACCACAATCTGAGTGACCTCCTCTTTAATACCCCCAATCATTCCACCTCTAGTGGCCTTGTTTTCACATGTGCAGAATGAGTAGTTATTCTCTAAGAAACGTGCCCATTCTAAGTGCAATGCAGTCGAGTTAACATAGTTCAAAAACCCATTCTAGGTGCAATGCACTAGAGCTAACATAGTTCAAGAAGAGTTTCCTTAAGGTCATGCCTTTCTTTTCCTCTTCCTTTGTATGCATGCGTTCAGTGACTACTGTTTGGGGCTAATGCTTCAGTCAAACAATGGAGGAGGATGGAGGAGTGGACAGTGGAGGAGATGTCAAACATCTGACCAAGCAAAAAAACATTGAAAGAAATACACTTTAAAATGACAGTGGAAATATAAACGGGGAAAACTCTTGGGCCTTCCTCCAAAAGTTAAAAGTAGAATTAATTACCAGATGACTCAGCAGTTCCACTCCTAGGTGCATACCCAAAGGAACTCAAAACAATGTTCAAACAAAAACTTGTACGTGAATGTTTATAGCAGCATTATTCACAATTGCCAAAGGTGGAAACAAGCCAATTGATGAATGGACATACAAAATGTGGTTATATTCATACAGTAGAATTCTATTCAGTCTTAAAGAGGAATAAAGTGATACATGCTACAACATGGATGAACCTCCCAAGCACTATGCTGTATGGAAATCACCATCCACCCAGGTCATATATAATATGATTCCAATTATAAAAAATACCCAGAACAGCTAAATCCACAGAGACAGAAAGGATTAGTGAGAAAGACAGAATGAGGAGTGACTGCTATAATGGATGCACAGTTTCCTTTTGGGATGATGAAAATATTTTCAAACTGGATACAGGTGATGGCTGCATAGCATGGTTGAATGTATTATATGCCACTGAATCATACACTTTAAAATGGTTAATTTTATATTGTGTGAATTTTACTTCAATCCTTTAAATCCTAAGGGTTCTATTTTTTTAAAAACAGACAGTAATCTTTACCAAAAATAGTCACTGGATACCAAATACAGGCTTTTATACATCTATGAAAATTGACGGTAAGAATTTTAGGCAGGGGTGAGTGATATTCCACCCACGCCTATGGCCTTCTGAGCTTTAAGATGTGGCCCTTGATATCACAACAGCGACCAAATCTCAAAATATCCAAACCTACTACTACTAATTGCTATCATGTACCCATAGGCATGAATTTGGAAAGCTCTTCCTGAGCTGTGTAATCCCAGCCAACTGTCCTCCAGGGATTACGAATGCCATATTTTATGAACTTGAGTCATGTTGATATAAGGTCAAAAACTATGTTAAAATGATACAAGAATCGCATCAATTTCTTCACAGACACAGTAAGTAAATAGTTCAGAACTCCAAGTCAGTCCCACATGCCTCTAGTTGTACTCACTAATGGTCCCCATGCAGAGTTCTAACAAAAAGTACATATCTATTAAAAGCACCAAACTTAGAAAAGTTATACTACTGTGAAAAGTTTTGCCTAAAAATAGTAGCATACACAGAGCTTGACCCACTCTCCTTCCCTTTGATATTGCCACACAATTCTAGGACCAGAGCTGCCATGATTCGCACATGCCAAGAAACTACCCATGTGTGAAAGCATAGGCATCCACAGGCCGGCTCACTATCGGCTCACTGAGCACATCTGCCCATGCCCTTCAATACCAGTCTCAAAGGCAAGCTTCACACATTAAAAATTTTTTAATGTTCATTTATTTTTTTTTGAGAGAGAGAGACAGAGTGAGAGCAGAGAAGGGCAGAAAGAAGAGGGAGACACAGAATCCAGAGCAGGCTCCAGGCTCTGAGCTATCAGCGCAGAGTCTGATGCGGGGCTCGAACTCAAGAACCACAAGATCATGACCTGAGTCGAAGTCGGACACTTAGCCGACTGAGACACCCAGGTGCCCCATCTCAGTGCTCCTTTGTATCCACATAAGATAAAAGAGAAGTTTCTGAGAATGCCATTCCAGGCCTTTTGCCATATCCCCCAATATTCCCCTTTTGTTTAACTGACTACACCACCCAGGCGCCCCACAAGCTTCACACTTTATAGAAAGTGAAGAAAAAATCCTCTTCTGAACTTGTTTTCTTTTTTTTTTTTTTAATTTTTTTTTTTTAACGTTTATTTATTTTTGGGACAGAGAGAGACACAGCATGAACAGGGGAGGGGCAGAGAGAGGGGGGGACACAGAATCGGAAACAGGCTCCAGGCTCTGAGCCATCAGCCCAGAGCCCAACGTGGGGCTCGAACTCACGGACCGTGAGATCGTGACCTGAGCTGAAGTCGGATGCTTAACCGACTAAGCCACCCAGGCGCCCCTGAACTTGTTTTCTAAGTGCTCAGTAAAATGGCTCATTTGGTCAGCTTGACAATGTGTCTTTAAAAACTGCATTGATGTTTTGCCACAGAACACCTGATTATACAATGCAGTACTTAAAGGATCAGTTCATGATCTGCCTATTAAAGAATAATGCCTGGGGCACCTGGTTAAGCGTCCGACTTCAGCCAGGTCACGATCTCTCGGTCGGTGAGTTCGAGCCCCGCGTCGGGCTCTGGGCTGATGGCTCAGAGCCTGGAGCCTGTTTCCGATTCTGTGTCTCCCTCTCTCTCTGCCACTCCCCCGTTCATGCTCTGTCTCTCTCTGTCCCAAAAATAAATAAATGTTGGAAAAAAAAAATTTTTTTAAATAAATAAATAAAGAATAATGCCTATATTGTATTGCATATTTTTCCTTTTTCTTTTCCCCTATTGCTTCTTTTTTCCTCTAATTATAAAGCCAACACAGAAAACTTGGAGAAAACAGAAATGTAGAAAAAAGAAAAGTCTTTTTCTATGTAGAGTTCCACAGTCCAACATAAATCACTATTAATATTTTAACCCTAATTTCTAATCCAAGTCTAAAGATTTAGTAAAGTTTTAACATGTGTTTTCCATGTTACTGTCTTTCTCGGCAATTGAGATTAGTCTTGTCAGATAATAAAAGTGTTTTCATTATCAGACACTAAAGTTTATGTTAAATGCTCAATAAAATATTTTTTGAATAGTTCAGGCCCTTTTGAGAAAAACAGCCTTATCTCATAATCACCTCTTTGCAAGTCTCAGCTTATATGTCACCTCCACAGGGAAAGCTTCCTAATTCTCCAGATCAGGTTAGTCCCCCATTTATGTGCTCTCACAGCATCCTTTGCTTCTACTTCTTAGCGTCTATCACAATTAACCATATGGATCATTATCAGCTATTTCCACCAACTGCAATATAGGCTCCAAGAAGGAAGTCACCAAGTCAGTCTTATTCTCTCTGTGCTCCAAAAATTAAGTGAGTTTTACTATTTAAAAGGTATTTAGCCAATAGTTAATGGGCGTGTGGATGGATGAATGACCAAAGAACAAACCTTCTCAGGAATGCAGTCTGGCACCATTACAGACGGAAGAGATGAAACTAGTGTAGTGGTATTAACTGCATGAAAAAGAGCTGAGTTTATACCTCTTTGATCCTCCTTCTCAGACACCAAGACCCTGAGGCAAGACCCCTGTGACCTTGCTTCTCAGATACCAAGACCCTGAGGCAAGACCTTGCTCAGGGAACTTACCTGCTGTGAAATGTGAAGCTTCCGGACAAGATGGAGTCCCAGGGACTTAGATTTACCCTTCCACTTGAAACAACTGAAAAAAAAACCCACAAAATATGGTTTTCAGACATTGCATACCAGGCAGTATAGGACAGTGATCCCTAAGATGGGGAAACAATTAAGGTTGGCCCTATCAGTGTCCCATCTTATTACCTTGAGAAAGTTTTCAGGCTGCAGGACAGGAAGGAAGTACCAATATTCTCCCTGAATTTGTTAGTTCACAATCTCGGGAGCTCCCCAGGTAAAATTCAAGACAGGTCTCCATACACAGAAGGCAGAGAGACTGAAGAAAGAGGCAGACCACTCCCAAGATTCATAAGTGGTAGGTTTTAACAAGCAAGGAAAACACATACAGGAGGCTTGTCTTGGGTAGCTGTAAGACAAGCAGATCTCCACACCCACCTACCAGAATCTAAAGAGTTTATAACAGCATTCAATCATGTATACAATCCAGATGGTCTCAGCAATATGTTACCCTCTCAAGGCTGCACCCATGAAATGGCTCCTAGTATGGGAACAGTGACTGGAATGTACATTCCAAGCACAGGGAGAAGGTGAGGAGCCTCCAATTGCCCACGTCCAGCTCGTGGGCAACTAACAGTCACATCCTCACCAGGACCTCCTCCAACACAGTTAAGGAAAAGAAGCTTATTGCCTGGGAAGGTCACGACAGCCAGTGTCCACAGGGCAGCAAAAATTCCAGAGTTCTGCAAAGCATCCCCCTCAAGTCTTCAAATGAGTCCATGTAAGTAAAGAAATTACCTGAGGCCATGAAAGAATAACCTAAAGGGATCAGAGGGAACAATCCGGGGTGCTCATACAGAACTACAAATTGTTCCTGTCCTCATGGGTCAAAACAGATCAAATTTCACAAGAAAGGTAACGGCAGAAAATAGCCCTCATTTAAAGGCTGCTCTGGTTGCACCATACCCAAAAGGATCAAACCATTTCCAAGTAACTTAACTGTGTACTATAACAAAGCCCAATAGTGTTTACAGAAATACAAAAATACTCAGCACCCAACAAGGTAAAATTCATAGTATTTCACATCCAATAAAAATGATTAGACATGTTAAAGCAGGAATATATGACTCATAATAAGGAGAAAATAGCAAAGGGAGAGATAGTATCTGAGGGAGGAAACAAAGTGAAATCCTGACAGAGCATCTAACAATATCATTAGACAGAAAATATAGTACGTACACTAGAACAGACATCCAGATTTGTAAGCTAGCTCCACCATTTACTAGGTAAATCTGACTCAAAAACCTATTTTCATAACAACTGGTTCCATTTTTTGTTTATTTGTGCTCTTTATAAGGACTGAAAGAATTGAGATGTATGCACATAGAGAACTGTGTCAATAACGACAGCCCTAGATTTTGTTTGGGATGGTCAAGCCATCAGCACCACTAAGACCCTTCTGCAAACCCAAGAATGCAACCCCCATCACTCTAAGGGAAGAGACTGGTATTCTGAAAGAATTGCTACAGCCTAATCAGTATTTGCCTCCAAAACGTCCACCCATCTGTCCTGACTTTCAGACTGTCTTTTTCTTTGCTAGCAGTTTTCATAACATGATTCAAAGAGGATGGATTTTTCATCAATTAAGTGACATATCACATTGCCCTAACATGTCATAAATTTCCTGGATTTCTCAATATCTTGTCATATGAACCCAAATTTAGCAATATTATCAGACTATGGCTCTACATATCAAGATACTTAATGTTTGTGCCAATAGCTAAAATTTATTGTTTCTTGAATTTAATAGACCTAGCACCATTGCCTCTTTTAGACTGTTTCAGAACTAAACTTTTTGAAGTCAATAAAGCATTTCCTGTCTTTAACATAAAGTCCAACTGTTTTCTCTTAGTTGCTTCCATAGCCAAAATATTGCTTCTCACCACTAGCAACTTGCTTTTTGAAAAAGGAATATTCTTTAGATTTTATTCATTGAGCCATAACTGACTCTCTGAAAAACAGTTTTAAGTGGGATAAAAGAATTACTAAAGGCATGGCCCAAATATAAGGATACAATGACAAAAACAACTTCTTTGCTAAATGAAAACTACCACAGAAAGATACCTATTATCTCAGCTGCTCTTTTATAAGACTCCTATGCTGCTCTTTTGGTAAAGAATTTGGTAAAAGGAAATCATGCATTTGACGCCTTGGCTGCTACCCAGCCCAGCTGAAAAGTCATTACCATCATAGGCGGCATAGCAAATAGGAGATACAGCATAGTGGAGGAGGGAACAAATGAAGAAATACTGAAACCAAAAGATCAGTGAAGGAATGTATAAACCAAAAGCACAAAGAGTTATGGGAAAGGTACCCATACAAATTGAAAGTTATAGCATCAGAAAAAGAAAACAACGAAACAAATCTAAGAGTTAGGCACAGCTATCTTTTGTGAATCTCCCATGGCTCTGAAGACCCACACAGCCAATAGAGTCAATAAAGAAGACAGGGTTTATAGCTTCTGCTATAGTCCTAACAGACACCCTGAGTGAGAGAGTAGTCTTGGCCATCATTCTGACAACTTGTGGGTTAGATAATACCTAATTAGGAAAGCCATAGAGTGGTTGAGGGCCATTAAAAGAGCAATTAAAGAACAAATATGGATTTTAGCAGAGGCAGGGTAAAGACAGAAACAAATCCTAGCATCTGTTAAATCACAAAGAAAGCAAAGAAACCAGAACTCATGCATGTGCACATACACATACACACACACACACACACACACACACCCTCACTATGATAGGAAAGACAGTCCACAAATTGAAAACCTATCGGTTTCTGGGGCGCCTGGGTGGCGCAGTCGGTTGAGCGTCCGACTTCGGCCAGGTCACGATCTCGCGGTCCGTAATTTCGAGCCCCGCGTCAGGCTCTGGGCTGATGGCTCGGAGCCTGGAGCCTGCTTCCGATTCTGTGTCTCCCTCTCTCTCTGCCCCTCCCCCGTTCATGCTCTGTCTCTCTCTGTCCCAAAAATAAATAAAAACGTTGAAAAAAAATTAAAAAAAAAAAAAGAAAACAAGAAAACCTATCGGTTTCTAAAAACTGGCATGTGATACAGGATTTTCTAAAATCTTATGTGAAAAGAAAGTAGCTGGAGTCAAAAAGAGTTATTTTGAAAGTCATATGTGCCAATGTACCTGTCTCTCAGGAAATGATGAAGTTGTATGGCCCTTTTCTCTGACTTTAAGATACAAATTCAAGAAAAATTCAGTAAAGGAAAAAAGAGAGCAAAAGCAGGAAATAAAAGATTATTTTCTCACATTTTACTGTCTGTCTCCTTAACTAGACTATAAGCTCTAAATAGTAGAAACTAATCACTGAATATATAGTACCTAATATTATGCCTGGTGCATGGTAGATAATCATTGAGTACTTTTATTAGCTGGATAGATAGATAGATAGATAGATAGATAGATAGATAGATAGGGAAGGAAGGAAGGAAGGAAGGAAGGAAGGAAGGAAGGAAGGAAGGAAGGAAGGAAGGCAGGCAGGCAGGCAGGCAGGCAGGCAGGCTATAGAGCAACAAAAGGACAAAATAAAGGCCTAGATCCTCAAGGTGGAAGTAATACTGGAGGTTCAGCTAGTTAGAATTTGTTTGGGTCTAAATAACAGAGAAATCCAAAACATGAATTTTATTTTTAATTCACAATTTTTAAGTCCGGAGGTTGGTAATGCTAGCGGTTGGATCATGTTCCCACAAAGTGGTCAGGGACCACACCCATAGTCTTCTACAATTTCTTATGCCTGTCCCTTCTCCTCAAGGTCAAGATGGCTATTTGAGCTCCTGTCACCACATTTTCATTCTAGGTAGAGGCAGAAAGATAGGAGGACATGAAGAGACAAGATGGACACATCCCTATACTTGATACCCCCATACAATACTTTTAATTGCATTGATTAGTCAAAACAGTCCACTTAACTACAAAAGGAAACTGGGAAATTCACTCTTTTAGGTAGAAACCAATGTTCCAAGTTTAAAATCCATAATCTTTTATCCAGGAAAAAAGAGATAATAGATATTGGGCAATTTCTGCCATAATTTGAGTATCAGTTCAAAATCTCTGGAATGTAGGGACAGAAAATAGAAATTATTTGGCATTAAAAATACTGTCCTTTTTGTCTAATATTTTTGAAAAGAATAAGCAAATTTTCTTGAGATACTTAACTGTAAACTACCCAGTTGACATACGTCTCAGCTAACAAAAGATGAAAAAAAAGAATAGATGTTTCTCTTTGTTCCATTTTCCTTTTTTTTCTTTTTTCTTTTTTTCTGGAAGTTTGTACCTCTTAATCCTCTTTACATATTCTTCCTATTCCCCACACCCACCTCCCCTCTGACAACCACCACTTTGTATTTAAGAGTCTGGTTTGGCTTGTTTTCCTTTGTTCCATTTTTTTTTAATGTTTATTTATTTTTTAGAGAGAGACAGACAGACAGAGCACTGATGGAGGAGGCTCAGAGACAGAGGGAGACACAGTATCTGAAGCAGGCTCCAGGCTCTGAGCTCTCTGTGCTGAGAGCTCAGAGACCAATGTGGGGCTCAAACTCACTAACCGTGAGATCACGACCTGAGCCAAAGTCTGAGGACACTCGACTGACTGAGCCACCCAGGTGCTCTTCCTTTGTTTCATTTTTTAAAGAACCCTAGCAAGAATTGCTTGAGTTCAAGGAGTTAGCCATCTCCATGTTTTTGTTTCCCACAATCTGGGATCTGTCAGATTGGTGGAGGCTAGAACAAAATTATTCTTTGTCTCTACCAGTCCTCACCCACCCTACGCCCCTTCCAATGATTCAATTTGCCCATAACTAATGTCTGCAGCCCAAAATGTTTTTTTTCATTGCTTCGGAAGGGGGTGTGGAGATAATTCCAGTTCACAATAAGATGGGCATCCTTGAAGGCCACATTGACTACTAGAAATAGAACAAACCAATTGTTGTGGTTAAAAAAAAAAAAATGAACTAGAAAAAAAAAATCATGGCAACAGGGTCCAACTATAATTTGTTTGTTTGTTCATTTTCCACACAGGATTTTAGCTGGTGGTATCAAACTAAATGTTTCTTAGAAACTACAACCACTGCAAAGAAAAACCATTGAGATGGTACCTTGAGTTTGAAAGTTTTAATAATACCTGAGGGCTATTAAAAATGTGAAATCAGGAACCATAAAGAACCAAAAACAACCAAATGCTAATGAAAGACACTATCTTTAAATCTGCCAACTGATGCCTGGTGGCAGGGATAGGAGGGAAAAGATTTTAAGTGAAGTTTTTCAAACTATTCCTCCTCATCCTCATCCTGGTTAAAGGAAAAAACAGAAATCTTAGATGGCTTGGAGTAAACCAATCAAATTCCTTCCTCCCTTCCTTCCTTCCTTCCTTCCTTCCTCTCTCTCTCCCTCTGCCCTCCTCCCTCCCTCTCTCTCTTCCTCCCTCTTTCTTCCTTTCTTCCTTCATTTCTTCCTTCCTTCCTTCCATCTCTCCCTTTCTTCTCTCTTTCTCTCTTTCTTTCTTTGTCTCTTTCTTTTTCTTCTCCCTGCAGTAGAGACTGTAAAACCATAGGAGTCTTATAAAATTCTCTGCTTAGATTAAAGGTCAAAATTTAATACCCTAAAAATACTAGGGTGGTTGGATGGAATTACAGGATCAATGGACATCCTAATTTGGGAATACATAAATTCAGAGGATTCTGATGGAAGACCAAGGTCTTAAAGATTCAGTTGTGGTGGGTCCCATTCAGGGATGATATTCAACGTATTTAGAACATGGTATGGCACAGGCTGTAACCCATGGAAATAGCACTGGCCAGGGCACTAGCTCAGGGATCCAGAGTCTCTCTATAGCACTACACGTTACCTCTTTAGTTTCTAGATTGTGAAGAGGATCACAGGACAGGGAAGAGTTCAATCACAGATATTTGCCAACCACTATTTTAACAACATGTATGGTTGTCCTGGGGCATACCATCTGAACATCAGCCCCAGTTCTACTCTTCCAGGCATTAGGGAGGCCAGGCCCATGACAATTATACCCCCACCCTTGCTCACCACTATCATCCAGTTTCAGGGGGTCACTTAACTATTGCCACTTTGTGTAAATGACCACCCAGTCCTGGAAAGGCCCTTTAGGAAGACAGAAACCCTACCTCCCTGTAGATCATTCACCATAGTTACACTGGAAACATCAGCTGAGGAACAGAAGTTTCCATTTAGCCCTGGGTGTCCCCATATTCACTCAGAACTAAACAGAAATATATAGCAACATGATCTGAAAGGAAACTCAAAAAATTGATATGTTGACTCTTACTTTAAATCATGTCTTTTTCTAATTACACCTTGGTCTCCTCTGGACAGGTCAGTTAGACTGGAATATGTTCTATGTATTCAACCTGCACATTTAAATCCGTGTTGCTTCGATTCTCCCTTGTGAATTTGTATGAATAAGATTATTAAATTATTAAGAGGGGAAAAAGAACACTTAATAACAAAGACAGGCTCATTGATGACACCAATCACAATGACCATGTAAAGTGGATTGCTTAATTACTCTCAGAAAAAGCAGACTCTCTTACTACTTTTGTATATTTGATGTTTTCTAACACATAGTCATTCTTTCTCTGTTTTTTCCCTTGTGGATTTTCATTTTTATTTGAAGATTCTAGAAAGAATTTAGTTTTACTTCTTGTTCTATAATTAATGGTTCCATTATTTATCTTGTCAATATAGATATCCCATAATTTGATCAAAAACAGACATTAAAATTAAATCTCCATCCTGTGGCGATAGCATAAATGCCAAATCTACTTGGTGTTTTGGTTCTTGAAAAGGTCACTGTGACAGAGTTGCAATGGTACAAATACAAAAGTTCATATTATCCAACCTGGGTGAAGAAAGTAATGGCACAACTACAGTTGTGAGTTCAGCTAAGGCTATTTCCACTGAAAAATAAATAACTTTTTAATGAAAATACTATCAATAGTTACTTCAGAGAAGTTGGCTAAGGAGTTGAAGAGATAAAGGAATTTTTTTTTTTACTTTTTGTATTGTATTATTTGTGCTTAAACTTTAATGAAAGTGCTAAAACTTTTATTTTATTTTATCATGGGCATGCATTGCTTTGTTAATGAAAGAAGTAATTACTGTTGAGAAGGATTATTTCAAAAGAAGAAACAAAAAAATGACTTGGGAAAATCACCTAATTTTTTAAGTTTTCCATTACAGACAGATAATGCAACCCTGGGAGACATATGCTCCCTGGGGCAAAATTGCAATCATCAATAAAAACAAAATAAGAAGCAGCTTTAATGCCTAGAGGCAGAAAATACAGAGTATATGACCTGTTGTTTTTGAGCAAACCAGTGATATTCAAAATACCTATCCACAATAAGATCAGGTGCCTGTGCCAGAGTATAAATTAAGACACGGCTTCCTTCTGTGAGAAAAGTCTTGCTACCAAAAATAAATAAATCAAATCAACTTAAAAATGGTGCTTAATGACTAAGTGGATTTATATTCTAATGTAGATTGGTCATAAACAGTTGGGTGACCAGAGACCATACTTTGGTCCAAAAATGGAAGGAGAAAGTTTAGATTGTGAGTCAGTCAGGATTCAATGTAGGGAATAGAAATCACTCTAGCAATGTCAAGCAGAAAGGGATTTAATACAGGGAATTCAGCCCATACACACATTTCAGAAGGCTAGAAACATAGGCATCAAGTCAAGGAGGTACCACATAACCAACTTGAAGAAGTTCCACCATAACTATAATCCAGAGATCAGGGGGTTATGATTACTGCCACTGCCATGACTGCTTCTTAGGAGCTGATGGCTAGACAGAGCAATGCTAATTTGGTCAATGTGATAGCCCCTAAACCTGTATGAGCTTGCTTCCCAGCTGAAAATGATCTCCACCTCTCTTCTGACTTCCAAACATCATACTAGTGCATCTCATTGAAACAATCTACCTTGCAACCAGAATCCTAGTTTCAAAGAAGTCTGGAAATGTAGTCATTAGCTTTTCCACCCCAGAATAATAAGAACACAGAGAATAGAAGTCAAGTGCTAATTGACTATATTTAATCTGAAAGAGATATGTCTTATAGGAATGAGTCTTCAAACATATGAAGAACTTTCTTGCAAAAGAATAATTAGACTTATTCTGAGTAGCACCTGAGAGCAGGCTAGAAGCTTGATCTGTGCTAGTTCATCTTCTTAAAGGGGTGTTTATTGGGATCTACTCCTTTGGATAACCGTCACTTCTGGCACATGAAAAAATGCTCACATCACTCCTCATTAGGGAAATACAAATCAAAACCACACTCAGATATCACCTCACGCCAGTCAGAGTGGCCAAAATGAACAAATCAGGAGACTATAGATGTTGGAGAGGATGTGGAGAAACAGGAACCTTCTTGCACTGTTGGTGGGAATGAAAACAGGTGCAGCCGCTCTGGAAAACAGTGTGGAGGTTCCTCAAAAAATTAAAAATAGACCTACCCTATGACCCAGCAATAGCACTGCTAGGAATTTACCCAAGGGATACAGGAGTACTGATGCATAGGGTCACTTGTACCCCAATGTTTATAGCAGCACTTTCAACAAGAGCCAAATTATGGAAAGAGCCTACGTGTCCATCAACTGATGAATGGATAAAGAAATTGTGGTTTATATATACGATGGAATACTACTTGGCAATGAGAAAGAATGAAATATGGCCTTTTGTAGCAACATGGATGGAACTGGAGAGTGTTATGCTAAGTGAAATAAGTCATACAGAGAAAGACAGATACCATATGTTTTCACTCCTATGTGGATCTTGAGAAACTTAACAGAAGACCATGGGGGGGGGGGTGGGAATTAGAGAGGGAGGAAGGCAAACCATAAGAGACTCTTAAAAACTGAGAATAAACTGAGGGTTGATGGGGGGTGAGAGGGAGGGGAAAGTGGGTGATGGGCATTGAGGAGGGCACCTGTTGGGATGAGCACTGGGTGTTGTATGGAAACCAATTTGACAATAAATATCATATTTTAAAAAAAAGGTCACTTCTGCTTTGGATATGCTCATTCTGGGGCCTGGGATGAAGCAGAAATGCATATCCAGGACATAATCACCTCATGGTGACCCAGCCAAAGTATACAAGCGCTTAAGACCTCTCTCTGCTCACATCACATCTACCAACATCCCATCATCAAAAGCAAGTTACAGAAGTAACTGGCCAAGTCTAATATCAATGTAATATACACTACACCCATAATGGAAAGGCACTGCAATATTATATAGCAAAGAGCATGGATGTACTATAACAAAGAAGTGAAGAATTCGAACCAATGACCCAATCCATGACAACTTCTAAAGTCTTTTTCAATGTTGCAGTTTTGCATTCTGTAATTCTATGACAGAGATTCATGAAGATGTGTGAACTCCCTTAACTCTCCAGTTACTCACTTTCTTGCCTCCCAAACTCCTCAAAAGACCACAGATAACTAATCTCAACCAAACCAATCCTTTTTGTAACCCTTTCTATCTCAAAGGAAAAGTTACCCCCCTCTTCAACCAAGCCCCATTTGTAAGCTAAATTCAACCCCAAAGTCTCAGAAACTGATTCACCCCTATTTCTTCTTTTTCTCTCCTAAATCTTCACCTTGGATCCTTTCCTGACATACAATCAAGTATTTGGCCTACAACATGAAAAATAAAAACTCTCCTATGGCATTACATCTCCTCCAGCACTCTATTACTCTGAAATCTGGCCACAACGGCTCGCTCACACAAAGAACAAAGAGGTTGTATTTGCCAACTCTCTTGTTTGTTGTTGCAGGGTTTGGTGAGGCACGATAATAGCACTTCTCTTCCCTGTCCAAGTTCTACATCAAACGAGAAAGAAGAAAAAAGGATGAAGCTAATATGGAAGAAATACGGTCTGTATGTGAAAACCAAATACACCTATCCACTTCCTACTTCCTTCTGGACCAGTCAATCTGAGAGTAAGTTGGAGTCTGCAGGATAGACACACTTAGCCCAGGTTTCTGTCTCACTGTCCTAGGAAGAAAAAGCCAAATCCCATACTACTCCAGTGGTCAGTTTTGTTAATAGATATACTGCAGTCAAGAAAAATGGACCAATAATATTTATTTTAGACCCAAGAAAGAGATGAAGAAATAAGTGTAAAGTGCATGAGTAAACTGCCCCTCATGGAGACCAGAAGACTAGAGAAGAGGTGCTTCGTCTCTAAATTACTTTACAGGTCTTTAATTTGCTTGAGTTCTTTGGGATATTCACACTATTGTTCCTTCTCGGCCATTTATGCTTCCCTGCCTCTGGAAAGCTTTTTTTTATCTTAAGTTCTAAGATACTCCCCTTTCCAGGTTTTCTTCTTACTACCTGCCCTATTTTATCTCCTTAAAATAGGATATTTATGGGGACAATACCCTGTTTTCCCATTCTCTGTTCTCCCATTTCTCTTAGAAATCCCATCCATTCCTGTAACTTTCACTGTCACTCATGGGATGTAGATCCATATAAATGGATATTTACCTGGCTACTAGGCCTCTCTCCTCAAGGCTGCCCATTTACATCTTGAATTCAAAATGCCAAAACAGATTTGTCATCTTCTCCCCAAAGCAAACTTTATCTCCTATTATCTCTGCCTTTGTATGTAGCACTAATACTCACTCAGTCTTCCAAGCCAAAAATATTAAGAAACATCTTGACTACTCTCTCTCCTCTCCCCCTCCACCCTCTCTAGCACATTACTAGGTCCAATGAACTTCATTTCCTAAATGTCTTTCAAATCAGTTTCTTCCTTTCCATTTCTACTGCCTCTGCCTTGGATTGAACATTCACTATCTATTTAAATTTAATTTACTACAGTATTTCTTCAACTACTATACCCAGTTTCCACTCCTTTATAATGGACATTATTTGGGTTGGGCTGTTTATTTTTCTCCTTTTTTTTCTTCCAATCTAACATCAACTACATCTTTTGTTAACAGCATCCCAATTTTGTTGAGTGAACATAAGAAGTGAGCACACTATTTTTTAAAAATACTTTTCAATTGATGACCTTTGTGTAACATATATGGCAGGCCCCATTCACTGTAATATTTGATTAACCAGAAGTGTCTATTGATTAATAATGGTGGAACAGACAAATTACAACAATATATTAAGGGCCAAGGAATTAAAAAACAATAAAGGCTTTCATAATAAAAGTTAAAGGCATCAAACGACAGGATCACTGATTCTTTGTTTCTCCTTCCTGGTCACTAGTAATGTTTTAATATCCTCAGGGCTCAACTGTGTAACTTCTGTGGGTTTTGTTTTAAGTTGAACATGGTTCCTTTGTGTAGTATTGCCTCTGTAACAATATCCAAGTTAGTAAAACTCACTCCATAAGCTTATGCTATACAAATTTGTGCTTTCATCTCTATAACTCCCCCTGAAACACTTTTCTATCAAAGTAACAGTTACCTTAGATGTGTTCAAACCCACCTAAACATAAAGTATTCACTTTAGTCTGTCACACACTGTTTCCTCTACCTTGTACACTAGAAGGAAGTCCTTTGGTTTGAAAGCTTTGCCAGCATTTGAGAAAGTAAATCACTTTCAAGTTCAGGGTGAATATTTTCAAAAGGATTTTACAAAGGGTTTTAATGACAACACAGCCTCTCTTCCCCCACCCTCAGCTCAAGCCTGATTTTGAACTCTTTAAATTCAACACCAAGCTTAGATTCTCAGACTGTAAGAGCTGAAAAGAACTTTTGTTTCCATCTCAATCCCACCTACTCATTTTACAGTCAAGAAGATAGACACCTGGAGAGAGAAAAGCATTGTTCAAGGTCCTGATATGTTTGTCATGTTTAAGATGTATTTCCCTAATAGTCTCAGGATTTGAACAGAAGGGATTTCGGTAGCCCTCACATTGAGGCACCTCTCTCGCCTGGTTCCATGGCTGCAGGCTGCAACTCAGGGGCCATTCATGATCTCCCATAAAAGGTCAACTTTTGCCTCTTTTCCTTAAACCTGAAGAACCCCTTTCAGAGGGAGGAGCCATTGGGGGTAGGGGTGGGGAATTTTTGCTAAGACAGAGCAAGGAGCCACTGCATCTGGTGGCTTATCCTCCTTCTCAGAAAGAACAGTCCTGGGGTATCTAGATGTTGCCAAAGCCACTGACTCACAGAGGCAGCTGGGTATCCAAAACGAAAGACTAGAGATGCCGCTGGCTGCCCAATAGAATGGTAAAGGGGAAAGGGAGGAGCAAGGGCAGTGGCAGCAGAATTCACAATTCTTTGTGCCCAATCACAAAGATAAAATGGTTGGCATTTCCCCCTTCCTTTGGCAACTCCCCTGCACGCATACACATACGTATCCACACAATAACAACAATAACCCCTACGTGTCCTAGCCAGCTACCATTTTGTGACTTTCCTACATATTTATACCAGTCAGTCTGAGGGTACGATGGGGAAACAAAACATACAGTGTAGCTTCCTCCAAGTGTCTTACTCCCACAGTATAACCTGTATTTTATAACCTCCAGAATCCCAGGTTTGAATTTTTCCTCTCCTTCCAGAGTCATCATTCTTACTTTGTATCCTAAAGTATAAGGAATATCTATAATAAAAGAGCTAAGAGTCCAGTAAATACCCTCTACTTCTAGCAAACAGAAAGTGCAAGTATTCATTTTCCAATTCTTTTTTTTTCAGTCACCCAAGAAGACAAGTAAAGGGCAGATCCAACTCAAAATAAAGAGCACCTACACTATTACACCATGAAATGTGAAACGATGTGTACCTTACAGTGACGATATCCTCATCACTGCAAGTATTCAAGCAAGGATGATAAAAACAGCTGATCAAGATTTTGTTAAAGGGGTAACACTGCATATCAACTATACTCAAATATTAAAAATTAAAAAAAAAAGATTTTGTTAAAAGGAGTTCAGACAACTATCTAAGGGTTGGCAAAGGTGATCTTTAAGTTGCCTTCTAAGACTATAAGAGCAGTTTGTGGATATGAACTGAATGTGACTCCAGCCTTAATTGGAAAGTGAATCGCAAATGGAAATAAGAGAAAGGCAGAACAAGACTTCACGGAAGCTAGTAGGTTTCAAAGGATACCAGTTCTACACATCAAAACATCAAGGCAGGAAGTCCTTGATTTAGTCAATATTTATCTTTCAGGTTAATCTGTCTGGACATTGAACAAAAACAAGAATTAAGTGCTATGGCTCTCTCCCCCATATACATAACTACTTAAGCAATGCAAGCAAGATTGGTGTCTGGCTACATAAAAATTGGCAAAATGGCCTAAAGAGCTAGTAAAAAATCATTATTTTATTTCTGAGAATTGAATACCATTGTAGTTAAGGCAAACAATTGGCATTGCACTCAGCTGCAGCTGGTAGAGAACCCATTTGTATATGCGAATTGACCAGTTAATATTATTACAAAGTGTCATTGATCCTAGAAAGTGCGAATGATAACAAGGCTGACAACTTTCACTTCCTTTTTCCTATCCCATCACAAACCAAAAGTTTTATAGTTGTTAATCGCTTTTAGAGGTAAAAACTTCACATTATTTGAACAGCGTTCCCCCTGCTGCACAACTTTCCTCTTTCAGAGAGGGGACCAGTTAGACAGAATTGGTTCAGAATCAAGTGGCAGAAGAAAAATTCATGATCCAAGAGAAGAGGTCACTTAATATAACAAGGACAAAAAATATCAGTGTAAGAAATAAGAACAACATATTAGTGAGCAGTGGTATACAAAGGGTGAGGGTATTTTAACACTGACATCGTTTAGAACCGCTGATACATGAGGATAATATAAAAAAGACCAAATCTGAGTCAGTTTAATTACTGCTCTTCAATTTTACAGAGACAATGCCTCCCCTCATTGCTGCACTAGGGTGGAACCTGACTTCCCTCACCCATGGTGAGCCACTGTTCATGAGCATCCTGTACTTGTCTCCCTTCATAGCTCCTTTATAACACACCTTCTTGGGGAGGGATAGGCCACATCTGCTAATGGTCCCCAGGGTGTCTTATTTTGCTAATCAAGATAATGAATAAAAAGAGTTGAGAAATGGAAGGAGTCAAAAATAAAGTAGGGATTCTTTTTTTCTTAATTGAAAAGAGATATAGAGGAACAGAAAAGAAATAGGTGGTCCAAAAAAGTGCAATGGGTAAGACAACCCCTGTTCCACCACCATAACCACCAGCACTGTAACCACTGCAGTGGAATTAAGGATGCATTCAGGATTCAGGAGTCAAGAAACTGTCGAGCTGAACTTCCGGAAGGGATAGGAATGGGAAGCGAGAAAAGTTTGCGGATACCAGCTCAGAAGTCCTTTAGCTTAAACAAGACTGGGCAGACTGCAAAATGGACATGGACTGTAAATGAGCCACCTGGCCTTGTCTGATCGATGGAAGCGAAGGCAGAGTATTTATGTGTAGCAAAGAGTAACGACCAACGGGCTGTCTTGGTTTGTCACCTTTAACCTGGGGAGCTCAATACAGGTTAAAACTCTTGAGATCCAAGAATCTTTCTAACTTTTCTGAGAGTCATTTCTACCCCCACTCTAAGTAGGGAAAATGAGGGACAAAGGCTCAGTTCACTTCCTTGGGGTCACACAACAAGTATAGAATGCAACAGAAAGTAATACACAGGCTTCATATTTCCCATTTCCCATTTTACCACCCCCTCCACTGAGCCTCTTCTTCCTTCTCTTCCTCTCTGGACAACAATCTTCAAAGCCAACCAAAGCCAGCACACATACAGTAAAACATCACATATGTCTGTGATTTAGTTCCCCCCAGAAAGATCATGATTTTATGAATATCCCTGAAACTAGAATGAGAACCCCTGGGTTTTCTCTGTTGTCCTTAGAATGGGACCTGAGGATAGTTAATATGCCAGGGAAACACAGGGCACTACTGTCCCTGTTTTTAACTCCTCCTTTTCTCTCTTGTTACGAAACTTCTCCAGCCAAGTTATCTTTCTTCCTTTCATCCTTCCTTCCTTCCTTCCTTCTTTTCTTCCTTTCTTTCTTGCTTGCTTGCTTGCTTTCATAGCAAGCTTGCACAAACTGTGAGTGAGTGAATGAATTCACAGATAAATAAAAGTCTGTCTTCTCTTTGGACACTAATGAAACTTAAAAATTACTTCAGCACTTTGTGAGGAGACCTAGAAGTCTACCAACTTTGCATCATAATTATTGAAGGCACGTAGGCTATCTGATTCCATGCAGAGAAAATTAAAATAACAAAAGCAAAGATCTTATCCATTAGGAAATGTGTGTAGTGCTGACGCTCTGATATTTATCTTGCTCACTCCTAATTTCTTCAGATCCCTCACATCAGAGAAGTTAAAATCTTCCTTTGCCTTATCTCTGAATAAATTAAATTTCTGATTAAAGCCAATGGGCAGTTTTACATAAAGGAGATTTTAAAAATGAGAAAAATTCTTGCAGGAGTGATTTCAGAGCTGGGTCCTCAACTGCAACAGGACAGTAAGTCGTTGACCTTTAAATTCAGTGAAGGCTGTACAGCCCAGACTTACTGTTCTTCTCAGGGTGGTAGGGTGAGTATTCTGGGAGTCTTGCCAAATGTCCTGTCTCTAAAGTCCATGAGAAATAAGAAGAGTAGTTATTTTCTACCATTTTAACCATTTAAATGATTATTACACAGGAAGAACTGATCTTTTTGGTTCTCTATGACCCAGAAACTTTATCAGTGCATCTGTCCTTTTGCAGTGAACTCACTTGTAATGGATCAGAGTTAAAAGATTTACAGAAGATAAAAATAATTCTACTTCTGGGAGAACAGTAGTTTAAGGATGATCCATATGTTTGACATAGTAAGTATAGCTCTTCTCCTACTCTCTGGAATAAAGGGAAGTTTTCCAACTGTGGAACGAGAAAAGACGATTAGAAAGGTATCTTTAGAGAAGTAGACTTCTCAGCAGCACTCTGCCAGACAGTTTCTTCCTGTCTCAGCACTCAAGGGCTAGACAAATAATCCCTCCCTGCACCGTGAGACTGAGACGTCATTAATATCCAAAGATAAAAAACAGTTTGCCCATGGGGTGTGGTCAGAGTGGCTACTGGGCAGGGTAACCAAAATAGTCAGAAAATCTGAAAAGTATTTTGGTACATGGCATCAAATCCTTTCTGGAACAGTATCGATTATAATAATCTAATTAATTAATTAAACTCAAGTGATGCTGATCAGTGAGATCATTAACCCAGTATCCACAGAGCCAAATAGCACAGCCTTCCACAGACAACTGAGCATTCTGGGCAAATGGTCAATGAAAAAGTGCAACCTTGTTGAAAGAAACACACAAAGCTGCACAGGAAAAAAACACAAAGATCAGAAAGCCTTTGTAAGCAATTGAAGGGCTTAGGTATTTGACCTTTTAAGAAAGTTTGTTCATGCTGATACGAAAGGCAATATAGGAATGTGAAATCACAAAGAGACAAAACAACACAAAACAAAAACAAAGAGCAACATCAATGAAACAGCAAGATATAAAGCAGAGAAACCACTTTTATTTTTTTTTTAACGTTTATTTATTATTGAGAGACAGAGAGACACAGAACATGAGCAGGAGAGGGGTAGAGACAGGGGGAGACACAGAATCCGAAACAGGCTCCAGGCTCTGAGCTGTCAGCACAGAGCCCGACGCGGGGCTTGAACTCACAAACTGCAAGATCATGACCTGAGCCGAAGCCGGTCACTTAACCAATTGAGCCACCCAGGCGCCCCAACAAACCACTTTTAAAAATTAAGCATAGGGGTACCTGGGTGGCTCAGTCAGTTAAGCATCAGGCTCTTGGTTTCAGCTCAGGTCATGATCTGACAGTTCATGAGTTCGAGCCCCACGTTGAGCTGTGTGCTGACAGTGCGGAGCCTGCTTGGGTTTCTGTATCCCTCCCTCTCTGCCCCTCCCCTGCTTGCTCTCTCTCTCTCTCTCAAAATAAAGAAAAATAAATTAATAATAAAATAAAATAAAAATTAAACAAAAATATACAGGGAATCTGTGAGCCCATAGACCAAAGATGTTACCAGATTTTAATAAAGGAAAGCAGGAGTTAAAAAAAGAGTCATGCCTGTAGATAGTCCTAAATAATTTAGAAATCTGTTTATAGTTCATCTTCTATGTTAGTCTAGATTTGTTCAGTTAATTCCTTTGTGTCTGTGGTTCTGAGTTAAAGCTAAAGGATCTTATTCAGCTGTGAGAGTAGAAACATTAAAAAAAATTTTTTTAATAATTCAACCAGATATATATGAGCCTGACTTTGGTGCCTTGGCAGCAATAAATGAGACATCTTTCATAACACTAATAAAGTTCTTGGGTCTGAACTGGAACCAGGGTTCCTCAACTTTGGCACTTCTTGTATTTTGGACTGGATCATTTTTTATCATGGAAGGCTGTCCTGTGCACTGTAGGATAGATATTCAGCAGCATCTGTGAAAATAGCATGTGCGCGCGCACACACACACACACACACACACACACACACACACACCCAGAGCTGTGTCAACCAGAAGTGTCTTGATGGGGTATGGGGAGGGAGACAGGCAGCAAAATTGTCCCTGGTTGAGAAACATTTAGACTACATCTAAATCTAGTAAGAACATTGCCCAGCAAATAATGGTGATAATTGCTACTCCACATGATGGTCATGCAGCATTTCAAATTTAAATTCTTGGCCTTATTAATCTCTTCAGATCAAATTTCCAAAGGGGTCTTTGATTTCTGCAAATGTCATTACATATTTGCTTGCAGGCAGTTAATTAAAGTCAAATTTAAACTACCAATGTTGAAATAAAATCCCCAAATTTCTCTGCCATAAAATCAAAGTATGTGTGAACACAAGAGAGAGAAAGAAGTGCATGAACTTTTGTTTGTTCTTTTTTGAAGGACATGTATGTGCATTTGGAAACATTTCTGTTCACTTTTTAGGACACACACATTACAATCTACCCTTGTCATTCTGACAAATGTTTCCTTCACTGTTGGAAGTAATTCAAACTAAGAAGATATGGATCTGCCCTCTTACACGCACTTTGAATCTACGTAAAGTTGGGTGTAACCACTTATTGATTCATACAAGTTCTCCACATTGCCTTCCAGAGCAGTTTCAATAAGGAGAAAAAAAAGGAAAATACCAAGGGTACTGTCTTAATGGCAGAGTCATTAATAGTGATCAACTACCAGTCATATGGTTTTGATGAAAAATGGCTTGCAGAGAGGGACTCCCACAAGAAGACAGCGTATCAGTAGTTACATTTTGACATTCAGAAAAAATTAGTGTGATTATGGTTTCCTCAATGGTTTCCTCCAAGTCTGTGGAGGCAGTAGCCATTCACACTTCTCCAGGTTTCTCTGACACTACCTCTTCTCCAAAAGTTTTTGAAGAACATCTGAGTCTAGGTGATGTCCAAGGTTATTTCAGCAACCCTAATCTGAGACTTATGCAGACTACCATGTGATGCTATTTGTGTTTTGGATGACATGAGCAAGCAACATTGTTTTATGATGTTGAAGCCTGGAACCTTCTAGGTCCCCCTTTGATTTGAATGTCCTTACCCAGCTGACCTCCATACACATTTGACCAACTAATAAATCTTGATTTCTTTGTTTTACAATCTGAGGTTGACGCTACACCTGAGTCTTTGGAAATGGCATTTGTAATTGGTCTGCTTGGCATTTGACTGCCTTCTTTCCCACATGCCTTTGATCTGTCTTGCCCCCATTTACTCTCCTTGCCTTACAAGGACCCTCAGGGAAAACCTTGACCACATTCCAGTTGTAGACTCCAACATTTTTACTGATCACTGAGGGAAACCACAAATCTTTACCTTTCCTTTATGAACAATAAAAACTGAGAAACTTGTAGTCGATAATAAAATACACAGAGGTATGTGGTCTAGATTGATTCAAAATTCTAAATCTTAAATCAGCCTATTTTTTACCAAACTGCTTGGCAGATTATATTTTCCAAAGTGGTAGCAGTTCTCCCATCCCACATCTCCTTTTAAAATATTGCCACTTCGTCCATCAAGAGGTCTTCTAGGTCTTCTCCTCTTAAACATGGGCAGGACTTTTTGACTTCCTCAGCCAACAAAGTGTAACCAGAGAGAGACTTTGTGACTTTCAAAGGTAGGTCATGAAAATGCCATGTATTTCTACCTTATTCTCCTAGGACACTCACTCTTGAGAACCCAGCCACCATGCTACAAAGCCTAAATAGTCCATGGAGAGGCCCGTGTGAAGACGGACTAAGGACTCTGGTTCACAGAACCTGCTGAACTCCCAGCTGACTATCAACACCAACTGGCTGGATGACATGCCTTCTTGAAAGTAAATCCTTCATTCCCTGAATTAATGAACCTACTCAACCAACATCATTAGAGACAAGTCTGAGAAAAGGCAATTTGAGCCCTTCCCAAATTGCAAGTTTGTGAGCAAAATAAATGCTACTTTAATGCCACTAAATCTGGGGGATAATTTGTTATGCAGTAGTAGATAGCTGATATATATTTGAGGGTTTCAGGAACTAGCAACTGTAGGTCTAAAACATAATTCCAGAAATTTCTCCACATAAAACAAGGGCCAAGGTAAATATTTTTAAATGTTTATTACAAGACTGTTTAAAGAAAAAAAATAAAAATCCAAGTGCCCAATAATTTGGTATTGTTTAAATACTATATGGCACATTTGTGCAACGGTGTGATGCTGGGCCATTGTTTGAAAAGGCGACATTTAAAGTTTATTGAGATAACAATTTTTAAATATTTATTTTTGGGAAACTGCAAAGGGAGAGGGGCAAAAAGAAGGGGCCAGAGGATCTGAAGAGGGCTTTGTGCTGACAGCAGTGAGCCGGAGCAGGGCTCCAAATCACAAATGTGGAGATCATGACCTGAGCCAAAGTCGGATGCTCAACTGACTGAGCCACTCAGGCGCCTCAAGATAGCCATGTTTAAAACAGTATGCATATAATGATTCCATTTTTGTGATGTGTGTCTGTATGTAGATGCACATATTTACATGAGGGGAAAATCTTAACACCTATACTTCAAAACATGCACCAAGGTTACCTCTGCATAAGGGGCTAAGGAGTGATTTGGGGGACTTTTTTCCTGCTCATCTGAATATTCTCTTTTTCTGACTGAACACGGAATGACAAAGTCATTTTTAAAGCCTTTAGAGAAATCAAAGGATTCTCCTTATAATTTTAGTACAAAAGAAAGGATCACATGGGGCCATCTCTGTTTGTGGTTGTTTTCAGAAAGTGGACTGACTTGCGGCATATTCAGATGCGCACCACTGGAGGTTGTGTTGTACCAGGATTCCTCTCCAATCCCTGATTCCATGTTTCCCTCTATTTGATTTTCCAGGGTCTCCAGATCAGAATGATACAAATTTCTCTTCCTTCCAGAGTAGCAACCAGGAGGCCAGCGGCGCAAACACCAAGCAAAGAAACGCCTCTGGGCTTGAAGGGTTAGGGGCTGGCAGCAACACCGTCAGCAATAATGCCAGCACCTAGTGTGACTTTTCAAATTCCCTGTCACAATGGGGAGGTGATTCGAGGGACTGTTTCGTGTGGAAGGAAAGTTAACGCCTTGCTTCTAAAAGAGCAAGGATGCACAAAGTCCTAGATGATGGTCAAAGAGAAGAAAACACCCGGGTCTCCAAAACAAGGCAACTTTGCCGACCCAATCTAGAATTTGAAATCACCTCTCAGGTTTTCCCATATAATTATACACCTGCTGCCTTGTTAGAAAGCCCTTGTTTCCTTTTCTTCTGCCTTCAAATGGTACATTCACAACTGTGCTCTGCCCTCCCCTGGTTATGCTAAGGCCCATAACCTTAATGTATCAGCACATTACCCCTCCGGGCTTTCCACAGGTGTCTGTGTCGGGGTGAGGGTGGAGCTAGAAGGGTGTCCTTTCACCAGTCCAGGCACCTTGAAACCTGAACTTGAAACTCATGCTCTTCGAAAAAAGGACTCTAGCTGCATAGTTTAAATGGCTGCCAGGCAAGTGGCAAGCTAACTCACTTCAGAATAAAAGGGAAAAGCTGCTGCCGTATTTTCCTCTATCGTCTCCCCTTTTCCTACTGCAAAGGGGACTTTTCACTGAAGTTATTTGCTGTAGAACACAGCAAAGTTTCATTCCTATTCCTACATGGACTACAGTTTAGCCGAAACCACCTGGCCTGGTGTCACAGCCCAGCCCTGGAGACTCTGCACTCTAGGTCTACACATAAAGTTGGTCCTAAGTACCTGTTACAGTCAGCAAGGGATACAAGGGAAGGGCTGCCGGTTAGAGACAAAGTATCGCTGGGAGCCAGTTACCTGCCTGGGTGACTATCACAGTAGAAGGCTAAAATGCAAACAACCCCCAAGATGTTAACCCAGGTTTTCCCAACCACATGTAGGAGGTCCAGGGTGTGTGTCTCTCTCTCTCTCTCTCTCTCTCTCTCTCTCTCTCTCTCTCTCTCTCTCTCTCTAATTTGGAGACACAAAGTAGGAGAGAAGAGTAGACAATAGCATTTGTGAACTGTTTGTTGACTTCAAAGTAGCCTAAGTAATTCCTAAGTACCAGACACACAACGTACAAATTTTGTAAGGAAGCTTTTGAATGCTCCAATCTTGGAGGTTTATTTTTGCTCTATCATTTACTGATGTGTTAAGTATGTGCTAAATACATCATTCTTACCCTGTATGATGGTGGATTTCATGTGTCAACCTGACTGGGCTACTGGCTGCCCAATCATTTAGGCAAACATTGTTCTGGGTGTGTCCGTGAGGGTGTTTCTGAATGAGATTAACATTTGGTAGCCTCCCTGATGTGGGTGGTCCTCATCCAGTCAACTGAAGGCCTGAAAAGAACAAAAGGCTATGGAAGAAGCCTTGGTTGATGAGCTGGGAAGTGGCTTCTTTCCTGCCTTCAGACACAAACTTATACCAACAGCTCTCCTGGATCTCAGGCTTTCAGAAGTGGACTGGAACTATCAGCTCTCCTCGGTTTCCAAAATGCCTTGCCAGCTGTAGACCTTGGAACTTCTCAGCTTCCATAATCATCGATCCAGTTCTTTAAGATAGATAGATGATAGATAGATAACTTTGTTTCGCCCCAGAGAACCCCAATACAACCTGCTTCTTCGGTTATAATATGGAAGTAATGCCTATCTGGTAAAGCAAATGAAGTAAATACAATGAAATACATCAGGCCTGGTACAAAGTAGGCACACAGTAGGCATTCTCCCTAAACCCGGGTTTCCTGCAATAAAGTTTGCTTGCAGGCTCTCCTCTTTTTAGTAAACCAGTACTCTAAGAGATATCTGTACTAGGTTCATTGGGTATGTGACAAAGTCCACAAACTCATGTATATGATAAACATCACCTATTTCCTTTACAGAAACTTAATTCAAAGTCCAGGAACACATCCCGCCAGGCTGGAAGTTAATTCTTAGAGGTTAATATTAAGATTTCCCAGGGGAGAAATCCAAGACATTTTGTGGTGTCCAAAAAAGACAGAAAAAAAGTAACATTTAATCACTAGTCATGGTTGATGTTCCTGTTGGCCAGGTCACCCCCCTTGAGGTTCAGATGCATCTGCTTCTGTGTCATGCATGGTTCCCTGAAGTCGAGGTGGAGGCTAGGCTCCCTGAGGCCCAGGGCTCCACCAGGCTAGCCACCCCCCACACACCATGCTCAGCATCTATAATCCTGAGGACTCCTCAGGAGCTGCCATCCTGGAGGGGACCTACTCAAAGAGAACTACTCGTGTTCATATCATATTTCACCTGATTTGAGACAATGTGAGCAAGTGTAAAATAGATCACTCTACAAGTTAAGTAAATAAAGGGCATAGAGGATAAAAGCACCACCTGAATACAGGAAAGAAGAATAATTTCTATTATCATGTCTTTTTGTAAACCTAATTCTCAGAGCCAACTCCCAGCAAAAGTCTGGAATAGAATAGATTATACTCACTTCTGGAGGCTGAAATAAATAGCATTTTGTAATCCTATACTTCAGAGAATGCCATTGAGAATGTAGAGTGGCAGTTTTTAACTTTTTGCTATTTTGAACTTTATATTATTTCTGCATCCAGAAAGTCAGAGGTGAGCTCACGCAGGTGAATACAGCTATGCTGAAAGCACAAAAAAAGGCAACTGGAAGAAACAACTTGTTTTTTAAAAAAAATTAAACATGGGTGCCTGGGTGGCTCAGTCGGTTAAGCGTCTGACTTCAGCTCAGGTCATGATCTCACGATCTGTGAGTTCGAGCCCTGCGTGGTGTTCTGTGCTGACAGCTCAGAACCTGGAGCCTGCTTTGGATTCTGTGTCTCCCTCTCTCTCTCTCTCTCTGCCCGTTCCCTGCTCATGCTCTGTCTCTCTCTGTCTCAAAAATAAATAAAACATTAAAAAAACTTTTTTTTAATTAAACCTTCAAAGTATTTGTTAAAAACGGGTTGAATATAAGACCAGAGATCACCAATGAAGTTTCTATATTTCAAAAGAAAATACTTGAGGAGTGCTGGATTGAGAAAACCATGTAGGTGTCCCCTTTGCAGCACGCTAGCAACACCTAGGATTGGCCAACTCTGGCAAGATTTCAGATGACGCCAAGCTGGCTGGGTGATGGAGTCTGAGTTCAAAACCATCTTGTCAGCATGAAATAAGCTTCTAATAGTAAAAAAAAAAAATGTTTAACTATATAGTAATGATAATTTCCAATTACTCTAAACCCGAGTTGGGGGTTCAAATATCAGCTGCTCCAGCAGCTGTGCTTAGCAACATTTCTTAACAACAACATAGAGAGATGTAGATCCATAACAGTAATATGAAGCAACATAGCTTAAACAGCTTTGGTTAAACAGTAAAAATGTTTTTTACATTAAAAAAAAGGTGGGGGGGGGGGTAGTGTATGAATCTCATGGACTCACCAGCAGTAGAAATCACTAAGCATACATCAGTCACATCTTATCTGAAGTGCCATGCTCTGTTCTCAGTGCCAGATTTTAAAATAACATAGACTAGGATAGAAGATAAAATAACATAGACTAGGATAGGAAGAATTTCTTTGCTGACCCAGCATGGCTGCAGGAATAAGCAATTCTTTGTCTTTAGTGCTTGCCTCAACCCATCCAAGAGTGAATATCCTAGGAGACATCAACTCATTGACCGAGCTGAGATTCCTTCACCACCCTTTTGGTGGGCCAGAGTAGTCAACAAAAAGGATTGGGGGTCGGGTTGGGGGGGGGGGGGCGCAGCGGGGAAGAGGCTCCAAAATCTCCTGTGACTTGTGTAGTAAAAGTATGCACATCTGGACTTATTGTGCTACCAAGACAGGCTCACATAATAGAAAAGAGAGAACTTCTCAAAAAGAAATTGGGGTGGCAGATGCTGAGTAATCAGAACATATGCTGTTAATAAATGTAATGAGAACCATTTAGGTTAATATGGGGGAAATGAATTAGTAGTTGACTTATAGGTTAGTCATTTGTCTTTTCCTGCAGTGACTAGAATGGCTTTTGGACATGGTAGACTGCCCAAACACTGACTGATTTTGCTCTTTCATTTTAAGTCACACATTTGAGCCAAATCCAGGAGCAGTTGGGGAATCTTGGCTTGTGCACCTAGGCTAGGTTGCCCCACAAAAACAGACACTGCAGGGCAGGCCCAATAATGAACCTCATGGTGAATAATTTATCCCAAAGGAAGAGATAGTCAAGAGACACAAGGACAACAGGCCAGAAACATCAATAAAAGACAATTTTGAGGAAAGCACCGTATCCACCACCAAAGTTGTCTTGAAGGCCAGCTCAGCCCCCTGGGCTCAGTCCTGAATCTTAGTAGAAATAGTTGCAATGTATCTAAAAGTAAAAGAGTGCTTCTAGTTAAGACCGGGTAAGTTTACAGTCAAAGCCTCCCCATCCCCACCACACTTTGCTCCAAACAAATAGCAATGATAAACATCTTTAAAAGAAAATCTAAAACACACAGTCATGTTTTTATAGAGAAAAAAGTGATCTAGAACACAAAGCAGTGAGTGAGGCTAAAGCTGCAGACCCTCTGGGTCCTGGGTCTGAAGTCTGTTAGAGGCTAAGAAGGGTTAGAATAACCCCACCACCACCAGCACCACCTCCTGTATACACCACAGGAAACCTAAGCCCGAAATCAAGAACTATGGTGAGACTCCCTCATCATAAAATAGTTTAGCCACGTGGCACTGTGCTGTGTTGGACTATGTTCTATATAATACAGCTGCATAACCAAGAAAGGTAGGGAAAGTTGAGACCAATACAGCCTCTCTGTCATGATCCGGTTCAACCCACCTCCAGGTTCAGTGACCAAACAGAAGCTTTAATAGAAGATCTGAGGCTGCCATATTTGGAAGGGCCCACTTACAAGGCTGGGCCCCTGACTGGGCGTCTGGGAATTTGGCACCCAAATCACTCCTTAACTAATAAGAGAGGCTCATTGTACTTAGACTATTTGTACAATGTGATTTATGCTTAACATCTGCTTTCCTTCTGGGAGTCTGGAACTTTAGTCCATGCTCAGGAGAAGAGACCTATGTAATCAGCCCCCAATAAAAGTCTTGAACTCTGATTCTCTAATAGGCTCTCCTGAGCAGAAGTATTGCACACATACTTCCACACATACTTCCACATTTGTTTGCTTTAAACACACACACACACACACACACACACACACACACACACACACACACATATACACACACACACACACACACACACACACACACACACACACACACACACTTGGTATTTCTCTTTATGGAAGAAAAAGAGTATAAGGAAGCCTGTTCATGGATTTCTCCAGAATCTTCTTGTGTCTTTTTTCCTTGATGACCCTGTCATATATGCTTTCACTGTAATAGACCTCAGTTGTTAGTCCAACTATGTGCAGAGTTCCCTAAGTGCTTCTAAAAATTCTCCAAACATCTGTGGCCTTCAGGATCCCCAAAGTGGTGCTGGCCACAGGATTCACTAGACCAGCTCCAATTTGCTAAAATATGGCCACAGAATTATTTGAGGTGGGGAGGGCAGGGGGGAAGAAGAACAGCAGGGGATGACAAAATCCTGGTGCATGGATGATTATGGAGTTATTCAGAGCATAAAAGAGCAGCTTAACTGCTATCTGTTGTGAGAGGTGAAACTCACCCATGGAATTTGACAACAGATTTAAGCCCAGGAGCCTTGACTCATTGGACTCCCTGACTTCTTTGGGCCCTGCTAAGCTAAAAAGAAGAAAAAAGAGAAGCCCAGGTGATGCCTTTGGTTTTTTTTGGTGCTCTCCACCTGGTGGGAGGAAAAAGGGATCAAACATTCCCACAGGTTGGGCTTTCAATGGGCTACAGACCATAAAAGTTACCTGGTTAGTTGCTCTCACCTTCCCTTCAGGCAGAAGAAAAAAAAGTAGGGAGCACTCAAGCCTTTCACGCAGCCGGTCTAAAGCACCCCAACTCTTTGTATTCCAGCAGTAGCTGTACTTTTAACCCTGTAAATGCTGAATTTACTGCTAGGGCTTGGAGCAAAACTTGCAATGGGGGAAAAAAAGATTTGCATAAATGCCCTTGTGTTTTATGGCTATTTGTCTATGTATGATTAAAATTTATTTAAAAATTATCATACACTCACAATTTCATGAATGCTAGAGAGGGATCATCACGATCATGGAAAGACTCTAAGAAAAAAAATGTCAGTGGTACACAATTCCTTTGATTTTTGCCGTGAGTGGTTGAGTGAAATTTAAAGTCTGGGTATGAAAAACGGGACAAATCTCCATAACTGATGATTTTTGTTATAATTTTTGCTTATTGGAGCCTCTTTTTTATTTTTTTAATGTTTTTATTTCTGAGACAGAGACAGAGCATGAGCAGGGGAAGAGCAAAGTGAGAAGGAGACACAGAATCTGAAGCAGGGTCTAGGCTCTGAGCTGTCAGCACAGAGCCTGACGCGGGGCTCTAACTCATGGAGTGTAAGCTGAAGTCCAACACTCAAACGACTGAGCTACCCAGGCGCCTCTTATTGCAGCCTCTTTTAAAGGGGTCTCCAAATGGAAGTATGCTTTTAATTAGCTTTAAAAAGCAGTTTTTAGTTTGCTAATGAGTTCCTATTGAAACCAAATCCCGACCCTTAAAGACTGATGATTCTTTTCCTGCCTAATGTGCATATTTTAGAGTGGGTCAATCTGGACACTCAGACAACGGGAAAAAAAGGCCTTGGGAAAGCCTCATTATTTGGACTTTGAACACAGCTCTCTGGCCTTGCAGTGTCTCAGGTTTGCTACTGCAGAAGAAAATTGGTTGCTGGCATTTTTGTAATTTTGAATTCAAACTCCTAATTGCCTAGACTTAAGCTGAAATCTTATACTGTCTGCTATGGGCTATTTTAGCCTTAGTACTCAGCTGTGCTAAACTGAAATCAGATGAGATCTCTCCACTCAATGAATAAGACTAAGACTCTGGGACTGTTGCAAATTTAGAACAGCCCTCAGTGGGGTGTAAACTGTAAAATCATTGTAGATGCTGGCTGGTCTGAGTTAGATACAGATGTCCATGGAATGGGATTTGTTCCCTGATATCCATCTGATATTGAGCGGACTGACTCTTTAATCCTGATACAGAGACGAGTTGCATTCATAACTTCCGGTGCCTGCCCAAAGCTGTAAATTGAGGTAGGCATATCACTCAAGGAAGTCACCAAGCTTTCTAAGATCTTTATGGTTAAGTGGGATTTGTTTAACTGGCTAAATCTAGGACTCTGGAAGGCACGACTGAAATCAATATTGCAGGGTGGTCCCTAGATTGTGGGTTCCTAATGATACTAATTTTGCTAGAAAGATATCTTGAATATCTTTATCAGGTGAAGTGGGTAGACTTCACAGAAAAGAGCTAATATAGCAGACCTTAGGTTGGCATATTTTGAAGGGCTTGCTTTCAAGATTGGCCCTGAGCTGGCATCTGGGAACTTGGCATTCAAACAGGTCCCCTACTTATGAGGGAGTCTCACTGTACCTAGACTGTTCATACAGTGTATTTCATTGTTAATACCTGCTTTTCTTCTGGGAGTTTGGAATTTGGGTACATACCAGGCAGAAGGTACCTATGTGATCAGTGCCCAATGAAAACCTTGGGCACTACAGTGGGTTGAATAGTGGCCCCTCAAAATTCATGTCCAAGCCCTCATACCCAGAGCCTGTAAAATATGATTTGGAGAAAAAAGATCTTTGTAGATGGAATTAAGTTAAGCGTCTTGAGATGAGATTATCCTAGATTTAAGATGGTCCCTAAATCCAAAGGTAGGTGTTATTATAGGAGAAAAAGCAGAAAGAAATTTCAAACAAAGAGAAACACAAAGGCCATGTGAAGACAGAGGCAGAGATTGCTGTGTCTACAATACAAGGAACACTAAGGTTTGCCAACAGCCACCAGAAGCTAGGAGAGAGGTATGTAACAGCTTCCCCTTCATAGTCGTCATAAGGAACCAAGGCTCCCAACACCTTGATTTCAGATTTCTGGCCTTCAGAATATGAGAATACACTTCTGTTGTTTTAAGCCATCAAGCTGTGGTAACTCATTATGGCAACCTTAGGAAACAAATACAGGCCCTGAGTCTGTAATGGGCACAGCCTATTACACACATCTTTCTGCATTTGTTACCACTAGAGAAGGAAACATGCTAGGTGTGTCTCTTCACAGAAGAGAGAGGGTATAACAAAGTCTGTGCATTTCTCCAGACTCCTCCCATGTCTTTATCCCTTACTGATCCTGCCATGTATCCTTTAGCAAAAAGAAACCTTAGTCCTGAGTACGACTATGCACTGAGTCCCATGAAGCCTTCCAGCAAATCACTGAATATATGGGTGGGTCTTGAGGACCCCCAAAATAGCTGGATATATAACATCCTCAATATCTAACAGAACATGAGCTGTAAGTCATTATTGTAAGATCTAATGGTGAGCTAGAAAACCCAGTGGGGCAAAACATAAAAAACCCTATTCAGAATGAAGTTAGTAGAGAGAGGAGGAGAAAACACTAACTCAAGGAAAGCCTGCAAGTAACGGTCCAAAATACATGTGAAAACTAATGCTGAGAGAGTGCCTAGAAAATCAGCAATAGGCTGTTAACGCCCCTGATCTACCATACCAGACAAAATTAATGCAGAAATTACAAAATGATTTTAAAATAAGATTTAACATTCTTAAAGATATAAAAGACTGAATAAACCCATTAAGAATGAGACATATTGACACAAAAACAGGGGAAAAAGGAAACATATTTTTTTAACGTTTATTTATTTTTGACACAATGTGAGAGACAGAGTGTAAGCAGCGGAGGGGCAGACAGAGGGAGACACAGAATCTGAAGCAGGCTCCAGGCTCTGAGCTATCAGCCCAGAGCCCGACACAGGGCTTGAACTCACAGACTGTGAGATCTTGACCTGAGCCAAAGTCAGAAGCTTAACCGACAGAGCTACTCAGGCGCCCAAAACACACATTTTTTAAAAAGAACCAATCAGAAATGCTAAAAGAAATATAAATTAAGAGGATCCAACATGAATCTACAAACATTCAACGAGAGATCAAGAAGAAAAGAACAAAGGGAATGGCAGAGAACCAATATTGAAAGATTAAAAGTCTGAGAGGTGAGCAGATAAATCTACATTAGCACATCCAGTAAAATCTAAAACAGTAAGGGGGAGAAAACCTTAAAGAACATTGGGGAGAAAATAGCCTACAAACTAATGACTAACTGACTAAACATAGACTTCTAATCAGAAACAATAGATAGCAAAAGACAAGAGAGCAAATCTCCAATGTACTGAGAGAAAATACCTGTTTATCAAGAATTCTAGATGCAGTTAAGCTAGTATTCAAAATATACATTTTTATATACATAAAATTAAAGGAGCTTCTACAGTCTCTTGCTTAACAACTACTAAAGGAAGTATTTGAGCAAAAAGAAAAGATAATCCAGAGGGGAAAAGAAAGATGAATGAGATATGTGGTGCACAGATATTAGGAAAATAAATTGCTAAAGTTAGGTCAATTTTACTATTAAAAATGATACATTTTTGTATTGAAATCAAGTGACACTAAAACTCCAGACAACAACAAAGAATAAGTGAAGATTTATCAATATCTATGTAAAGTACACTGAAGCTCTTATACTATTAAAGAGAAGAGCAACACTGAATGACTTCATATCTTGTTAGGAAACTTTATAGTTAAGTGTGTGTATTAAACATTTCAGAAAACTATGCCATAGAGTATATGTCATACATAATGCAAATATATATTTAATACAAATAAACGTATGTGTGAAATACATAAATATGTATTTAATGTATTACACACTAAATACATAAAATGTATATATGTATTCTATACACATGTGATAAAATACATAGCTTCCAACCTAGCAAAGAAAACCAAAGAGGAAATAGAAAAAATATTAATAATCCAAATAAAGGCAGAAAAGTAGAATAAAGCAATCAATAAAAAGATTGACTTAAAGACTAGAAGAAGACAATAGAAAGAACTCTAAATATACCAGTAACATAAAAAATAAATGAAAGCAAATTAAACTCACCAGTTAAAAACCAATCCTTGGATTTTGTTTTTTTAAGAACAAATGGGATAAAAAATGATAGACAAAATAGAATTTAAAGATGAAAATCATTGATATGTGTCAAGCAAGACAGTAAATAATAAACCTTTGTCAGGAAGTTGCAAAACCATGCAATAATGTATCTATCAGTATATCCCAAAATATACAATACAATATATGACAAAAGTTACAAAAAGAAAATGACAAATCAATCATAAGAGCAAAAGATTTTACTATATCTATCATAGAAACTAATATAATATGCATAACTGATATAGCCTATAGAACATTTTTTAAAATATAATTAATAAGCTTGTTCTAAGAGTGATACACAGAACTCTACACTCAATAACTAAAGATAATGTATTCATTTCCAGGACACATGAAAATTCACTATGTACCAGTTCACAAGGAAATTTTCAATAAATGTTGAAGAATCAATATCTAACTACATTCTCTAACCACAACACAATTTTGAAGCTATGTTTTAAAATAACTAATCTTATGTTTGAGAATTTAAAAATACACTTCTAAACAACTTTAGTGAATGATTGCCATTCCCAAACATATATAATTAAATAATAGTGAAGGAATGACATATCAAGACTTGCATAATCAGGCAAAAGCAGTAGTTAGAATTAAACTTATAGATCTAAATTAACGACTTACAAAAGAAAATATTAAAATTCAATTAATTAAATGTTCAATTTAACAAGCTAGAAACAACAGTATATAACCCAAAGAAAGTCTTCCATGAAAATGCTAATAAAATAGACAAATAGTAAGACTAATCACATAAATAGAGCAGAAACAAACAAAAAAGTGGTATGGGCAGCATAAATCAATAATATTAGAACCAAAAAGAAAACATAACTAAAGAGACTGTAGATTTTTTAAAACATTCAATAAATACTACAAATAACTTTATGGCAGTAAAGTCTCTAGAAAAAGTGTAAATTATAAAAATTGACTCAAGAAATAACTGAAAAGCTGAAGAAAACAATAACCATCATAATGATTGAGTCAAGAGTCAAAAATCACCCCTCCCCCCAAAATAATAGGCTAATAGAGTTTTATAGATGGATATGACCAAACTTCTTTGTCACAAATTACACCTATCCCCTATAAGCTATTTCAGAAAATAATAAAAGAAAGAACTTTCCCAAATTATTTCCATTAGGCTAAATAACCTTGAGACCAAAACTAGACAAGAATAGTACAAGTGTAGAAAAAGCTTACATATGAAAACAGATGCAAAAATATTACATATTAACAAATGGATGGTGTTATGGGTTGAACTTGTGTCCTCAGAAAAGATATGTCAAAGTTCTGACCCCAGTGTCTCAGAAAATGACCTTTGGAAATAAGGTTGTTTGTAAATGTAATTAGTTAAGATGAGGTCATACCGAAGTAGAGTGGGTCCTTAGTCCAATATGACTGATATCCTTATAAGATGATGACCTGAAGACAGGAGGAGAAAATGCCATGTGATGACGGAGACAGAGACTGTGGAGTAGAGCAGCTACAGGCCAAAGAATGCCAAGAATTGCCAGCAACACCAAAAGCTAAGAAAGGGGCATAAAACAGCCATTCCCCTAGAGCCTTCCCAAAAAACTTGGCTTTGCCAACATCTGGATTTCAGACTTCTAGCCTCCCAAACTGTGACATGATAAATTTTTGTTATTTGAAGTTACCTGGTTTGTTACAGCAGCCCCAAGAAATTAATACAAGTTGCAAAGTAGTAAAAGAATTTGATAAACATGGGTTATAGAAATACAGAACTGATGTATGTTATAGGATATTCTACATATTTATTTTCGAAATAGTTCATAATGTTAAAAAAAAAAAAAGTCCACTCTAGATAATAACCAACGGTGAGAACACAGGGCAGCAGTGTTTGGAAGGAGGGCTAAAAGACACTTTTCCAACTTGGGGTGACTATAGGGACTCAGGAAAAAAGCAGTAACCTCAGCCATGAGCCATACCCACAATGTATGGAATGACAGAAGCAAATGAGAACCCGATTCAAAGGGTTTCATGGCACAGGCACATGTTTCAATTATATATTTCTACCATAACATTGCAAAACAACCAAAATGCAGTGGTTTAAAAATGCTAATAAATTAACATTTATTTAGCTCAAGAGTCCAGTGAGTTGACAGAGTAGTTTTACTGGCCTGGGCCAGATTTGGCGGATTTTAGCTAGGCTCACTCAAGCAATCTGCATCCTAGGATCTTAAGCAAGCCCCCAAAATGGCCTCAGCTGTAATAAACGGGCTTTGTTCTATATGGCCTCTAATCCTCCAGGAGACTAGCCTAAACATGTTCTCACGACAAAGGCAGAGGAGCCAAAGAAGAAACAAAAACATTAAGGTGTTTTGTAAGCCCCCTTGGTCAAAGCAGGACACATGGCCAACCTCAGAAGCAGAGTGGGAAGAGCCTACAATGTTACAGGACCAAGAAGCCAGGGGAAGGGAGTAGGGAGGGCAGGCATTAAATGGGTCATCAATGTAATCAATCCACCACTACAATTTCCATTATATTAATATCAGACAACCAGAACAGGAAAGGAGAGAAAAAGTGAACACATGTGGTAGGTTGAAATGATCACCCAGAAATACCCCCTAAACGCATCAGGAGAAATGCAGAAACAAGATTTCTGCAGAGTATGGGGATTGAGAGAGGGCTGGGCAGAAGCAGAGCAATACTCATCTCCATTACTGCTATCCTATTTTACCCCATCCAGATAACTCTGGAAACATTAATGACATTTCCACTATTGAGTCCTACAAAACTAGAGGCCTAGAGATCTTCCCAGTGTTAGGTCAGTATTTCCCAAGGTTACCCAGAAAAATTAACCATCCCCAGCAATGACCACCATTAATGCTTCAAAACTAAGACTAATGCCCAGAGAAAAAATTTAAATACGATCTTCTGATGTCTTCATTTCTTTTGGTCACTACTATGACTCTTCTGCCAAGTGTCAAAAAACACAGTTCACAGGGAAAATTTGTAAGATACGAATGAAAATTATGGCTGGCAATTAATAAAAGAAAAAAAAAATGACAAAATGACAAAATGACAAAATATCAAACTCGGACTACCAACTAGCCTTGTGTCAACTTCCATAAGGAGATATGACAATTATTATTTTAATTAATGACAATATTCAGAAATAATTCACTCTGTCTCAAAGAAAGCCCTGTGAAAAATTTCTCCATCCAATGTGTCCCTCCTTTATAGAAAAAGAAATGTGGCCTCTCCCTCTTCGATCCACAACTTGACCTACTGGAATTCCAGGTGAGAGATACATTCTAATTGAGAAGCAGCAGCTGATAGAAGTAGAATTGCCTATGAGAACTATTTACTCAGTGGCCTGCATTTGGTACTTGGTGGGAGTGGTGCAGAGTGACAGAAACAAGAGAAATCTACTTTTATTGATCGCTTGACTCCCATCTAGAGTCTACTAGCCTTGACCCCATTCTTGTCCCATTGTCCACACAGAATGTATCTATCAGAAGTGGCTGATTTATTCTGTACTATCTTTATTCTGTACCACACGTATGTACTTCCTGGCAAAGCAGATATGATCAATCTTTATTTTGTAAGTTAGACCCTCTCTGCATATCTTCTTTCTTAAATGCGTAACAAAAAACAATGGATTTTCTTTCCTTATGGCTCCATCTTATACCTTTGTGGACCAAAACTGGCAAGGGTTAATAGCAACCAACAATAGTTAGTGGCCAACTAATGAGTCTTGCCCTCATTGACCAGTTGGGACTAATTTAACTAAAATGGTAAACTAATCTCTATGATGCAGTTAATTTCTACCTCCTCCATAATAGTTAATTTCTGTCTGTTATAGACTCTTGAGGACATACATCCATTTTGATCCATCCAATGGAATAAAAGATCTGCTTATTTACATGGGTTTACTTGCTTTGCAACAGCATTGATAGTATGGGATTCTTTCTTGAGGTTTAACTTATATCAAGCACACGTATCTTAAGCATAGAGCTCAATTACTTTTTACATATGTACACATGCATATAGAATCACCCAGATCAAGATATAAAAAATTTCCAGCATCTCAGAAGGCACCATTATGCCCCTCCCCTATTACTGTTCCCTAAAACTAAATACTATTCTGGCCTCTGTCATTTTAGATTTGTTTTGCCTACTAAGAGGTCTTTTGTATATTATCCATGTCTCTACTTAACATGTTCAATCTTTTATCTGTCTTTTTGAGCATACGGAATAAGGTTATAATAACTGTTTTCATTTCTTTGTCTACAAATTCTATCATCTGTGTAATTTTTGAATCAGTTTTGATTGATTTTTCTCATTGTAAGTTATATTTTCCTGGGTATATAAATATATTTTTGCATGCCTGATAATTTTTCATCAGATGCCAGATATTGTAAATTTTGCCTGTACATGCTGGGTATTTTTGTTTTCCTACATATATTCTTAAGCTTTGTTCTGGGACATGATTGGAAACAGTTTGATTATTTGGGGTCTGTTGGTAAACTTTAGTAGGTGGGACCAGAGCAGTATTTAGTCTATGGCCAGTTTTTCCCAAATCTAAGTTCTGAGTTAGAACTCTACCCAATGCCCTGAGAATTAGGAGGTTGTATATTCTGGGTGGTAGGAACAGAAACCATTCTGGCCCTAAGTGAGATCCAACGATTCTTCTCACTAATCCTTTTGGGTGATTCTTTTCTTACATGCAAAGAACTCACTGGTACTCAGCTAGACTCAAAGGCGACCCTCTGTAAATCTTAGGGATTTCTTCCTCTGTCCAGTTTCTTCTCGTACTTGGCCTGAGAATTCTAGCCACTGTGACAATCAGGTTCTCAGCTCCATCTGCCCTACGATACGAGGCTCACTGGCAGTCTCCCTCCTAGGACTGCAAACTAGAAACTCTCCTGGAGGAGACTGAGATTCAACCTATTTTCTTTTCCATCTCTCAAAGATCCCTGTCCTTTGTTGCCTGACATTTAACATCTTAAAAAACATTGTTTCATACTTTTTGTCTGGATTTTAGTTGTTTCAGACAGGAGAGTAATTCTAATCCCGGTTACTTCATCTTGGCCAGAAACGGAAATTCTTGTTTTGCCTACTATTGAACTTCATTTGCATGCAATCATATTGCAGGTTTTCTTCCGTCTCTTACTTCATTGACTGAACATTATGTCTGCTCCATGTCTCTGAGTGCAACAGTAGTTTCTTTTTTGCTTGTTTTGTCTTTCCCAATAGTATTTCCAGCAATAATATTTTAAAATTGGGATTGAAATCAATAATTATTCACAAAACATTTTATAAGAATGATGTTATTCATGGCCGTGGTGTTCAAAAATTATGGATTTTAACCCTTAGTTAGACATTTGTTTAGTTAGAAGGCCTTGAACATATCACTGAGCCTCCCTGCACTTGCTGGCTCAAAATTAATGATTTGATTCAAGTACTTTATAAACTGTAAAGTACCCTAGAAATATAAAGAAACTTTAATGTATGAAATCAATGTTTGTTTGCTGTTATTGCTTACATCAAATCAAGAATTCTGGTATTTACTCTGTCCAAGTAATTGCAGTTCTCATAAAAGACTGCATTGAGTGATGAGTGGAAATAAGTACTTTCCATATACACAGTACAAGGAAACTCTACAATGATCACATAGAGTAGCCCAGATATTATTACTCAGTTATCACAAAATTAAGAGACTTAATTTGTCCCAGGAGATCAATGAGGGTAAAGAACAGTATGTTAGATTATGAATACCTAGATTGTGAATGAATATCTTTTAAGTTCGGAGGTATATTGAGTAGGCACCAATAGGTTGTTTTTTGGTAACATAATTGGGCTTCAAAGGGCAGCAAAAGTAGAGTTTATGCATTTTCCTTTCTGGATAAAACTTTCATTATATTAATGAGGTAAGAAATTTCATTTATATAAAAGATGAGTGTGTTCTGATAATATGGTTATAATGACACTGAGTTTGGTAAAGATAAATACACTGCAGGAATCTATGCTGCAAATATAAATTTGATTTCTCTCAATGCTCTCAGTTTTTCTTTTTTTCTTAATTTAAGTGCCTGAACATTAATTATTCCAGTATCAGATAACATACTTTCATCAGTTTGAGGACAAACTACTCCCATATCAAAGTGTTTTGAGAGAACTTCACTTGATTCAATGTATTCATTGAAAACATATGAGGTCTTAGCTTTTCTTGCCAGTGAGGATCCCTCAGGATTTTCAAAGGCACTGGTCTTCTGCAGAGATCTACTGCTCATCTACCACTATCAGCTCTCCCAACTGGCAGCCAGTGTGGATGAGCTACAGCCTTTTTTTTTTTTTTTCAAGTGGTGGTTAATTTGGGACAGTGATTGTTTCTGCCACATGTTAGCTAAGTGATGTCGGGAAAGTTACTGACCCTCTGAGTTTATTTCCCTAACTGTAATAGTAGTAGACTTACATAACAGCAGAAAGATTAAAGTTCTGCAAAAATGGCTTTTGTTACCATGCCTAGCACACACAACTAGCTCTGATTATTAGCATTAGTAAACTTGTTTGGCATCTCCATGAATCTTCCTTTTGAGAATTGTTGCCCAACTATTGTGGCCAAGAAGGGAATCTCCTTGATTCCCAGGTAAATCCAGCTGCTCACCCACAAATACCACATACACTGAAAGACTACTCAGAATGACAAGTCTTTGGGGCACCTGGGTGGCTCAGTAGGTTAAACAACCAATTCTTTTTTTTTTTTTTAATTTTTTTTTTCAACGTTTATTTATTTTTGGGACAGAGAGAGACAGAGCATGAACGGGCGAGGGGCAGAGAGAGAGGGAGACACAGAATCGGAAACAGGCTCCAGGCTCTGAGCCATCAGCCCAGAGCCTGACGCGGGGCTCGAACTCCCGGACCGCGAGATCGTGACCTGGCTGAAGTCGGACGCTTAACCAACTGCGCCACTCAGGCGCCCCAAACAACCAATTCTTGATTTCCACTCAGGTCATGATCTCATAGTACATGAGTTTGAACCCCGCGTTGGGCTCTGTGCTAAGAGTGTGGAACCTGCTGGGGATTCTCTCTTTCCCTCTCTTGCTGCCCCTTCCTCTCTCTCTCTCATATATATATGATATATATATATATATATATCATATATATATATATCATATATATATATATATCTATATATGAGATATATATATATATCTCATGTATATATATATATATATATATATATATATATATATATATATATGATATAAAAAGAAAAAAAGAATGACAGTCTTCCTTCAAGCAAAATTTTCCCGGTTCCAAACTTTGCAGTATTGCTATGTGGCTTCTTCTGCACCCTACTTGTCTTAATTTCCTGAGCATTCTCACATTGACTTTGGAAAGCAAATTCTGGAATCCAACTGCCTGAGTTTAATCTACATCTACCACTAAGCATCTGTGAGACTTGAATAAGTTAGCTACTTAACCTTTCCAATGCTGTTTCCCATGTGTAAAGTGGGGATAATAAAAGTACCATGTTGGGTGACTGTGAAGACTAACATTTTCCAAGTAGTAGGGACTTAGCACAAAGATGGCACTCAGTAAGCACTCATTAAATAGTATCTTCTGTTAAGAGATGCTTGCGATTCTATGCTACAACCACAAACAGGATTGTTTCCAGGTGGTGTATTATCTGAAGGTAACAGGAAATCCCCTCCTCCAAGGTAGTAGAAATAAAAGCTCATTAACCCAGAGAAAATGGTCTACTTAAAATATCCTGGTCCTCTTGCTCCTATTTTGAAGACATTCTCCTTCTACCAATGATACCTTCTATCAAAATTATATTATTAGTAGTATATTATCATATTAAATATATAGATGTATGTATGTAAAGATCTACATGGTAGTGATGGGAAAATTATAACATGTCAATCAGATGAACAAAGTCTGTACTATAATGGTGGCTATCCCTATAAGAAGTTAACTACCTCAAGCCTAAACATTCAACTGAGGGTAATCCTGGGGTCCGCCTTCCTTTGTAGAAATATAGAGATCAGTGAAAAACAAGTTCCTAGCATCCAATTTTGTGGAAAAGTGGACTGGTATGATGCCATTATAACAACCCAAACGGACTTAGAAAAATCCCACTATCCAACTGTGGGTTTTCTGCCAAGGTCCCATCCAGAGAGGCATCCCAGAAAATTAAAAACTGCTTTTGTATCTTAAAATTTATTTTGTCAGAGGGTGATGAGGAACCTCCTCTGTTATTCTTTGGCCCTGTTGTTTAGTTTTTCTGTAATCATTTTGCTTATCCCCTAGATCCATTATTCTCTTCCAGAATAATCAGATGGGCATTTTTGGTCTTAGTTTTAATAGAGATTCAGAGATCCCTGGAGGGCAAAACATCATGCCACTGACTCTGTGTGGTTCAAACTTTGGGAGAGCAGGATTACAGGTGGACCTTCTACAGGTTAGCTCTCTCCTTTCCTATTCCCCCATTACACCCTCTCTTCTTACATAAATAGATGTGTGGCTGAAGGAAAACGTGGAGTCTGGAGCGAGAGGTGCAGTTCCTCTGCCTTTATTCTGACCCTGCCAGGGACCTCCCACTTGTCAAGTGCTCTCTGCAACAACCCAGGACACTGTTGCTCCTATCTCCATACAGGACTCTACTGTACTCTGGATGGGATGCCATCCCAGGTCTGTGTGAACTGCCCTCTGTCTTTGTGCTCTTACTACCTCATACTCTCTCACCCTGTCATCAAAGTTCAACCTAGAATTTTAAGTTGAACCAGATTTCTGTTCTCTCCCTCTCAGCCAAATGATCACATGCCACATGGAGCTCAGTGACTTGTGGGTCTATATTTTTTAAAGAGTTTTCAAATTCTCAGTAAAAATACATTATTTGAATATTGGATTTGTTATTTAAAAGAGAAGTTGGCAAGGAAATAAGAGAAGGGCAGGAATGCTTGATTCTGTAGACTCAATTGTTGAAACTTTACCTCCTACTAAGCCATTGGTAGGAGAGAGACAATAAGGGCATTTCTAAAGATTCCCTACATACATACAGGAAAGGTATGTGTTGCCCAAGACAAAAGAGGGGACAGGAGAAGGTGGCATATGGGGGATAAAAGTCAAGAAAATTAACTACCAATCACTCACCTTAATTCCATGTTTGTGAACCTGAGTTTGCCTGTTTGAAAAAGAGACCATTTGGGGCACCTGGGTGGCTCAGTCAGTAAGCATCCAACTCCAGTTTGAGTCATGGTCTCATGGTTGGTGAGTTTGAGGTCCGCATCAGGCTCTATGCTGACAGCTCAGAGCCTGGAGCCTGCTTCAGATTCTATGTCTCCTTCTCTCTCTGCCCCTCCCTTGCTTGTGCTTTGTCTCTCCTTTATCATTTTAAATAAAATGTAAAACAAAAAATTAAAAAAAAGAGAGATACCATTTGTTCAGCCATTTTCAGACCACCCTACATATTATACCCTCTCCTTCATGGCCAGAGACATACTTAGCACTCGTGGCAACTGTAATAAATGGCAGATTCAACACTTCAGAAAATAAGTTGGGAAAATATTCCAAAGCCATAAAAACATTCATTTCCTTCGACCCAATAATCCAACTCTAGGGAACAAAATCAAATGAAAGAAGCATTATATACAAAGATGTTTATTTTTTAATATTTGTAATAGCAAAAGAAAAGGGGGAAATAAATAGAAGAAACCAAAATATGTTATGGTTTATGAAATCAATAAAATCCTATATTGTTGGAAACATTCATTTGAAGACCATAACAATACAGAAAATGTTTAATGAAATCTATTAAAACAGCAAAATTGTATCCAAACTTTGATTGTAACTACTTAAGGGTCATATCTACATATTATCAGATATCATAAACGACAATAGAAAATGAAAGTGGAAAACCTTTCATGATATTTTGTTTTTATTATGTTAGAATAAAAAAAATTAGTGTTGGGAGGATATAAAATAAATGTTCATTTGTAGATCTAGTTACCTGAGAAGTATACTGAATGGGGATAACCTCTGCCCTGGTCAGTCATTTGTACCTTCTCTGACAAAAAAAAAAAGGTTGGGACTATATTGGAAGTAGAAAAATGACAGACTGATCTTCCCAAAAGAAGGAAACTACTTATCCTAAATGCAGCTATATAATGAAAGACATCAAAAATGGGCCAGTGGAGAGAACTTTTCCTTGGGGGGAAAAGGGCATTATTTGGGGAAGTATGAAGTGAGGACCTTATACTTCTGAGTCTACTCTGGAGTTCCAGAGAAGATTACTTTTTTTTTAATTTTTTTAATGTTTATTTAATCTTTGAGAGAGAGAGAGAGAGACAGAGCGGGAGTGGGGGAGGGGCAGAGAGAGAGAGGGAGACACAGAATCCAAAACAGGCTCCAGGCTCTGAGCTGTCAGCACAGAGCCTGATGTGGGGCTTGAACCACGAACCGTGAGATCATGACCTAAGCTGAAGTCAGACGCTTAACCGACTGAGCCACCCAGGCACCCCTAAATACTTTTGAGAAGGGACCTGCCAGAGTGGTCCTCAGGAGGGCTGATGCTGCCTGGTTCACTGAGAGGGGAGCCCCCTCTCTCATGATTTGCTGAGTTCACCTCAATGTCAACTAAGTGTTTGAGCACCAAGAACACACCAAGCAAACAGACAAGAGCCCCCAGCTTTAAGGGATCATCCTGAGATATACTTGGTCCCAAATATGAAGAGACCTTAAAAAAGCATCTGGATCATGAGGAGATCAAAGAAGCTGTCCAATAGGGTAGGGGAAGACATGGAAAGCCAAAAATGAATAGATGGGGAGTTTTTCCCTCCAAAGAAAACAGTAACGAGAATCTACAATTGCAAACTTCAAAGAGCATAGAAGAGAGACACAAGAAGCTCTGCTGTCATTGACTTTCAGTAGGGGATCAAACTGAGGAAGCACAGATCTCACGAAGGACTCCCTCCCTAATGTTGCCTGGATCTGCAATCCATGCCTGTATATATGCCACAAGAGTGACTCTTTTAACAGACACAAGAACTGTGGCTTAGTTAAGTGGCAACCAGGGGAGCAAAGATGCCTAACTAGGTATGAATCAGTATCATTTCCTTGTGTTTAAAGAAGAAGAAACTGAGGCATAGAAAAGTAAATTGCTCTATGAAAAAGGAAACCACTCTGCACAAAAGCTGACTGGCCAGGTCAGAGGAGCGTGGCCCAACAGTAGTCTGCCTCTGGCAGGGACTGAGAGCAATCTGATGGATGCCAGCAGCCATTGAGAATGCTAATCAGGTTTCCTAATTTCTTTTTTATTTTTGCTAATTTAGAAAGGAAACAGAAAACAAGTAAATGTCCTTCTCCAGAGTTCCAGATATAATGAGATCATGGAGCTCTCTCCATTCCCTTGCAAGGAAATTGCTCATTGTAGCTCCACAGTAGCAAGGAGCCTCCTAGATGCATGATGCTGGGACAAAATGGGAGAAAAGATCAGGATGCAGTGGGTTGGAGCTAAGACCAAGGTGGCAGAGGACAAAAGAGAGCTGAAGAGGGCTAGACAGTAACAATGGAGACCACATAAGCCACTGCCATCCACCCAATGACCGTGAAGTGGAGGTAAGAATCAGGCAAGATCCAAATTCTGTGTAGACTCCAATTCCAGTACAAACCTAAATCCTTCCCTCAGGGAAATGGAAAAGGTAGAGTAGGAGGAGTAGGGACCTATCCAGAGGATCTCTTGGGGTAATCAGGAGACAGCATCAGAATAGTAGGTGGCTAATGCCTCTTGTTCAGCAACCCTTGATGTGTCACAGCAGAAGTAAAATCACCAGAGGTGAGATTAGCATAGGAAATTCCAATTCATAAAGCCCACTATATAAAAGCACTCAAAAAAAAGTGTGTGTGTGTGTGTGTGTGTGTGTGTGTGTGTGTGTGTGTGTGTGTGTAATTTAGTTCTCAGGGGTCCTGAGGGCAAAAAAACATAAGGACCCCCCAGCCAAGATGTTCAAAGGTCACTAGAATTCAGAGTCAAGATAGAAAGGGGAATCTCTACACTTCAAAAACCTTCCTTTACTTGGGAGAAGCCTTGTGGTTCACTTCTAACCTGTCCCCCAAGAATGGGGCCTGGAAATGTGCTATGTGCATCTACAAAGGAAGAAAAGGGACAATTTGAACACGTTTATAAGTAACTGTGGGATTTGCTTACAATGAAGACTATGGTAATTACCATCTGATTTCCCATTACCCACCACAGACTTTTGACCAATAATGAATACTGAAAGCTACTGAATAAGAGACAACCAGAGGAGCCCGCTTAATGACCTAATAATGTGCCAAAAGAGATCCAAGACAAGGATCTCCAACTCTCTAACTCCTAGTGAGAGTGGCCCTCTTAGCAGGACCTTCAGGCTTCTGTTCTCCAATTAGAAGCACAGTCCGGCCCTTCTGGAGCACATAACACAAGGTGAGACGAGGCTTAACTACGTAGGATAAAAGTTTGGGCACCACCAAGGCAAAGAGTATGGTAAAGATAAGTAGAACAGCTCCACCCAAGAGGCCAGTTCCTGGGAAAGCCTTCAGGAAGTGTCACTGTGATGTGCTTGAGCCCATACAGAGCACCCTAAACAGGAAGAGTTCTGAAATGGAGAGTGGCTTTCACAGCCCAGCCACTCCAGTCCCCAGAACACCCCCACCAATATCCAACAGCCACACCAGTCATGCCAGGATTGAAATATCTCCATTCAGGCCACCCACTGCCCTCACAGAAGGTGAAAAGACCAGATCGTCCTAGAGAGAAGCAAACCCTCAATGAGGTTATTTTTTATAAGAACCATAGTCACCATCTCCATCTCCATTGCTGAAGGGCCCACCTCATTGCCTATTCTGTGGGCAAGAAACAAAAAAGCACCAGGAACAGTAAGAAACCCTCCTTAGAGGCCCACAGGCCCCTAAATGGAGCAAGTAAGGGAGGTCCATCAGCAGAAGGTTCCAGTGAGGTCCCTGCAGCGTCTGGGTCACCCACCAGCGAGAACCAGTCTAACTGCCCTAAGAGCCAGCAGATTCACATCCTGGGTCTGGAATCCTATATAAACTTATGACTTCCTTTATAATCCAAAGGGATATACACAAGTCCAAGAGGAAACGTTCCACAAATGGATTGGAACTGCCTTTGGAGATTTTGTTTCTATCTTCGTACCATGAGAAGATTGGGATGAATTTTGTAACAGAAAAGAGGTATGTACACAGGGCTATTCAGGCAAGATGCCTGCTCAGAGTCATTTTCTTCTCTTGTGCACCCTTTTGTGCCATCTCTGGTATATTTTATAGTCATTGGCATGGAGCATATTGTTGAATAAATGAAACCCACACCGAATTTAACTCTGATTTTTACATCCCTTGAAAGATCATAGAAACCAGGAAACCTAGGGGAAAGTAGGGGGTGAGAGGACACAATCTGGAGCATTTTAGAGCAGGACAGAGTATAGGCCCAAGAATAACTAAAACCTAGACATAGAGAGTGCAGGGCCTAAGCAAACCATCCAATCAATAGGAACCATGCAGCCAAAAGGCTTTGAAGACCCAGAACAAACCCCTCCAATTACTCCTCCTGTAATACCCAACTCCACATAACTGGTATACATTGAAGTTTGGTTAATATTAATTTCTCAGACAGTACCATAGGGAAGGAACCCAAAAGTTCTATGAAGACAGGTCCAAATAGAAATGTCACTTAGGTCTCAGTCTCAGGAATGACTGTGCTGCTCCTGAATCACAGGTCTGTGATAATGATCACAACATCCTTCTTTAAGTTATCCCTCTTGTAAGTGGAATAACTTAATGCATAGAGCTAAATATGTGTCTCCTCTCCATAATGAGATAGCAGTATTCACCTACTTAGTGCTATCTCTTGGCGCCAGGGTTACTATGACCTTTGTTTTCCCTTTGGCACAAGTTCTTTACCTGTTTTTAATGTCATGTATCTCATTGTATTCTAGTATCTTATCTATGTGTGACACTTTTGATCCTTTTTAGAACAAAGCAATGGCATTTTCTAAAGAAGTCCTAAAGCCCAACATGCAGTCTGAGGGCACTTGGGAAAAGGTGATGGCAATTCACCTTCTTCATTCCAGTAATGCAGGGCCCATGTGTTCACTCCGCATGAGAGCAGTGGCCTTTTCTAGCAGTGGCTGGGGTAACCTGACCTGTTTTCCTTACTGGATGCATCAAAAATTTTCTGTCTTCCCAACCTTCAGCAGAAGGAACCCCAAATAGGTTGCCCAAGAAGATGGACAGATATGTGATGGACCTAGAAGAGTTCTGAGTAGCTGAGGGACAGTGACTGCAAAAGGACACGTGGAAGTTAGCCTAGGATGGAAAAAGATAATGAGCATCCCAATGAAAGGGAACAGAAGGCACAAAAATTTGGAGACACTGTATGGTAAGTGTGAATCCAAAGTCCATGGGAAAAGCAAAGATGGGACAAGACATAAGAAGGGCTGTGCAGGAGTCACATCAGTAACATCTTTGCTAAGGAATCTGGATTCTTACCCTGTAAGCAATGGGGAGCCACTGAAGGGTTTTAGGCAGAGGAATATCTGGATCATCATTGAACTTGAGAAAAAGGACTTTAACCAGGGATTAAACATTGATATTTTGTAGTAAGGGCTGGAATCAGAGTCACCCAAGCAAGATTTAGTGAAGGCCTAAATTAAGGCAATAACATTGGGGTGCTGAGCAAACTCCAGGGATGTTTGTGATGACATAGAATTGGCAAAACTGGACAGCCACAGTGAAACAAAGAGTACCAATCTGATTTTGGGAGTAGACTCAGGTTTGTCAGACTTAAAGAACTTATCAGGTGGTGATGTCACTCATAATGGGAGGTGGAGAATGTTGAGCAGAGGATGAGTGGAGCAAGACACTGAATGCAAATAGTTAAGATGAGATGCTCAAGATGCCTTCTATGGAGAATGATAGTGGGCAGATAAACTGTTATCACATTTCTGCAAGAACAGTTATATTTATTTGCACTAAAAACCTGGAGAAATAACATTAAAAAGAGAGCACAAGGGTCTAGAAAGGTACATACAAAGATGTTAACAGTAACTGACTCCATGTCAGTATTCTTTTTGCTCATCTGCATTCTCTGGTCTTTCCAGTAATGACAGTGTTTTACTCCTATAATACAAACATGGCCTTAGATTTTAAAAATTAAAGGAAATGTCCTACCCCCATCTAAAAAAACAGACCTGCGGATGCTGAGCACAAAGCACATAGAAGTCACCATGGTTGCACCCATGGCAGCCCAGAAAGCATATGCAAGGTGAGATAAGAGCTATGAATAGAACTCGTAGGCCCTTGGAGGGGCCAAGCAGGTATAAGGACCCAGGAGAAAATCTGGAAGAAAGCAGTGTCCTAGAAGCCAATGTTCCTGAAGATGTTATTATTGTAGCTTCTAAGTTCTTGATTGTGGGACAATTTATTTTTCATAATTGGACTCTACCTCACTGGAACTCTCCATCTGCTAGCCAGAATCTACAGAGCAGTGGCTGGATAAATGCTTATAAATAAACGTGATCCTAATTCCCTCTTAGCCTCTCCATCCTCTGGACTCTTGTGGAATATGCTCTCTGGGACATTTTCTCTTAGAATATAATTAGAAAGGGTTTGCAGAGCCCATAAAAGGAGAAGGAAAATGCCTCACCCCTTAGGAGACTCATTCTCCCTAAGAGAGACCACTTAAAGCTTAAGTCAGATGCCATATCACTGATTTGGTGGTCAGACATTGGAGCACTAATAGTAAGATCCAGAGACAGAGTTTAAGAGGCAGGTATCACTTCTAGTCTTATTAAAAATACCCCTCGTACAAGTGACCATAGACAGAGAAGGGCCATGTGTCTGATCATCAATACTGACAAGCCCTCAGTCACCCCTAAAGTTGATCCCAGCAGCAGCAGATTATACAGGACTGTAAAAATTGTATTCAGAAAAAAAAATTGCATTCAGGGATCAGAACTACATAAATATCTCATCCACTTGTGAACAAGGGAGAAAGAACATGAAAAAAATGAAAAAATATTTCCGGGCTTATTGGATTTATATCTTCTCATTAATAAAATATGTTTAGTATTATAATGTTGATACAATAAGATTTAAAAAAAAAACAAAAACATAAAAGTTGAAGGAATCATGGCAGAAAAGGGGAGTAAGTGCACCCTGGGGAGTCCAAGCTGCTGGAAGGTAAGAGTGCGTGGGAAGGGCATCTGAACTGAGACACACACAGAACATGGCTCAAAGGATTAAAGGGAAGGTGGAGAGGGGAAATCAAAGTTCTTTCTTCCCTAATACCAGGAAGCTATTTATGCACACATCCAGTAACGGCTCAGAACATGGAAGTGTTCTCCATGGAAGATTTCCCATTGATAAAAGGGAACTCCTCCTGCCCCAGGACATAATTTTATCCCCATGGAGACTGCTACTTTTGTGTGGTGGGTGGAAATCATCTCAGTTGGAGGTACATCATTACCAACTAATTGTCTGAAAGTCAAGAACACACCAGCTATGGAGATAAGCGGACCCTCATATGAGGAGACTTCCCAGAAGCCATTCATGTCACTGCCCACAAAGCTTCACCAAGAGGAAGAGCCTCAGAAAAATGATGCTGTGAAATGAGCTGAGCCACAAGCCAAATGGAGGTAGTCAAGACACCTTTGGGCCAGAGGGCTAGATCAAGCTTTCCAAGAAGAGTGAAATGGAGAGATCTCAGCATTCATGTTGGAATGAATGGGGCCATATAGGTGACTATTTTTGTCCCTCAGAAAGCCTCCAACCTTGCCTGAGGATTTACAGAGCTTACAAAGCCTCCAGTACCTGCTTCTTGAAGGCTTTTCCAACACTGAGCACCTCAGGGGCTTGTGCCTGACCTTCACAACCAGCACAGTGCTACTGGCTGAGCAGAAACTAAGGAGCTCCTGCTGCTCCTGCTTCATTAAAGTCAGTCACTGCCAGGGACCACCCAGGCAGCAAACTGGGACATAAATACTCCAAGTTCAGTCCTTAATTTTTCAAAGGATAAAATCAAGACCCATTATAGGAAGCCCTGAAGATTTAAACAAAGGAATGGAAGACCCAAATAGTGGTTTCTCTTTGACAGTGAGAACTCAGTGTGGCATTCTAGTCTGTGATGATAGGTGCCACTGCGAATCTTGCTGGCAGGCTCTGGCAGCTCCATGTTTCCTGATCAAAACATAGATTTTTATATGGGATAATTACAGAGGACAGATGGATATGAGGCACTGGCCTTAGGAGTTCATGGCCAGTTCAATATTCTCTCGGGAGAAAGGACTTCACTGATGATTCTAGTTAGTGAGTAGATGCCTGGCAGGATCCCAGGGTAAATGTAGGTAAGTGGGGATGAATAAGAGAAAGAATGAGACTGATAGATAATGAGGAACCCAAGGACACAGGGGCAGTAGCTATAATAAATTATTAGAAGAACCAGAGTATTCCCACAGGACAGTGAAAATGTCTGAGTTATAACAAATGATCTTATAATTGATGGTTGGAGAAAGGACAGGTAGAAGGTTGTGGGGGGGAGTGATCTTGGACCAGAATGAGGAATATTGAAGGGTTCCTATTGAATTCTGCTTTATCATTGGTTGAAACAGAGCAATGGTGATACCAGGCTTGCCAAGGAGAGCACTGCAAACTCCCAGGGCAGACTACCAGTGTGGAAGGCCAAAGACAGGGAATGGAAGAGAATGTCCCATCTCCCCAACAATCTCTAAAATTCTAAGGCATGAGGGAGATGATCACAAGAAGTGAAATAACCAAACATAGTACCTAGTACATAAGAGACACTCAAAACATATGAATAGTTTATGGATGTATATAGAAATCAAAGACCTTCTATTTCCTTCCTCAGAAACTTGGAGAAAGGGAGAAGGTCCCTAGGCTCTTTAGAGAGTTCAGCATATACCCAGAATCCAAATCCAGAAGAGAAGAGGAATTCATCTTTCTGAATATTATTGTCTCTCAAATTATGGTCCCTGAAAATCCTTTCTGGTTATATTCCAAGAGGAAAAGACCCAGCGATACATTACAGGTCAGTTGAGGACAGATGATGAAAGGTGGTGTGGCCTAGATTATATCAAGTCACTTTATGAGGAGACCACCACAGATTTCCCTCCCTGAGAAGATGAAGGTTCAACCTCTAACATCCTTAAAGCCAGTGAGCCCCACAAGGAAGAGGAAGACATCGAGGTAAGAGCATCTGTGAAAACACTGCCCTGACGCTGACTTGACAGGTCTTCCTGAACGGTAACCCTCTCCTGCATGCTTAGCTGCAACTAATGGGTCTTCCATGCTGAAGGCACTTCTGGTGCCCTCTTAGTTCCTAGTCAGGTGAGGACTTTGCCTTCTCTGTAATTCACTTCATTAAGTGATAGATCAGATGGACCAGAAAGAAAGATGTATCAAGATCAAGACCTTTACCAGGAGGTCAGAGGGCCAGTGCTGTGGAATGACCACTGTGAGTGTTGGTCCTCTTTGTATGAGCCTCCCCAGGGTAGCTCATAAAGTAGAGGTGACTTTTCAACCATGGAGACATGACTTTCTAGTCTCCCACACACTTGTCACAGAACAATAACATCCTTCATATCAAACATCCTTCAACCATACTAAGATTGAAATGCCTCCAGATCCAGTCCACAATATATCTATAATAAAAGAAGGTGAAAGTTACAGAGTTCAGATTATATGGAGAAGCACATCTTTTCTTCAAGACCACAGGTACCATCTCCACCTCAGAGTGCCAAGAAATGAGAAGGCTGCCATTGTTGAGAGCAAGAAGAGAGAATTGTAGGAATAGCGCAAAACCCTTGACATGGCCCCTGGGCCATTGGTTTCATATGCTTTAAAAACCTAGCAGTCAGAACCTCCAGCGGAGTTTCCTTCCTATTCATGTCAGATATCAGTAGAGATGGTCTATCTACCCTAATGCCCAGCTGAGTGTCTTCCCATGTCAAGGATCCCACATACCTAGGTTTCACTTATGACTAGGCATTAGGCTGATATCATTCTAATGAAGAAACATTACAAATTGATCAGAAATGTCTCTTTCTTCAGGGACTTTTACTGTTTCTTCACTCCTATCAATGCGAGAGAAATGGGATGAGGTTGTCAACAGAAAGATGAGCATTGGCTAGGTGGGACAGAGCCCCCCCAGGGGTTTTGACACCATTCTTTAGTAAATTATTCTCTGACTCTTAAAAATGCTCATCAAATGTGTCAAATGAAAGCATTAAGGCAACTCCTTCTCCCCTACTTACTGATACTCTCATGTTCCTAATTTGGGGGTTCCCACATTTGGAGCATATAAAATGCAATTATGACAAACCCAAAGCTAGTGGAGATCACGGTGAGGAATACAGTGGTCAGATGAGTCTTATGAGCTTACTTAGGTGGAGATATTTCCCTGGTTGAAGGCCAGAGGCCAGGAAGGAAAGGAATGGTAGTCTGAATGCCTCATACTCCATGAGAGGAGGCAGGCCAGTGTTCACATTTCCATGTCATAACTCTTTAACAACATGACTTGTAAACAGGAAACACTAAATTTCAGTTGCTACATTAAAAAATTCATATTTGTCCTTCTTTTACTTAGGAACACAGAGACTAGAAGATGGTCCTAATCTTGACTCTCTAGGAATGCAGAATGTAGACAGAACTCAAGGCCAGAAGGGAAGGGGAATTTAATCTTCTGACTGTTACTGCTTCTCAAGTTATGGCCTCTGCAAATCCTTTCTAGTTATATTCCAAGAGGAAAAGACCCAGCGATACATTACAGGTCAGTTGAGGACAGATGATGAAAGGTGGTGTGGCCTAGATTATATCAAGTCACTTTATGAGGAGACCACCACAGATTTCCCTCCCTGAGAAGATGAAGGTTCAACCTCTAACATCCTTAAAGCCAGTGAGCCCCACAAGGAAGAGGAAGACATCGAGGTAAGAGCATCTGTGAAAACACTGCCCTGACGCTGACTTGACCGATTTCCTTGAACGGTAACCCTCTCCTGCATGCTTAGCTGCAACTAATGGGTCTTCCATGCTGAAGGCACTTCTGGTGCCCTCTTAGTTCCTAGTCAGGTGAGGACTTTGCCTTCTCTGTAATTCACTCCATTAAGTGATAGATCAAATGGACAAGAAGGATGTATCAAGGTCAAGACCTTTACCAGGAGGTCAGAGGGCCAGTACCGTGGAATGACCACTGTGAGTGTTGGTCCTCTTTGTATGAGCCTCCCCAGGGTAGCTCATAAAGTAGAGGTGACTCTGTCAAAGAATGAACACTTGAGTTTCTAGTCTCTTACCCACCCCTGCCACAAAACAATAACCTCCCCTACATCAAATAGACCAAACATACAAAAATTAAAATGATTCCATATCCAAGACACAATTATTTCTAACTCAAAAGAAAAGAAAAATTTTGTGGAGTCCAGATCCTGTAGTATGCCCTCCTTTACCTAGACCATAGGCACCACTTCCATCTCCAGTGCAGAGAGAAGAGACAGCTGTTATTGTTGACAGCAAGAAGAGTAGATTCTAGTGGTAGGAAACTGTACTAGAGATGTCCCCCATGTCCTAAGCACCCAGGAATCCACTCATTGATGAGAGCTACTCATTCTGGTTCTGGTTCCAGAGGATTCTCTCCCCCAGTTCATTAATTCTGGAACACTGGAAACCCATCCTTTACAATTCATATGAATATATGCATTTAAGTCTGAAAAGGAGACATTTAATAAATGGATTTGGATCATTCCTCTTGCCTCCACCAAGAGAGCAAATAGAATGTGGTTATCAACAGAAGAAGCTCTTAATTTTGGTATCTGGAGTGATGTCCTTTGGTCTCAGACATGAGGCCGCAACACAGATATAATCTGAGTTAGAATTCAGTCTCAGATACAATCTATTTTATAAAAAGAGATCAAGACTAGATCACACAGTTGGCCTCTAACAAAGAAGTAATGTACAATAAATCTGGGCACTCCCAAAAGATGACAAGAATAGGTCCTTATATCTTAGAATCAGGGCTGAAATTCTTCCAACATCTGAATTGTCAGCAGAACACATAACAGCAGTAAGGGCTCCCTCACATCTACCTGCTTCCTTTCTTGCAAGATCAATGCCAAATCTTTGTGTTGGTAAAGGTAAAGTAACTCGCTGGTAATATTAAAGCCAACCTTAAAAGGGGGGGGGGGGAATTTAAAAACAACAGCTCAAGGAGCTCTAAGAATTGCTGAACAACTTCTCTATATACTTTCCTTGGAGGGTTGCTAAGGCTGTCTTTACAGGCTGTCTTTGTGTAATTTCAGTACTTTATCATTAATACCAGCTAGAGAGAACTAGTTCCTTCTCCCCAGTTGTCTACCTCCTTGAACTTCCACCTAGTGATTAGTGACTTTTTTTTTTTGAGAGAGAGAGTATGTGAGCGGGGAAAGAGGAGAGAGAGGGAGACACAGAATCTGAAGCAGGCTCCAGGCTCTGAGCTGTCAGCACAGTGCCCGACGCGGGGCTCAAACTAATGAACTGCAAGATCATGACCTGAGCTGAAGTCAGACGCCCAAATGACTGAGCTACCCAGGCAGCCCTGATTGGTGACTTTCAATTGCAAAGGAATCTAGGATTAGAGACCTGGAACAGTGGTTCAACTGACAGAAGGGAAGGAAGGAAGGAAGGAAGGAAGGAAGGAAGGAAGGAAGGAAGGAAGGAAGGAAGGAAGGAAGGAAGGAAGGAAGGAAGGAAGGAATTTGGTCAGTTTGCCTCGAGAGAGTGACTGCAGAATGAGTCATAAGGTACAATGAAGATATGTCCCTCATCCAAGCTCTAAGGGATTCCTACTAAGTCTATTAGTAGCACAAGAAAACAGAAGAGAAGATATTCATTCCCAACCACTGAGAATAGAGGATATTAGTGCATTAAGAACAGCAGAAAGAAAAGGAACTAAGCAAAGGAAGTAAGAGGAGAGAAGCAGAAACACAAGGATTATATCAAGGGGAAGGAAAGAGAGGAGCAGTCAAAAGGGCAACTTCAGAATTTCTAGGGAGAAGTCTAAGCTGGACTGTGACAGCCTCCAAGGAGAAATGTTGAAGGTCACAGGGGCTATGGAGAGAAGGACAGAAAATGAACATTTACACAGCATTATATGGTTCATTGCCTGGGATAGACACAGTCTCCTGAGAGGAAGATACCAGAGGTACCCATCCTGTGCTCAGACTCTCTGCTCCCTGATGGGGCTGCAGTCCAACCAGAGTTAAGGCCTAGCCAAATATCTCTATGGAGTACTTTTCAAAGGGCAGATTCTAGAACCACGAATATTCAACATGACTTTGGTGATATTCTGTGGAAGTGCACATTGTGGTAAATGTATTGCAGACAGCTTGCTGAAATAATATCCCCAGATTTTTCCAAATCAAAGGCTTGCAACTGGATTGAGAGAAGAGAGGAGCAATGAAGAGAAGGCAGAAAACAAACAGAAGAGGAAAGCAAATTCTCCAGCAGTTGCAAGGGCTCTTCACAGGAGGAAGACATGCCAGCCCAGCTCAGGCTAGATTGGAACCTTCTGACCTCTCCAAGGTCACATGACAGAACCCTCAGTTAATGCTCCCAAGTGAGCATGGAAAGAGAGGATCAAAGGACCTCTTTAGGATGAAGTCAGATTCTAGGCTTCTCTTCACATTATGGGGAATTTCCTCTGAGATAGGAAACCAAATGGTAGTGAATGAATGAATGACAATGCTTTTTCCCCAAACTCAAGAGCTGGTGTGACTGAAGACAGGGAAGTAGACTTCCACACAAGAGTTAAACAGAATGGAGGGGAGACAGCATCATTCCCAGAGAAGTCACTCACAGAAGATCCCTTCTCAGCTAGCTCTCAGGATAAGGTTATCCTAGGAGGCTCATGTTAGATCAGACCAAGTCCTCCCAACAATAAGGAGTACCTGGGGAAAGGGATAATCATGATTCAGCCCTGGGTGTGTGATCTCAAAAAACCCAACTATTTAATGGATACCACTATTTTTCTGTGGATACTTGCCAGGATATGGACTTGAAATCAACACTGGAGACTAGTTTCCCAGAAGTGCCAACTATGTTAGGAGTGAGATGGACCATCAGTGGGGACCTTTCACTCAGCAGGGTTGGTCTAGGAAACATGCAAATTTCTCAAAACCCTTTTGTCCTCTTGGCATCAAAAGAGGTATCAAAACTAGGAGTGCCAATTGCATCACCTAGAAGAGGGGAAACTGGAAAGCACTGTCTAACTTTGACACACATGAGACTGTGCCCTGTGTTGACAAATAAGATAATTAAAGAGGGAAGAATTAAGAGCTAGTCCCTTGGCATGGGCATCAACCTAGGACACAAATCCAGCTCTCAAAGATGACACCTGACTTGGACTAGTTGTTCATGTGTAATAATAACCTTTGGTATTTGAGAGGTCAAAAGCCTGGGGGTATGGTCAAAAAGAATTAATATCATCCTTCTTTTATCAAACCCTATGACCTGACACAAAGAGCAGAGGAGGTCCAGAGATTCAATGTTGAATACAAGGTCAGAATTAAGGTCCTGATGTATGCCCAGAATTGGCCTATTAGATTGAGCCCTCAGCCACTTGAGACATTTTTTTTTCCATTATTGGCCATCAAGACTTACTATAAAGTGTCATCTTCCTGAGGAGTTGCTGCATCTCCCCAACCAACCCTGGCCAGTTTACAATCATCACTAAGAAATACCAGAGCCGTGCCCTTCTACTCCTCTCTTCTTAGGTGACCCTCTCCTTCTAAGAACCCTGAGTTACACTGCAACTGGGACAGGTGCAGAGGAACCAACTGATACATGGGATTCCTGCAGCACCTGTCCTGGAATCCTGCCCAGCCCTAACCCAGAGATCCTGTGATTGCAGATCTTTTGGGAGCCAGTAATCAGACCTCCAGATTCTCCTTTGGCTCTGAGAAACTCAAATGGTGGAACAGGATTTATTTCCAACATGGGAGGAAGTTATAAGGAATCAGCTTTTAGCTCAGTATCTCAGACGGGTATTTGTCAGGGCTGGAGCTGTTCTACAAAAGACTGAACAGCCAAAGAGAGGGTTGTGGGAAGGGACTCAAGCAAAATCAGTAACCAGCATCAGGGATGCCAAGAGAGGATTTCTGCATTAAGCTGTTGGTTTCTGTGTCTAAGATCTGCATTACTAAACACTTAGGGCACGAACCATGTCTTATTCATCAGCTGCTAGTGTAGTTCCTTAAGTGTTTTCATTAATCTGTTCACGATTGTGTGTCCAGTGGACAGGTCATTGAAAGTTGCTCATCACAGGCCTGTTGTACCTAAAAGGGCCCAACTATCTCATGTCTGGGCCTGGTCTGTGAACAGAAGCAGTTTCCAGTGAAAGAGCCCCAAAGAAGTTTCTGATTCTTATAGCCTTGGTAGGAAATATTCCACCTACAAATCTAAAGTCTCAGCCTTGGAAGAAAAAAACAAAGGAGGACAAATTCATTTATAATAGCACACTGACACTGGCATGAGTAAAAGTAGGGAGTACAGGTGGGAAGGCCACACACTTGGGATGATTCCTAGTTTCTGGAAAAGGGCCCTGACCCACTTACATCTCCAGCTCCCCACATTCCCAGTGAGTGACATTCCTTGACATGTAACAAGGCTTGTTATTCTTCCATGAGAGATCAAGCTTCTGGGGTAACAGGTCCTTGGTTAAACACATTCATGTTTCTTTTTTTTTTTTCAATATATGAAATTTATTGTCAAATTGGTTTCCGTACAACACCCAGTGCTCATCCCAAAAGGTGCCCTCCTCAATACCCATCACCCACCCTCCCCTCCCTCCCACCCCCCATCAACCCTCAGTTTGTTCTCAGTTTTTAAGAGTCTTTATGTTTTGGCTCTCTCCCACTCTAACCTTTTTTTTTTATTCCTTCCCCTTCCCCATGGGTTTCTGTTAAGTTTCTCAGGATCCACATAAGTGTGAAACCATATGGTATCTGTCTTTCTCTGTATGGCTTATTTCACTTAGCATCACACTCTCCAGTTCCATCCACGTTGCTACAAAGGGCCATATTTCGTTCTTTCTCATTGCCATGTAGTACTCCATTGTGTATATAAACCACAATTTCTTTATCCATGCATCAGTTGATGGACATTTAGGCTCTTTCCATAAGAGAAAGGCTATTGTTGAGAGTGCTGCTATAAACATTGGGGTACAAGTGCCCCTATGCATCAGTACTCCTGTATCCCTTGGATAAATTCCTAGCAGTGCTATTGCTGGGTCATAGGGTAAGTCTATTTTTAATTTTCTGAGGAACCTCCACACTGTTTTCCAGAGTGGCCGCACCAATTTGCATTCCCACCAACAGTGCAAGAGGGTTCCCATTTCTCCACATCCTCTCCAGTATCTATAGTCTCCTGATTTGTTCATATTGGCCACTCTGACTGGCATGAGGTGATATCTGAGTGTGGTTTTGATTTGTATTTCCCTGATGAGGAGCGACGCTGAACATCTTTTCATGTGCCTGTTGGCCATCCGGATGTCTTCTTTAGAGAAGTGTCTATTCATGTTTTCTGCGCATTTCTTCACTGGGTTATTTGTTTTTCGGGTGTGGAGTTTGGTGAGCTCTTTATACATTTTGGATACTAGCCCTTTGTCCGATATGTCATTTGCAAATATCTTTTCCCATTCCGTTGGTTGCCTTTTAGTTTTGTTGGTTGTTTCCTTTGCTGTGCAGAAGCTTTTTATCTTCATAAGGTCCCAGTAATTCACTTTTGCTTTTAATTCCCTTGCCTTTGGGGATGTGTCGAGTTAAGAGATTGCTACGGCTGAGGTCAGAGAGGTCTTTTCCTGCTTTCTCCTCTAGGGTTTTGATGGTTTCCTGTCTCACATTCAGGTCCTTTATCCATTTTGAGTTTATTTTTGTGAATGGTGTCAGAAAGTGGTCTAGTTTCAACTTTCTGCATGTTGCTGTCCAGTTCTCCCAGCACCATTTGTTAAAGAGACTGTCTTTTTTCCATTGGATGTTCTTTTCTGCTTTGTCAAAGATTAGTTGGCCATACTTTTGTGGGTCTAGTTCTGGGGTTTCTATTCTATTCCATTGGTCTATGTGTCTGTTTTTGTGCCAATACCATGCTGTCTTGATGATTACAGCTTTGTAGTAGAGGCTAAAGTCTGTGATGCCTCCTGCTTTGGTCTTCTTCTTCAAAATTACTTTGGCTATTCGGGGCCTTTTGTGGTTCCATATGAATTTTAGAATTGCTTGTTCTAATTTCGAGAAGAATGCTGGTGCAATTTTGATTGGGATTGCATCGAATAACACATTCATGTTTCTGTGACAGATGTTGCATCCCTTTCCAAGGAGAAGGATGTTACAGGAAAGGGAACAGTGAGGGATTAAGGTGACCTGGCTACAAAGGAAGAGAGTATAGATAAGAGACACTGAGGAAAAGGAAATCTTGGGACTTAGGAAACATTTTCTCCTCGATTTTACTTGGACAACAATCAAAATGTCACACATTAAGTTTTCTTCTTATGTTTTTAACATGTATATTGAAACAAAAACCACCATATAGCAGAAATAATTACCCTGATGAAGATCTATCTAATCAAAGTATCTTTGCAGTAAGTTAGTATTTTATTTATGAAATGTCATGTTCAGCACACAAGGATCCTGTTTAGACACCTGCAGGGGGACCCAATACCCAAGACATTAGGTCTAATCTCCTTTGACTTTGATCCCATTTCCTCCCAGCGCTCCCCGCCCTCCTTGGACCTCCCGATCTCTTTATTTGAACATCTTTATCTTGTTGCTGAAGCAAAATAAATTTTCTCCCTTCCTTTTCCTTGACATTTACTGCATTAAGTCCAATTGGGGCCTTTTCCTCTCCCAGACCGATTTGATCTATCCCAAGTCCATATTCAATTTTCCCTCCTCTGACTTCCCCCAAGCACTTCATTGATACCACCAAATTCAGCACTCCATTTGAGGAGCCTGACTCCTGCCCCTTCCTCTGTTCAGGGAGGTCCACCCACAGCAAAGACCTGGCCTTAAGATGAGAATGGATGTGTTCTGTCTTTACTCATCCTGCGTTAAATTGTGCTCTGAATCTGTTCAAATGCTCTGGCAGATAGTGAACTCACTGTTAACACTTCAGTATGCGATACGGAAAAGAAAATCCTCCCCTGGAAGCATTGAGACAATGTGGTATCCATGGTCTCACTCATCCTTAACAGAAATGCCAAATATTTGCAGTGGCATATTCTATTTTAAATATGGCTGAATCACAGTGGCTCCCCCAGGGGAACATCACCTCAAAATGTGCATGTGAAACCCAAGCTAGTGAATAAAGTCACTGAGAATATTCCATCTGGTCATGGAAATAAGCACACTCAAAACAAAATGTGACTTTGGGTACCACACATTCTTAGGAACTGCTCTTCCTTAACACAAGCTTATGCCTATTAATTTTTTTATTTAATAAGTTATTCAGTGAGTGCTGGAGGTGGGAAGAGTTTGGGACATGCTTTATCACCCAGCATCCATTTCTTAGACCACTGGTTTCCAAAACTGTGCTGGGAAGACCTAAAACAAGTTAGTCTTCATTTAACTGTATTGTATTATTGGTCTCCTGCCAACAACCACAATAAAACCACTCCAATCTCATTCACAGAGAAAAAAGTCTCTTAAAGTTTCTAACCCAGAATGTCAACCAAAGGACATTGCTGTCGGCCTTCTGTAAGGTTATTTCTAACAGTGAAAGACTTCAAAAACAAAGCCTCTATGCCTCTATCCAACCTTTAAGCCCATACCCAAACAGATCCACACTCTACCTTTGCTATATTGCCAACTACTTTCCCAAGATATCGCTATTTGTTCTATATACCATAGGGCAAAAGTCTGTCTCAGACCCCACAACTGTGGAGTTAGTTCTAAGCTCGGTAATTTTTCTGCCCCCACCCACTTCCATTGGCTATGCTTAAAATGCAGAAAAGGGCAGGAAACCCCAATGCAGGATTTTTAATATAGCAAAAGAAAGCTAAAGAGGAGGAGAGAGAGACACATTCATACCAACCCTCCCACGTGGACGCATTGATCCTTCCTACAGGCATATTCACACAAAGGTGTATATGCTACAGTTGTATTTCATCAATATCAGCAGTAGTTATAAATTACTTCCTAGAGTTATTCAAAATACACCCCTTTGTCCTAGCTATGAAAGTGAATGGATAAAATACAAATAGAACAATTAAATTCCATCCCTTCTGTAACCCAGTGTAAAATGCACATAAAGAAAATTAGAAAAAATATTCACTAGGGAAAAGCAATCCCAAAAGGTCAGCTGCAACAGAATATTCATACAGCTATTATTTAATACAAATTTAAGGTTAGGAAGAGCATCCAAATGTTGTACTGAACTAAATCAACTCCTTTCTCTCTACCTGGAAACAAAGTAAAGCAAAACAGGAAAATGTTTCTTCCTAATACAGGATAGCTAGTTTTTTAAATCCTGTGCCATTTTGGGGAACCTAGGTGGCTCAGTCAGTTAAGGATGTGACTTCAGCTCAGGCCATGATCTCAGTGGGTTCCAGCCCCAAGTCAGGCTCTGTGCTGACAGCTTGGAGCCTGGAGCCTGCTTCAGATTCCGTGTCTCCCTCTCTGCCCCTCCCCCACTCATGCTCTGTGTGTCTCTCAAAAATTAAAATTAAACATTAAAGAAAAATTAAAACCTTGTGTCATTTTTTATAGACACACAGCATGTAATACACAAATGGAATCACTCTTTAAGCTCTCTTCATCAGACACCACACTACATTATCTTTTTAAATTCCTGTTTCTCTACTGCTGTGAAGTTTTATACAGTCATGATGGTCATTTTTATTCTGACCTTGAGTTCACTAGGAGGCCAAGAATAAAGGCCAGAAAAATATCACATGGGAAAGGTGGACCATCTAAACAACATGATATATGATGTTTCTTCACATAACTGGAGGATATAAATAAAGGCTAATCTTCTTCCTATCCATTCTTGTTCTTCTTGTTCTGTTTAGAGAAATGCTTTTCAGAAAACACTAGAAAAGGAGTGTCTCTCTCTCTCTCTCTCTCTCTTTCTCTCTCTCTCTCTCTCTCTCACACACACACACACACACACACACACACACACACACACACAGAAAGTTCACACAATTTAAGTCCATATCCAAAGACATGTGACCTCCACAAAAAGATACACAGCCCCATACACAACGTTAAACTTCTTCCAAAACCTGGAATTTCTGCCCAAGGTTAGGGTCAGTCTTTGAGAAAACAGTATTTCTTAGTGATCCAGAACCATGTGTAAAATTAAGTTGAAAAAGGGGACAAAGCAGTTTCTGAATCAGAATATGGTAGAGATACTAAAAGGGGTACATCAGGACACAGGTAATATGCTCTTTCTCAGGAATAAGACTCAGTCCGCAGCAGGGTGGACCTGATAAGGGAAGCCAGAATGTGGGAGCCAGACCAGCTGTGGGAAGAAAACACAATATAGGAATTTCCCAGCTATATGCAGTACTCAGAGACATAATCATAAGACAGGCCCAGTGTCCAGCCACAGGTGAATGAGCCAGCATGAGGGCAGAGCATTGCACCATGGGAGACTGGCAGCCTGGGCAGCAAGGGGAGCACACTCAGCTACGGCATCTGAGGCCCAGGGTCAAGACTCCCACACATACACCAAGGGTGTAAGAAGATCCTGGCAGATCATATGGTGATGGGGAACATTAAGGGTACACAAAGATAAGGAAACAAATCAGTAACCTGTTATTGGAATGTGGACACAAGGTTAAGTAATGAGAGGAACACAATGAGTCATCTACTATGAGCAGTAGCTGACATGGGGCTCGGCTATTAACTGTGAACTCCAAAAAACTAAGTAGTTCCAGGCTTAACCCCCATGGCTGAAGGACAATGAAGAGGGTACTAAAATAATGACTGCATAATTAATAGTATTGCCCACTGAAAAATGCCCAGATCATAGGAGTCACTAGGAGAGTCCCCCACATGCACATTTTTAATGTTTATATGCAATAAATATTCCTTGAAAGCCTTCTCTGTATCAGATGCTATGCTGGTGCTGTATATTCAATCCTGAACACGACACAAGCCCTACTTTGAGAGTCTAATGACAGAGGGTGCTGGGACTCCTTCATTCCTGTTGTATCTCTATTGTGACCCTCATTACACCAGCTCCCATTACTGTCTTAAGAGGTAGGACTTTTTAGACCTGATTGTACTTTAGGAAGGAGGGAAGGAATCTCTAAACCAAACCCTAATCTCAGCTCCTTCTCTTGAGTAAGAGCTCTGGTGGAGGGTAAGGGAGCGGCAACTAACCCCAAAGTGAAGGCAGCCATCACCTAATCTCAGTCATCACCATTTGGGGCAGCCTGAAGCCCTGTCAGGATGAGGAATGTCCTAACAGGTCTCCCAGATGGAAAGCAGCACAGGCTGTCAAGGGCCAGTTAGGTATAAACTGGTTACCACATCAAGACAGAGTAAGCACACAAGACTGACCAGGACTGGGTCAAGAACACTGAGTAAGTCATGTGCTCATCATCCTGGGAAAGATGGCTTCAAGGAGGATGGCTGAGAAGGAAGAAGAGCTCAGAAAGATCTGCTTCTTTAGAAAGGCAAAAAGCCATGTGGATTGTTCAAGTGAGGTCTTGACAGTTGGGCCTTTCTCCCTCTGTGGAACCTCTTTAGGCCTAAAGATTCTAAACCAACTGCAGTGAGGCCCCTTAAGAAGGAGCCCTTCTCAGCAAAGACCTGCCTCCACTGTTGATATCAGAGTTGGGAAACTATGATCTCTGGGAATATTAGTCACTTGTGTGATGTGGTAGCTAATCAGCTGGTCCTCCTTCAGGAGGAGACTGAGGGTTAGGGCTGAGATAGATACTTCCCATATATTCTGCTCTCACTTTGGCTGTTGAAAATTTGGAGGACAGAGCTAAACACCTGAAATAAATTGTATAGCAGGAATCCCAGAGGAGGAGACATTTGGGGCCAGGATGACCTCCCTGACCCCTTCAGATGTTCACAGAAGCAGAAATTCAAAATACTCTCTTAATCCACTGTGCACACATTCATGTAGTGTAACTTAAAGGCTAATAGATTTGCTTTCCTTGGTTCCTTATTCTAAGTTTGGAAAGGCAAATATCAAAAATGAGATTTCTAATGATTTTTTTTACTAAAATGTAATTTTATCTTGTCAGCTTTTTTTTTTACTTGACTACTACTTTTGAAATAATCCTGACATTGATTTACATTTGATCATCATCTCCAGTTTTAAGTTTCCCTCATGTTACTGTTTGCCATCAGCCAGGTCCCTTTCAACAACATACTTGTAGCCACAGAGGAGTTTATTGGCCAGTAAAAAAATACTCTTCGAAAGTACATTCAAACCACCTCCAATCCATATTATGTTTCAGATTTCCTAAACTTGGGGGTGAAATTTTTTCTGAAGATCAAAAGTTATCATAAAAACTGAAGCCATGTTAAGATTACAAAGCTGGTTGGTTCCTGTGCTCTAGGACTTGCCAGAGAGATTCATGATCTGATCCAGTTTGAAATCTGAAGTGAAGGAATGCCACACCCAAATGAGCTTTCTTCTCTCTGTTGTCCCCATACAGAAAGAGGTCAATTTCTCTGCAATTCTTAGCACTTCAATCTATGAAATCATGGGGTTTATTTCCAGGGTACTAATAAAACCATTACTTTAAGGGAAGGCTGTTTCCAACAAGACTATATGAAAACTTTCTACAAATAGGCCAATGTGTTCATTGTTCAGAGCACTACTGATTCATTTCTGTCTCAGGGCCTTTGCTGTCTATTCCCATGATATGGAATGCCTTTGCCCTGGTCTCCTGCTGAGACCAAACTCTATTTCAATCTTCAAGGCCTAACTTAAGATGCACCTTCTCCCAAAAAAATTCTCTTGGTCTTTATCAACCTGCCCTCCCCCTCTTGTCTCCACCCCTAACCTGCTCAAATATATTTCTTGTGGCAGGTGATATCCCATGACATAGCATTCAGTACAGAAAAGGGCTAGAAGTACAGTAAGACAGCTTGATTGAGGAGGTCTCAGACTTCTGACAATGGAAGTATGGCCAGGTGCAGCTTAGTTCATGTAGTTTGGGGAAAAACAGACCTGCCCAGGACTGAATCCTCACTCTTACACTTACTAGCTATGTAGCCTCAGGCAGATTACTTTCCTTCCCTGGGCTGCAGTGTCCCTTTCAAAAATGCCATGGGGTTGCTTCCAGGCTAAAATTGGTTTAGGTGACGACCACTTTCCTAAACATTGGAGCTACAAAGTTGAGTAAGGTAAAGCCCTGATCTTGAAAAAGAGCTCAGAGTCTACAGACAAGCTATTTGCAATAGTTTCAGGCTCTTTGAGGGAAACAGTTAAGAGGTGTCATGGGAATAGTAAACTGAAAGCAGTAGGGAGTAGGGGAGAAACTGTGGAGTCTGAAGTGATACCAGAATTGCAGATCTGTGCTGAAAGCTGGAAAACAGTGACAGTAGTAGGAATGGAAGTGGAAGGAAGGAATGGAGAAAAGGAAGATTTGAGAGACATTCCAAGTAAAGCAAAATTACAGGCCTTGGCGCATTTCAGACTTAAGAAGATAGAGGAGATTGGTGACGAATCTTGACCAAATTTCTAGCTAAGGAGACAGACACAGGCACCGATAGAAATGGAGTTAACTGGTTTGGGTAGTGGAAGAGATCAACCTCTGCAGACAGCAGATATGTCTCACAAACAACTGATGCCAATCTTGAAGTCCAACAGCTTCTTTTTTCACAAGCCTACTGAGTCCTCTTCCTCACCCCACCTCCATCCCACTTGATTTTACTGAGAAAGTTCACTGGTACGTTGAAAAGTCAACTAGGTTTGCGAAACCTAGGCAAACAGCATGAACAACTAATAAGAAGTACACTCCCCATGCATCTTTTTTATTGGCTCTACTTGACTTTTAAAGTTAAAATGACGTTAGCCTAGGATAGCCCAGGTGTCTCTTGACCATTCCTCCAAGATTACAAATATCCAACTATCCTCTGAAGCTGCCCATGTAGAGCAAGGCAGTCTGGTCCGTTACAATTGGAGGATGGTACTTCCACATTCTGAACCAGTAACTGTCACCCAGGACCAGCCAGAACCTGCTTTCTGTGGAACCCCCAACCTCCTCCTTTCCACCTCAGACACTGAGCATGCTCACTGCAGATTAAGAAGGTGATTCCTCATATAGTCCCTAGTTTATAGAGATCAAAAACAAAAATGTAATGCATGCCTTTCCTTTGATCCAACAATTATAGAAATGTATACTAAGGAAATAATCAGAAGTGCACATAAATAAATGGCTGCAAAGATATCTTTTGAGGTATCCCTTTGGATTGGGGGGGGGACAGAAAATGCAGGGACATTCTGAATGCAAAACAATAAGGGAGTATTTCAATAAGTTGCCACATATCCACAGAAGGGAATATTATACAGAATTTAAAATATTATAAAGACATTTTAATGGCATGGGAAAATATTTAAAATACATTTTAATTAGCAAAAAAAGAGAACTACATATAACTCTGTTCTCAATTTTGTAACATACCCCCCCACACACACATGCCTTATATACATAAAGAAACACAAACACATACATACACACACATAGCCAAAGAAAAATAACCTGGGAGGTTATTACTATTATCTCTAGGTGGAGATGACTAAATAATTTTAAATTATTTTTTATTTTCTTCTTTGTACTTTTCTGTATTTTCCAATTATCTTTGAAATCTTTTGTAATCAAGAAAAAAAATTCTCAAAATAAAGGGAAATGGGCCATGAAATAGGCCATGACTTGAAGGGAAGAAACCTGTAGAGATGATATGTAAGCCATGGAGCATTTATTCCTTCCATACTTCAGGGGATATTTTTTTCTTTCCTGAACACGAGATGGCCAGTCTTTCCATCTCTTACCATAAAATGCCTGACAGCTTAGATTTCAAAGCTTTTCTTTAAAGCTCAGAGCTTCTCTCAATAAAACCTATATTCCTCCATGCCTAGGCAATAAATGGCCACAAGAATCTACTAGGTATTTGGAAACAATCATTTCTCTTTTCTTTATATTGACTGGATTAACTTTTGCCAAGAGACAAATGATCTGCCTGGATCACTCAGTTCCTTATTCTTTGATTTAATTAGGGATTAGATGGTAATAGACTGGAAATAAATTCTTTTCATTGACCTAAATTAACTTGGCTTTTGAAATATGGCATAGTCTCAACAATTATCTGAAAGGAAAAAATACATATATAATAACCCATTACATGCAGGAAACTGTACCAATCCAACCACTTAAACATGTCTCATTAACACCATCTGTAATAAATACTCCCAACTCTTTGAGTAATGGAAGCCATTTCTGTCCATAAGATAAAGGAATAAGGAAAGGTGGTGGGAAGGAATTCCCTTCCCAACAAGTATTTTTGGGTAGGAATCTATTTTTGTATCAAGATCATTTGTTGGCCAAGTCTTGTTTCTTGTTTGACAGACCTACTTCCCACCATGTGCCTCTGTCCTCTGCAGTATAGCTTCCACACAGTGATGGGATTTCTCTCCCTAAAACCCTCCATTTAGTATATTCATCTCTCCTCACAACTTACATTTTTATAGAAAATTGTGGTTTGCAAAGGCTTTCACACAAAAGATGTTGTGTGATCTTTAGAAAAACTCTAGAAGACAAGAATTTTACAGATGAAGAAACTAAGTTCAGAGAGATTGTTACTTGTCCAGATACTCCTGCTAGTAAGAAGTGGTTATCAGATGAAAACTTCCATTTTCTAGCATGTGATTGATTGTTTCATCTGTCAATAATCCTGATAATACCAATTTGTCTTGATGTTGAGTTTTAAGACATTTTCTCATCCATATGCATTTAACCACTTCCACACTGCCTCTCGATAATGATTAGTGTGTATGCTGTGTACCTAATCTCAAATTCATTTTAATGAAAATCATTCTTGGAGGATGGCACAAAGGACATTACCTAGAACAAGCCAGCGTGTAGACATTCAACCCATTGAAGCCGTCTGGGTAAGATGTACTTCATTCGCCAGAACTGTTGGATAACCTAGGGAGCTTAAGGTACCTGATCTTGTCTCCAGACATAGCCTTTGCTCTCCCAGGCCTTTTTTCTTTTCTGAGTTCTGACTCTGGTATGGCCCTTACTGACATAGTTGGTATGATCTCCTGCAGCAGGTAACTTGCTATCCTGTAACATGCTATTTTTAGATTTGTAATAATCTCCCCACACCCCACTCACTTACTCCATGTTTTGCCCACATCCTACTACATGCACACATACACACAAAGACATGCCCTAGACTATATAGTTGCCCTGAGAGGAGATACGGGTCTTACCCTTCTTACTGTATCTTCCTATTGCCAATAGATGCCTAAAATTTTTTGCTATGTTAAATTGATCACTATATTTTTAAATTAGAGTGTCTACTAGAAAGTACAGCTATGCAATTATAATTGTATATTTTATGACCCACTCTTTCCCCTACCTGCCTCTATTTCCTTTTTCTTACACCACAAATCCTTTCATTTATTTTAATACCTTTCAGCAAATAACTTTATATTTTATTTCATGGGATGGTGATCATAAGGCCTCTAACTTACTTCAGCCTAAGACTCTAACATTTGAATTAGCCTGGGAAAAGTTTGGGAAATCACTATTTATTCTATGCTTCTCATTCAATTTCTCTAGGCAAAATATCCTCTACTCTTTAAAAAGTGTATTCACTTCTAAATGACGATACAAATTTCATTTTTCGAGGTCAAACTAGCCCAATTCAATATTCTTTGTTGTTGTGCTCAATTATAAAATGGAAAGATTGGAAGAAAATACAATTTTATTATATAACATAATAACATGAGCTAGGCTAGAAATATTGTTTACCATGTCCTGATCACGTTTTCAAGATTTTTTTTAAACAGCTTGACAATATTTAATTTTGTTAGTAGAACGCGTGGTCTGGATTATTTCTTTTTTGAAATGTGGATGGATCTGGTAACTAAGGCATCTTAGAAGGTGAGTATTACATTTAAAGTCATGTTACAGGACTAGGGAAACAATCTCTTTGACATAGGACCCCATATTTTAGATACCACCATACAGGGTTGGTTGGGGACAACTTCAAGAGGGATGCTAGCATGTGTGTTCCCCCCTAATAAACACTCAAACACTCACTATCTCTAGGCAGAATGAGATTCTTTAACAAAACATGGATAAAGCACTTAATGCAAACTGTAAAATGTTTAGCCTATAATTTTCATTAATTACTGTCTCCAATACAGAGTGCTGCTGGGAAATTAAAACGTAAAAGCAATGCTTTTTTTTCCTTGTATTTATTGAGCAAGAAAAAGAAATGGAACAATAAGAGATACACTAAGGAAAAGTTAGTTCCCTGTTCATAATATATTAAAGGCAGTATTTTAAGGATGCTTCCTCATTCCTTGTGGGCCAGTCCTTTCCCTGAACACAGAATAAGCACAGCCCGCACTTCCATAAATGTTGTCTAGCTTTCACCAATAGCCCCCATATATCTCGGCCTATTCTGCCACAGCCTTTCTTTTAAAATAGCTAAATTCATTAGGGATTTCGGGAGGAAGTCATGTCACATTGAGACAAGTGAGTTTATGGTTTCCAAAAATAAAACAAAGTATGGACAAATGTGTTGGCAATGGAGAAAGGGTTATCTGCGGTACGAGATTTCCAAGGTCTGAGCCTGAAAACTATGAACTCTAATTATACTCTGATTGCCACCCAGGAAAATCCATCTTTTCCCCTGTGTTTCACTGATACTCTAAAATTGAAGTATTGTATAGACAAAAGAATACTGAGTTCTATGAAGTAAAGGGATTATATAATTAACAGTGCTTGAGAAATTATTATTACATTCTACCCCTCCCCCAAATCACGGATCCCAGACATTTCTATGCCCAGTCCCCCTTAGTAACTTTACCACTTGCTGTTCACATCTTCTAAACTCTCTGCCTAGTTTTCCTCCTGGCCATGACTGATGTATTTCTTTGTCCTGGAGGCAAAGAGCCATGTTACATATTCCTTTAAACTTTTACACCATTTTGGGGCCCTGCAATTTTTTTTTATAAGAATCTCCCAAGTTTCCTCATTCTTTGCCTCATTGTGACCTCTTCTTGGATTCATGATCTTTTCCAACCTTACAGAGGGAGCAGCCTCCTTCCTTAGCATCCATGTGTCAGTTTTGGTTTTTGTTTGTTGGTAATACTACCTTTTGCTCAATGTTCCTTGACGTCTCCTTGTGAAGAGAATACACAGAGCCCAGACAAGCTTCTACTGCTGTACAAATGGTTTCAAAATCTGAAAGATCTGGATTCAAATCATGGTTCTAAAACTGTAAGCAACCTGAATAGGCTTTCTGAACTCCACTGTCCTCATCTTTGGAATGGGAATCCCAGTATGTGCTTCATAGTACTGATGTGAGGGTTCAATGAGATTGCACCTGTAAAAATATCAATATACTTCCTGGCATCTCCTGAGTGCCTTCCACAACACTTCTTCTGCCCTCATAAGTTTTTAATTAAATATTATATCTGACCACACATTTCAGGAGTTAAGTCACTCATGCTTCCTATAACTCTTTGGAAATTGCTCAGAATGTACTATTGGTCTCCTCTAACTTCATCTCATTTATACATTTCATGCAGATTGTAAATCTATTCTAACTGTTGGTTAAGACTCAAGATGTTGCTTACCACAGCAAAGAAAATCATTTCTGGGTTTTAAATACTCTCTTCTTTTTTCTTCTTTTCCTAAAGTTCGGTCAAGTGCAAACATTTCAAACTTGAATTCAGCACTTTTCCCAAGTAAGGCAATCAGGATATACCAATACCAATTTGGCATACCCGTACACAATGTGATATTCAATATAAAAAGTGGGTTATAAGAAGCAAAGAATCAGAAATTGTAATAAAGTAGAGGAGGGGGAAAAATTCTAATGGCATTCAGGACCAAAATTGAGCTGTCCGAATCTATTGTTTATACGTGGGCTTAATTTCACCAGAACTGCTTGCTCAGCTTAACATAAATCCAGGAGGAAAAAATCCACTTTCACATGAAGAAATATGAACTGGAATTCATAGATACAGCAAGAAAAAAAGTTCAGCTCTCATCCGTCTACATGAGCAAAATTATTTCACTAATGCTCCTTCTGATTCATGGTTTCTACTTTGTGACAGTTTTAGATGGAGACCACATAAACTAAAAGGTCTCTTTTGTACCAGAAGAGAACAAGCAGTGTGCTCTTCAGATTAGGCTGACGGATTATGCCTGAGTCACCAGTGTATCCAAAGATGGGATGTTACAAGTTTTGCAAGTCTGCCCCTGAACGCCAGCCCTCCCTGGGTGGGGCAGAACCAATATATTTAGAGATCTCTGCAAAGAAAGCAGGGAGTGTGCAAATTCTTTCTGATAGGTGCTGTGTATCACTCTACTTTAGATCTTTTGAGTTGTCAGTTCAGGAAATACAAATATGCTTCAGTGAGGCAAGGCATTCAAAAGGGATGCTGGACATCAACCTCCCCACATCCTGCCTTTCACTTTTCCACCCACCTTCTCTGAAAGTTCAAACTATTCAAAAAATTAATACACTTCTAATGCTACAGTAATCTTCAGTGAGCTGGAATACATGTTCTTAGACTGAGAAAGGCTGCCTCAGACCGGGAACAAATTTTCCCAAATGTCAACACCCAATAGAATTCCCAGGAGAAAATATGGGGAGATTATTTCCTCCCAGAGCAGCTATTTCCTTAGAATGTCCTATTGAAATGTTCTTTGTGGGGTGCCTGGGTGGCTCAGTCAATTGAGCATCCAACTTCAGCTCAGATCATGATCTCGCGGTTCGTAAGTTCGAGTCCCACGTCAGGCTCTGTGCTGACAGCTCGGAACCTGGAGCTTGCTTCAGATTCTATGTCTCCCTCTCTCTCTGCCCCTCCCCTGCTCACATTCTGTCTCCCTCTCTCTCTCAAAAATAAATAAAGATTTAAAAAATTAAAAAAAAAAAAAAGAAATGTTCTTTGTTACTGTGAGCCATAGCCTGCTAATGATCTGGGCTAGCACTATGGGTTTTGCCCTATTGAGCTGTAGAAAAGAAGTTTCTTTGTTCCCTATCACAACTCTTGAAAGTCTTGAAGTCTCCTCTTAGATTATTGTGTTCTTTATTAAACAAGACACCTTCATTCTTTACACCAAATCTGTTCAAAAAACATCACAGTTCTGCCATGACTACCAAAAGATAGCAATGATATCTTAAGTAGCACCAAGGAAATCTATCTGTAGGGAACAGACAGACCTAATCCTTTCTTCTTTGTAAATAGCGGTTTCCAGTGCACCTGAAATGTAGACTCATTTGTGGATGTCCAACAAGAACACAAATACTAGAAATACTCTCCAAAAGAATCAACTTTCATGGAGTTAAGCTTTATCCTCATTGGCAGATATCCAAAAAGGAAACCTGATGTTCTTACTTGATAGCCACACCTTCAGAATATAAAGCTGTTCTTCGGGTCAGATAAGTCAGTTGGATTTTTAAGTGGGGTCTACAAAGGAATTCAGCACAGTGAAAGACCTAGATCTATCAAGGGTGAACTTAAAGCACAGAGCTATACATTAATGCAACTGTTGTAAATTGATGGTTTCCCATAAAGCGTGATAAATTGTAGAGTGGCATCATAGATTCTGCAGCCAGATGTGCTATGTATTCATGTGATAATGGAAGATGAATGTTTGCTGCATATATCATCCTGAATTTGGTTCTTTGTGAACAATTTTTCCCTTTGTTTTTGAATTTATCAAAGCCAAAATACCTAATCCATTCTTCAAGTGAAGAAACAGAGTTGGAATTATTATTGACTGATTTTGTTTTTTTACAAATGGTTAGGCTTTTCTTTTTGTATTCGACAAGTCAAGATAGACTGCAGTGTTACCTAAACCAAAAAGAGATAAAATGGAGATTTCAGATACTGACATGTAGCTACTAAAAAAGCAAAGAGAGGGCTTGCTTCTTGAAAACAAGTTGGTGCATTAATTTTCCACAAAGTTCCCATCAGATGTCATCAAATTCAACGCACTGTGCAGATGGGAAAGACTGACTATTGAAACAATTAACTATTGTGAGTCATTTCCTCAATCTGCTTTTGTTTTAGCCAATATGTCAAGTGGTGACAGACACTGTTAAATTTCACAAGCTCTACTGTCTTCTTGGAAACGGCATAATACAATTGACATAGCTCAGCTTGATAAATCTGCCAAACTAATGGTGGGGCCTCTTTCCTTCTACTTTTCAATGCCAAAATCTAAAGATATTATATAGAACCTATTCAACATGAAGAACACAAAGTCCATTTTATCCTCTCTGAATACTCCCATTTAATCACCTGCTGGCTCTTAGTTTCCCAATCCTTTTGAATTGGCACTAAAATGAATATGGTAAAAACTTTATATATTCAGTCTCCACTATCTCAGAAAAATGCTGTCATGGATGCTGAATTTTCCTGAAGTTTGCCACTTGCTTCAGCTTGGTCTGAAAGTCTATTACTTTAGATGACCTAATTCACCACTTAACACTTCAGGTGACTTTTAGACAATCAAAAGCTACTTGTCCTAATCTAACTAAAACATTTTCTAATCTTAGAGGTATGACTTTACTATTTGTGTGCACCATGTCACTTGCAGGTCTAAGGAAAGTAGGGGGAAACCGTTGTGTTGTCCCATGATGGTCTTGCTCCAATCAGGAAAAAGATCTCTAGGCAGCTTCTCTTGCACAAGATTCAAATTCACTAGCCATTCCTTTATAACTCCTTCATTCGTATGGCACAGTAGCTCACCAATTTCTAGAAGGCAGCTCTGACTGTCTGTCTCTAGGGGAAAGTACAGTGAGTCCTCAGAAACTCAGGTAAGCCAGAAGCCAGGCCATACCTCACTCCCTAACACTAGAGAGATTGCAACTAGCTGCAGTGGCCAGCGGTTAAGGCATTATTTAACAGGAATGACCAGTCAACTAATATCTGACAAAGGAGTCAAGAATACACAATGGAGAAAGGATAGTCTTTTCAATAAATGCTGTTAGGAAAACTGGATGATCACATGCAGAAAAATGAAATTGGATCCCTACCTTACACCACTCACAAAAATTAGGTCGAAATGAAATGAACACTGAAACATAGACCTGAAACAGCAAGACTCCTAGAAGAAAACATAAGGAAGAACCTCTTTGACATCGGTCTTGGCAATGATTTTTTGGATATGACACCAAAAGCACAAGGAACAAAAGCAAAAATCAATAAATGGCAGTACATCAAATTAAAAACCTTTTGCACAGCAAAGGAAACAATCAACAAAATGAAAAGGCAGCCTATGGGGGCGCCTGGGTGGCTCAGTCGGTTAAGCGGCCGACTTCGGATCAGGTCACTATCTCACAATCTGTGAGTTCGAGCCCCGCGTCAGGCTCTGTGCTGACAGCTCAGAGCCTGGAGCTGTTTCAGATTCTGTGTCTCCCTCTCTCTCTGCCCCTCCCCTGTTCATGCTCTGTCTCTCTCTGTCTCAAAAATAAATAAATGTTAAAAATTTTTTTTAAAAAAGGCAGCCTATAGAATGGGAGAAAATGCTTGCAAACCACATATCTGATACTTAATATACAAAATATATAAATCATACAATAGCAAAAAAAACCCAAACAATCCAATTTAAAAATAAACAAGGAACCGAATAGATACTGGTCCAAAGAAGACATCCAAGTGGCCAACAGATACATGAAAAAATGCTCAACATCCCTCATCATCAGGGAAATGCCCTCATCATCAGGGAAATGCAAACCAAAACCACAATGAGATATCCTTCACATCTATTAGAAAGGCTGTCATAAAAACAAAAACAAAAACAAAAACAAAAACAAAAACAAAACAAATAAGTGTTGGCAAGGATGTGGAGAAAAGGGAAGTCCTGTGCACTGTTGGTGGGAATGTAAATTGGTAGAGCCACTACAGAAAATGGTAAGGAGGTTTCCCCCAAAATTAAAAATACAACTATGATATGATCCATCAATCCTTTTTGGGATATATATCCAAAGAAAATAAAAACAGGACGTTGAAAAGATGTCTGAACTCACATGTTTACAGCAGCATTATTCACAAAGCCAAGGAAGAGAAACGATCTAAATTATTGTCAATAGATGAATGGATAAAAAAGATGTGCCCCCCCCCCCACACACACACACAAATTATGTGATGTGACAGAGGGGTGATCATATTGTAATACATAAGTGTATCAAATCAACACATTGTACACCTTAAACTTACACAATGTTATAGATCAATTATATCTCAATAAAGTTGGATAAAATAAGCAAAATGGGTGGCCATTCCAGATAGTTCAAAGGCAACAACTGACCCAGGATTAGATGAACACAGAAGCTAGTATGCAAGCAGAAACCACTAGTTGGGATTATGGCCGTCGTCAGAAAGACTGTCCAAACTCGACAGGACCCCCGTCAGCAAAATGCACACAATCACTGACCAACCTCAAATACACTCTCACTATCCCTTGGCAGTCCTATCGCATTTCTCTAGTGCATGTACTCTCCATTCTTATAGATGACTTTCACACATTCCCTCTCTTAAAACCTCTCCCAACACCTTCTTTCCCATCCCTTCTGATGACCTTTCTTCTTCATGTTAAAGAAAAATTGGAGCAACCAGAAAGGCAACCTCTGTGGGTTTCTACCGCTGCATCCACCTACCTACCAACTTCTGCACCTATACAGTGTGGTTCCGCACCTGGGAACATACTCTCCATGCTCTTACGTAAAGCCCACCCTTCCATCATAGCACTCAGTCTTTTGCCTCCTTGAAGATGGAGAGGTGTCTCCACTCACCCTCTTCTGTATCGCCAAACTTCCCTCTCTACTGTCTCTTCCCTTTTTGTACAAATGTGATCTTAATTCTCCCATCTTTTTTTTTAATGTTTATTTATTTGAGAGACAGAGTATGAGAGGGGGAGGGACAGAGAGAGAGGCAAACCCAGAATCTGAAGCAGGCTCCAGGCTCTGAGCTGTCAGCACAGAGCCCGACGTGGGCTCAAACCCACCAACTGCGAGATCATGACCAGGGTCAAAGTCAGCGCTCAACCAATTAAGCCACCCAGGCACCCCTTAATTCTCCCATCTTAAGAAAAAGATGTCTCTTTAGAGACTAAAGAATCCTTATACTGAGGCTAGTGGTCCTCAAACCTAAGTCAACGTAACAGTCTCCTGGGGAGCCTGAATAAGAATATCAGTGCCAGGGGGTCCTGCTTTTCCAGAGATTGAGTTCGTCGGTCTGGATTATGACATGGGCATTAGAGTTTTGTGCATTTGATGTGACTCTAATGTGCATCCAAGGTAGAGAAGCACTGATCTAATCTAGATTCATCATTAAATGAGGTACCAAAAGTCGAGAGAGGTGCACAGCAGCTCACCCAAGCCCAGACAAATCATTCATGGTAGAGCCAATACAAAAATCCAGCAAAGCTAATTCCCAGTCCAGTGCTCTTTTGACAACATCAGGCAAAATGTCCTATACAAAAATGTAATCTCTGGCAAAGAACCATGAATGCCACCATAAGTAATGAACTTGCTAATTGTTCATCTCCACAGAGAATACTGGCCTTTCCGTCTTTGGTCACAAAAGGAGAGCTTAAACAGAGATGCTGAGAAGGCAAGTATAGCAGAGAATGTGAAGAAATCCCCGCCATGGTACCCACAGCAGATGTTTTCGAAGTTTGGGGATGGTGAAGGACCCAGGGGACGGTGCCAAGGAGCAGCACGAGGTGCCGTGTGATAAATGGAGCTGTCTCTTTCCCATTACAGGAACATAGCAAGTTTCAAGAGCAAATCAGAAACCTAGAATGATTAATTGTGTAGTCTACAACGAGTCCTGTTGTGTTTGTCTATGAATCCCTTTGCTCTGAAGATCAGACACACCAGGTGCAGAGAAACACCTGGCTATGATGAACCCTGTGAGTTTCTTAGTAACCCACTCCAAAAAAAAGGGGAACAGTGGTTTTGTTTACAGGTGAACAGTAGGAAGGGGATCAAAGCTGGTGAGAAAACTGAAATGGTGGAGTAAGAACAAAAGCATCCCTTTAACATCAAGCCAAGCGCTGTCATATCTCTGGCTTAGCTTCCTCTTTCTCTATACCTGCTTGGCATCAATGAGGAACAAAGTATTTTAAGGAAGTCATAACTTCGTTCTTACTTATTCCCACCCACCGATTCCGCTGTCACCTCACAGTCACCTTTGCATATGACCTAAGGCAGTTTCAGCTGAGCGTTAGCAGTGAAGAGCATAGCCATTGAGCACACCGGTTTCTGGGCCCAAACCCCCATTTTACTACCCATGTGACATGGCACAAATTATCGAAAGTCTCTGTGCTTCACCATCTGCCCAAATATGATATAACGTTAATAATACCCACCTAGGAATTCTTATCTAAGTAAAGTACACAAGAATGTAAGATGCCTGAAACAATCAGTAAATAGTAGCTATTGTTGTTAAACAAGATGGCCAGGGAGATTACTGTTATTTTTCTTTAAAGTGTAACCAGCACGTTAACAATACTGTTTGCATACTAAATGAGTGTGTCAATTACACATAGTTATTGACCCTTCCTTAAAGCTGATGAGGTACACTAATATTTAGTTAGCTAATTTTGTTGAACTGTAGAGGCAGCATGGCTTGGTGGAAAGATCTAGATTCAAATGCCAGCTCTATTGTTCACTAATTGGAAGCCTTAAAAAAAAAAGAAAGGTGTTTAATCTCTCGATGCCTCATCTGTTCTTTAAAAAGTGAGAAGAAAAATACTTCATTTTCAGGGTGGTAGTAAGAACTAAATGAGAGAATGCAAATGCCTAGTGCATAATAGGTGTCTGTAATAAAGGACCGTTGACAAGACAGCACACATTTACCTTACAGCAATAAAAGTGCTCTCCATTTTTAATACCCTTTAATTGTTTTCATGAATTCATAGCAGCATTCCTCCAAATTAGTCTGAATTTGTTATGTTTTGTCATGTGGTTTAATTCCAAGTACAGCTAAATGACAAGTGACCACGTCAGAATGGTGCTGGGGGAGGGTATCATCTAAAACAGATTAATGTGGATGCAGCTCTTTTAAAAATATCTAGGGGGGAAAACTCTAAAATGTCTCTTGAACATACCTCAAGCTGTTAGAGAGAGGAAGCTTTTACGTTTATCTTTTCTAAGGGTAAACGATTGGGTTTAGATTAATTGAAAACAAGGAGGGGAAAAAATGCACAGATCTATGTAAAACAGAGAGTGTCTATGACAAGTGTTTCCAAATACGTGGTTTCCAAATACGTAATTGGTACATTATATATCTCTGGCTTCTCTGATTTCTAAAAAGCCATGAAAGTTAAATTAGGTTGATTTATTTCCGAAAGTGGTCATTTGGATTATGTACCAATAATGGGACATCAGTATCCCTGAAAGCAAAAGATTTAAAATACATAAAGATATTTTTATGGCCTGCCGTGCCTATTTCTAAAATACTCTAAATGTGATACTGCCTTAGGCTGGCTTCCTTGGAAGGAGACACTGGGACAACAATTCATGTGCACGTGTGTGTTCTTAAGGAAGGGCTCCCCGTGGGCACCTATTGGGATGAGCACTGGGTGTTGTATGGAAACCAATTTGACAATAAATTTCACATTAAAAAAAAGGAAGGGCTCCCCAGAAAAGAACTGGTAAGGAAGAGGGGAAAGCAGGATAGAGAAGGGAAAGAAAGCAAGCAAGGCTTTTTCCATGGAGGACGGCTTTGGACCTGGTTCTGCAGGAGAACTCCGGAGGATTCGTTATGCTTAGAGTGGTCCCCGCTGGAAAAAAGCTGGAGCCTTTCTACAGCTGTGCCTGCTGGTCACTGAGCAGGGTCACTGGGAGATGAGACACTGGGAGATGAGACACTTCCTGCCCTCTGGAGCAACTGGCCAGGGAGAGTCACAGGTGCTGGCCCTTGGAGGTAAAAGCACAAGGACACTGGGGGAAAGGCACATCGCAACAGGAAAAAGTAACTTTTCATGGAGCAGGGAGAGGATGAAAAAAATAAAGTCACAGCTTTCCTTTCAATTATTCCAAAGCAATTTTTTTCTTTCATTATACCCCAGTTTTTCTCTTATGAGTGTTATAAATATGAAATATAGCAACAGTTGAGAAATACATAATCTCCTATAAATGGTATTGCATCAATCCAACCTAGATTAGATAAATTAAGCAAGAAGCAAGCTAATGTGTTCACATAAAAACATTTTATACTGGGGCACCTGCATGGCTCAGTCAGTTAAGCATCCGACCCTTGATTTCGGCTCAGGTCATGATCTCATATTTCATGGGATCCAGCCCCGTGTCCAGTGGCACTGTTAGCACAGAGCCTGATTGAGATTCTCTCTCCCTCCCTCTCTCTCTGTCCCTCCCCCACTCACTCGTGCGCACTCACGCTCTGTCTCAAAATAAATAAACGTAAAAAAAAGTTTTAGGGGCACCTGGGTGGCTCTGTCGGTTAAATGGCTGACTTCAGCCCAGGTCATGATCTCACAGTTTGTGGGTTTGAGCCCTGCGTTGGGCTCAATGCTGACAGCTCAGAGCCTGGAGCCTGCTTCAGATTCTGTTTCTCCTTCTCTGTCTGCCCCTCCCCTGCTCACGCTCTCTCAAAAATAAATAAACATTAAAAAATTTTAAAAATACAATTAAAAAAACATTTTATAACAGGGTTAATTCAAAGCATGCATACAAGTAGCTTCATACAAGGGAATCGCTATTAGTTATGATTATAGGGCAACAAAACTTCACAAGTATAACAGTTATTCCTTATATTAATCTCCTATACATGCACTTTTAAGAACAATCATGTGGTTCTAGTAAACCTTTTTTCCAACGTTATTTTGTTTTGATTACATGTATTAAAATGTAATGTTATACCTGTTGTAACTACAAGTAATAACATCAGGCTTGTATTTTGTATGTCTTTTTAATTTAATTTTTCTAGTTACTCATTTTTGTTTCATTTGATGATATTGTCAGCCCACAACATTGGAAATTTTAATGAACTTGGTCTGGCACCACAAGCTAGTTTGAGAATCACTGCTCTCCTCCCAGGCTGCCTCCCTGATGCCTGGGAGAGTGAGTGGGGCCTCAGAGGCAGAAGCAGGGCCTAGGAGGAAGGGGGGGAGGGGAGGCATATCTACATTAATAATAATGATACCACAATAAAAACAGCTCTGTCTGAAACACACTAACACATGATTTGAGATAGCATATGAAGTCAACTTCATAAATTATGAATCCTAAGTCAAGATTGCATTTGTTCCATGATGATTTGAACAAGTTTTTCCTCAAGACTGGAACTAAAAGCAAAGACTAAGAAGTAGGGGCGCCATCTTGTGGAGAGATCAACCAACACAGGTCCAGCTATGCCCTCATTCTCCCCACCCCCAACAGCAAGACTTTGGCCTCTCCCCCCTGGCCCCCCACTTTCCCCCACCACCCCTCAGCGCCCCAGCATATTTTTTGGAACTCCAATACTCTTTTCTTTCAAAACCAAGCCTCAAGAATAAGAAAAACTTCCCTGCCTGCTCCATTTCCCTTCCCAGCAGGGCTGCATGTGGTAAGATAGGCTTTAAGTCGGCCTCTTTAATCATGGGACATAAAGATTCCACCTGCTCATGGCTGGAGGGAGCCCCTCTGTGGAGTAAAACCCCTTTGTCCCCCCCACACACACAGCTGTTTTTCTCCATCTTTTACCTGTCACAGAAAGCTGATGAAGCAGGCAGAAACCTGGGGGCTAGCCCAGGATTAGCTTCACTGTGTGCAACAAATAGATGGTGTATGGGGAGGGCTTTTAAGTCAAGTGCTGCCACAAACAGTACTATTTTGAGGAAATGATGGTTGTAAGGGATTTAGGAAGTCATCTGTCATTTGTTTTCAAGCAACACCGCACAAAGCAGGCTGGACATAAGAATGGCAGTCCCATTTTCAATGCCTTTTGCCCAACCATTCCTGGAAACTTAATGTATAAAAATCATTCACATCTAGAAATACATTTTTATATCAAACACACATATCTCAACTTCTGCTTTCGGTACTCAGGGGACATGAAGAGAAAAATTCATAAACACAATCTCCTTTTCAGACTTGAATGATCACTTCATTTACTTTTTCCTAGATTTCTAATTTTTCTAAATTTTTAGTCATAATTTCCAGAGTACCCTTATTAGACTTTGGGTTGTAAATGATAGAAATACAACTCCTATACCCCAAGAATAGAGAAAAGAGAAAAGGAAATATGTTGACTCATATGACTTGAATTCTAGGAGGTTTCAGGTACAGCTGGATCCAGGGGCTTAAACAATGCCATTGAGTGTCTTTCTCTCTGCCTCTCAGCTATACTTCCTTTTATACGTGGCTTTATTCTGAAGATAGGCTATCTCCACATGGGAGGGGTAATGACAATCAGCAGGGTAATATTCACATCTCCACCCCTAGCACCTTGACCTCAAAAAGCACAAACTAGTCTTCTATGGTCACTCAAGCAGAGCAGTCTCAGAGAAAACTACTCTGGCCCCATTTGTGTTATATGTCAGTTCCCAGAACCACAAAAGATTGTCACAACAGAACCACACAGGGTGGAAGAGAGGTGGTTCCAAATGGAAAGACCTATAATTTGGGGTAAGACACCGAACACACTCTACTATGTGCCTGGATTGATCTGAGTGTAAGAATCATCCCATGTCCCTGCATTCTTGGCCCCAATTTCTACATTCAGGGACCAGGTTTGGCTTTTGACAGTCATGTTAGTGCAAGGTCATATTGGCAACCACTAGGACCCTTGGATCTCCAATCTGAGCAACAACATGGTAAACATAAATTAAGAAGGGCTTGGGGATGGGGCTCCTGGGTAGCTCAGATGGTTAAGCATCCGACTTCGGCTCAGGTCATTATCTTGTGGTTCGTGAGTTCAAGCCCCGCGTCAGGCTCTGTGCTGACAGCTCAGAGCCTGGAGCCTGCTTCGGATTCTGTGTCTGCCTCTCTCTCTGCCCTTCCCCTGCTCACACTCTGTCTCTCTCTCTCTCAGAAATAAACATGAAGAAGAAGGAGAAGGAGAAGGCAGCCTTGTATGAATTCTCTAGGAAAAAGCAGGGATTCAAGGAGCCAAAACATCACAATCTGACACCTCTTGGAGCTGGTAGCACAGGCTATAATCCAAAGGAAAGCAGAGTGTCTGACTGTTTTTATCACACACTTCATGATTTACCTCATATATAGTGGAGGTGAAAAATGGGAAGTTTTCACATTTTATGGGGAAAAAATTGAGTAATACAGTAACAATGATAAAAAGATCCCAGAATAGATTTTCTTCTAGCTCTAGATCTGTTCTCATCTTACTGAATGCCTTTAAGCAAATAATTTAGACTTTCTGGTTAAAAAAAAGAAGAGAAAGAAAAAGGAAATAAAAAACATATGTGGGCAAAATTCTTTGCCAGGATGTCAAAGGGGAGGGCTTTTTTCTGTTGTCCTTATAAATAAGGCCCAAAGCTGAAGACCTAAAAAAGCAAGCACTTCACATTCTCAAGAAGATATTCAGCTCGGGATCACCTGCCCCTTCAGGGCTCCCTGTGAGGCAGGGAGACAGACAGGTCAACCACCACCCACACCACCACCCCATCCTTACAGGGCTGAAAGGAAAGGCAAATAAATCTCACGGGTAGTCCAGGCTTTGTGGGGAGCTGTTACTCCCTCCCAGAAGTCACATGAGGGAAACACCAAGAAACGTTTGCAAAGATGGCCCCATCCCACCCCCATTCTCTGTTCCCTTGGAGGGTACAGATGAGCACTTTCCTTGTTTCTACATGAAGGAGCCCAGGGTCTGGGGGAAGGGTGTGGCAGGAGCCTTAGGTCTGCCCTGACTGGCACTGGGCCAAGTGTTTACAGATGATTAACATAAAAAGTTGCTACTAAACTCACAGTTGTTTATTGTTTGCAATGATAACTAGGAAAATTATGAGTGAAATCATGATGTCCCATGTTAAGCTGCCCACATGTACACTTGTCTACACGCACTTGTCTAGATCAGTAAAAAGTCTGAGAAGGGGGTATGGTGAGTGCATCCCAAAAAGGACACTGAGTGCCCTCCAGAGGGCTGTCAGAGTCCAGGGTGACAGCAGAGTCCAAGGTGATGCTGAAAACCTCCTCAAGGAAACCCTTAAAAGCCCAAAGATCATGGTGACAGCAGAGGCCACCAGCATTCGATGGAACTTGATGGAACCACCTGAACCAGGGTCCCACAAAGCCGGATCCCTTCCACTGGTCTCTTGGCAGTCACACGAAGGGATTTCTACCTCCTTGTCCCTCTTTCCTGTCCCCAGGAGCAGGAGGAAACCAGCTTGGCACTGAGATCCGCCAATAGAGCTAGAAGCTGTGGCTCCAGGGCCGGAAGTCAGGGTGACAGCAACAGGTGTGGTGCCCTCAGCAGTTTCTATTCAGTCTCTTAGAGCAGCAGGGCTGGACTAAAGAAAGCCCAGTTGAAGGAGCCAGGCTTTGACTTGAGCCTGGGCATGGCAAAGAAATTTCTGAAGCAATCCTGCAGTTTGGCATCTTTTTTGGCCAGAGGCACCCCTCCACATGTACAGGGATCAGTATAGAAGATGGCTCCTGGGCCTATGGCTAGCTGTGTGTTCTTGCGCAAGTTGCCTGAGCTCTCTGAGCCTCAAGTTCCTCGTCATAAGATGAAGACCATATTAGTACCCAACTCAGAGGATTGTTCTGAGAATTAAGTAGGTCAAAATGCTCAGAACCATGCCTGGCACACGGGAACTCAGTAGTACCAACTACTTAGTATCACCTGTTCCCCAGAGTGGTTACTCTCATAACTAAAAGAATATAATGGTTTCTGGGATAGATTTACTTAATGACCACCAAGGACTGAACTATCATTTTGCTATTCTAACTCTATTAAATACTATATATACTAAATATCTAACTATATTAAATACACAGTTTGGTCTGACCTATTACCAGCTAAATTAGTAAAACTTTAGTTCAGGTTACAAAGGGTTTTTGAAAGGTTTAAAGATTCTATGGGACAGAAAATAATGCAGTACCTGTATTATCTAGTGTCTTATCAGAAAAAAAGGAATATCTATTCCTTTAACATTTCCAAAAATGAACAGAACTGAATCCAAAGGACCACTTTGCCCTACTCCACCATTCTCCATACAGCAGCCAAAACAGTCTTCTAAAACAGAAATTAGATTTTATCACCTCCCTGCTTGTAAGCTCTCAAAGGGCTTCTTCCCATCACAGAGTAAAATCCCAACTCCTTCCGATGACTTGCAAGGCCTTAGCACATCTTGCCCCAGACTCCTGTCCAGACTACCTCTGCCCCTGCCCCCTCCCAACCATGCTGACCTTATTTCTCAAACCTGTCAAGTTCTTTCCCTCCTCAGTTACACCTGCCATTCCCTGTGCCTGAACACTTTTCTCTGCAGCCTTACTCCCACACTGCATTTGGGACACTACTCAAAGGCCACCTCCTTAGAGAGACCTCCAGGATCTTTCTTTTCAAAAGAGCTCCCCTATTTCCTCCTCACTGCACCCCCTTAGCTGACTTTATATTTATAGCACTTATCAAGAATTCCATCTGTTTCATTTTTACCCCAATGGAGCATAAACTCTCGCTAGAATAGAACTTGGTATATCTTATCCACTGCTAAATGTCCAGTGCCCAGAAAAATCTCTGGCACAAAGAAGGGAATACAGCAATCTTTACTGAATGAAGAAAGAAGAAAAGATGAGGAATTCACTTTCTACTGAGACAGCCTGTTCATTCTATCCCTGAACCAAAACGTGTCTGCCTCGTTTTTCATGCATTGGATCCTAGTGTTCCTAGTTTTGCGGTAAAAGAGAACACCTATACACACTCATTTGACATGATAAATATTTGTTGAATAAATGCATGGATCAATTCATGGATGGATGGATGGATAGATGGATGGATGGATGGATGGATGGATGGATGGATGGATGGATGAATGGATGGATTTTGGTCTAAATCTATGATATATCAGAGTCCATATACACTGTTCAGCCATTTTTTTAAGTAAGTTAGTACTCAGAAACAACTACAATTCCTTTCATCCTTCTGTTCTTCATCTGTCATCTCTTTGTGACACTTTTTTAAATAAAAAGACATACTTTAGGTGATCAATGAATGGCTAGGTCTCCCATGAATATTAGACCTTAGGAAAACATGCCTGAGTATTCTCTATGTTACCAGGATGCTTTGCCCCACCCCACACCTATAATATATTTTACTTGCATCAAATGAGCTTTCTAATTTCATCTCCAAAGGAGTAGAGTCACGTAGAATTGCCTACCTTCTCCACAGTATGCAGTCACTGCCCTTACCACTTCCAGCAAGTGGTCCTGACTTCAACCCCTTTGTTCTCATCAGATGTGACCTTCTACCCTCCCTCTCGCTGGTGCCCTCCTGCACCCTCTGTATAGCCCCCAGCCTGGGCCCTTTATCTGCCCAAGCTGTCATTTTTTGACACAGCACAGCAGAAGTGACAAGTCCTTATCTCCTCGCCCAGGTCCCACCCACTTCAGAGGCTGCATCAGCAACATTGCAAGTGACCAGAGTCCCATGGCTCAGTGCCATCCACCAACAGCCCATCCATATGCCCCAGCTCTGCAGAATGATTTACGGTCATTTTGCTTTTACAAGAAAACTAACCACATAGGGTATCTGAGGGAAGATGAAAGAAGAAAAATGAATGGTTTCAGATTCAGTCCCAAAGTCTAATCAGGGAAGGTAAGGAACTCCTGCCCAAGAAAATTTGACACTGTCCAGTGACTTTCTTGATGGAAGACACTGCTCAAGGGTGACACTTGAGATAGTCAATAGTGGCTTAGTCAGGGCTGTCCTTGAACTGTAGTTCCTGCACTGTTGTCTCAGCACGTCCCAAACATATCCCTGATATATACACCCCCACAGGTATACACACACACACACACACACACACACACACACACACACAGGTACACAGACACAGACACACAGGTACACACATGCACACACACACACACACACAGATACACACACACATACCCACATACACACACACCCATAGGTACACACACATACACACATATGCACCCACACGTACACACACACTCATAGGTACACACACACACACACACAGGTACACACATACACCCACAGGTATGTACACACACACAAACACACACACACACAGGTACACATGCACACACAAGTACACACACATGCTCCCAAGGGTACACACAAACACACACACACAGGTATACACACACACACACACACACAGTTAACATACACTTATATCTTGCTCCCTTCCTAGCCCTCTAATTCTTAGCCCATCTGGCCCATCATCATAACAATCGACATTTATCATCTATCAGACCCTGTACTGATAAACATTTTACAAAAAGGATCTCATTTAACCCTTCCAACCACATTATGAGTAGAACTATTATTATCTCCAGAAGAGGATGCTTCCACAAGTGTCTCTCTTATTTATTTCTCTTATTTACCTAGCAAACTGCACAAAGAAGCTGTTATTGACCACATTTTTTGGACAAGGAAACTAAGGAGCAGAGAAATTGAATAATTGAATAATTAAGTCCACCCATCTGGTAAGAGTTGGGTGATGGATCCAAAGCCAGGACTCTAACTCTGCCGCCCATGCTCTCTCTTCTTAAGCTGCCTGCTTCCCAGAAGTAGCCTGCCCTACAATACGCAAAACCGTGCAGTGCAATGACCAAAAATATGTTTTAATGAACAAACAAGTAGATGTACACAGACAGCTGGGATGAGTTAGTTGCCAGAATTGGGTATTAATCGAACTCTGACCTTCTGCAAGCCACTTAGAGCAAAAATCATCAAATCTGGCCTGGTCCCATGGGTGAGCCAGCTTACAATGACCACTGTGGAGCCAACTTCCAATTGGCAGATTCCATCTTTAGCCACTTAAGAATAAATGTGCAATGCCCTATCCTGATATATTAGGAAGGATGTATGTATTTGAAGCCCATGTATCTGTGTAAAGCTGCCAAAACCAATATACATATAGAATATAGGGGTGATTTACAAAAACTGGCCCTCATGGCAGGATGCCTCCCTCCTCAGAGCATGCCAAGCATGCAACAGTGGAGTCAGAAAGGGGTCACAATGGAAGGAAGCTTAGGGAAAAGAACCAGTAATGGCTAACTCTGCCATCTCATCCCACCCACTCAGCAGCTCTGTGAAACAGGCACTAACACTCACCATTCCACATTGGACAATGCCAAAGACCAAGTGATAAGCGGCGGGTACAACTGAAGCCCAGTTCTGTCACCCCCACTTCTTACGACTGAAAAGACAGCCGAACATCTCATCCCAGTTCCACCCCCTTCTAGTTTGTGACCCGGGGCAAGTCACAAAAGCTCTCTCGACACCTGAGTCACCCATCATCTGTCATCTGGCAAAAGGGCTCACTGGGTTGGTGGGAGAGTAAAAATGACATAATGGGTAGAAAACATCTTTGAGAAAGGACAGATCATCTCATAAATGTTTAGACTCGCTATTCCTTCCTCGTCCTCCACAGCTTAGCTTAAAGTCTTTACATTAGGGACACCCTCCCCGCAAGGAGGACAAGACTGTATTCCCAGAGCACACCTACTCCTTTGTACGCCTTAGCAAGTCACAGTTTCGCATTTGTGCACTTGTTAGATGGTCTGCCTGCCCCTCCAGTCTGTAGCTCCGTGAAGGTAAAAGCCACCTGGTTTTGCTCAACATTATCAGAATTCCAGTGCTTAGCACCACGTCCAGCACTTGGTAGGCCTGAAATAAATACTCGCAGAATAAATGCATCAATATATTACCATTAAAGTAAAAGTATACATCTATATAATCACAAAGCATACAATTATAATTTTTAAAACTTAGTTTAAAAAAAGAATAACTAGCACCCTATTTATTACCTAGAATCCGCACTCGTAGTCACTCGCCATCTAGAACTTAAAAGTAAAAAAAAAAAAAAGAAAAAACATGCTTACCGTGTGGAAAATGACTGTCATAAAGTGCACACATTTAACTCCTGAGAAGAGGTGGATCCATTCTCGAGCCATCATTCTGACAATTGGGTGTAAAATAAGGCAGGGGGTGAGAGCAGCTCGGACCCCTGACAGCTGGTGAGGTGACAGTCAATAGCGTCAGGAGGAGGCAAGGTGTGAAAGTGCAGGCCGGCTCTCCAGCACAGCAGTCTGAGGTAGTTACTGTGAAGGCCATCGGCCCCCACAGCCCCAGCATCCCCCAGAGGCACCCCATCACCACAGAGTGTGATGGCTGACGTTCAGGAAAGGGCACTGCGTCTTCAATAAAGGGAAATAGTGTCTGAGAAACTCAGTAGATAAACAAAGGGACATGGTCAGAGATCCCAGCAAGATCTCCATCTGCTAGGGTGAAAATGAAGACTGTTTCAGCTGTAAGTAAACTTCCCTAAAATGGAAAATGTCTATGTCATCCCATGACCGCTTTGCATACCTGAGGTATCATTGAGTACATGCTTTTCACCAGGCACACAGGTTGGGACCAGTTATTTGTGTGGTACACCTCCTCTCTCAAAAGTCTTCTCACCTCCTACTAAGATCTTATAAGTGATTCCCCAAAACACGCCTCAGAGCATCACAGTATTTTCTTAGATGAATGACCCTAAGATATAATTCCGTCCCCATCCCTCCTTACCAGTTGGGGAAACCTAATGCCAACTGAAAAGGCAACAAGGGAGTGGGGGGGAAGACAAAGACAGAAGACAGAGGAGAGGGGTAAAGTGATAAAGATGAAACAATGATCATTTGCAGATTTAATGGAATGACGGTCTGAAGCTAAAGACCCAATCCCAATACTGACACACCCCAATTGAGTCACAGGCTCCTAGGAGCCTAACTTAGAGGATGCACGGGGCTCCTTCCCAACCTCCCCGCCGCCCCCCGCTTTCCCCCTCTCTTCATTTAACATATCTGTGAATGTGCCAGCAGTATCCATAATACAGGACCACACCTAGGGGTAATTATTATACTATTAACCTTCTATCTAAATTTCTTAAATAAATAATATGCTCCTAAAGGGCAACAGATATTTATGACCATTTTGTGAATATCATATTTAATTCTAATGAGAATAGGTTAGGGAAAAGAAGGGTATTTATCCAGCCCCTTCTGTGCATCAAGCACTGTTAATAGATATGTTAAATCATCTCATCTCACAGCAACTATAAGAGGAAACTATGTGCATTTTGCAGGAAAAGATACTGAGCTTGACACCAGAGATGTTAAGTAATGTGCTCAAGATGGCCCAGCAAATGGCAGAACTTGGATTTGAACCTAGACCTCTCTGGCTCCATTCATTCCAGCAGCAGCTATTCATTCACTATTAAGCACTTCTCAGGACAGATGTCATTTACTCAGTTCATATCCATTTCCCTTTGACATTTGACATTTTGCCTTTCTTGTGACCAGGAGCATTGCAGCTGAGAGCTAAGACACTAGAAGGCCCAGCTGGCAAAGGCTGATGCGAAGTTCATCTGTTGTCAATAATAAAAGATGCCACAGAGAAGATCCATAGGAGCTGTTCCACTTGGGACTTCTTTAAATATAAGCATTTTACTATGAAAAGAGAAGTTCAGAACTCTTGAACACCTTGCAAATAGAAAACTAATTTGCCTTATCAATTTTGTCCACTGAGCTTGATCCCTGGGATAATTTGTGAGCCACTATATCAGCCTCACTTATATTGTAGTCTTTTATCATATGGATGCAAGATATATTTCTTGCTGTCAAAACTAATCAAAGCATCTAAAGAAACCAAAGCAACCTTATTTACTTCCTCAGAGATCAGAGCAAATGCCTTCCTGTTTTATATATATATATATATATATATATATATATATATATATATATATATATATATATTATTTTGGCTGCACATCAAAGCACTTAAATTAAGAACAATATATCTTCATTTCAAATGTTGGTTGCTGCCCCTTAAATGTTTGCTTAAAAAAAAATGAATTCAAGTCTAAAGCTGGCAAAAGTGGGCACTGTATTATTAACAATTTAAATCAAAGTTTAATGCTTTTGTCATCCCAAAGATACGGATGCCACATTACAATAACCTTTGGCAAATGAATAGTAAACTAAATGTAGGCTTCCGAGACTGCTAATCCTAAAAGGTATGTTACAGATGAGTGTAGTTAAATGTAGCGATTATTGATATATGCTCTCATTCCAATATAGGGGAGGGATCGAGGTTGTTTAATTTTAATGTCCCCAGAGGTTGACTTTGCTCGTAACATTTATAAAATATTGAAAGACAAGAAATGGTACAGATGTGAATTCAGCAGTTGGGTTTTTTTTTTTTTTCGGTTGCCCTTGAAAGCAGCTGCCATAAATCTTAGATGAAGCCAAATAAGGCTGATGATTTTGATCTTCAATTCATTCTTTTCTATCCTTCAAAAGGTAAATGATCCTGATGGAATTAGAGCTAAGCAGAATGGCTTTCTTCTGTGATGTGCATAGCCAATGATGCGCTCTGCCATCATTAGCAAAGTGGAGCCAGTTCCCTGGTGTGGATGTGTATGTGCACTCGAGCTTGAACGGCGTGTTGAGTGAAAAAGACACTTAAACATTGAGCTCAGAAACCTTCCATTTCCCTTCCCCTCCACGCCCCCCCCCCTTCCTTTTACTTCTCCCTTCTGTGTCGGCTCAGCAGAAAGCCAGTGTGAAATAAACGTGTGAGAATCAAACACAAAGCTCTGCCACCAATTCCTGGGTTGGTATTTGAAAAAAAAAGTCTCAGCAAAAGATTTTTTTTTTCCAGTCCGACTCTGAAAAGAGTGCTACAGAAAAAAGTTGCAGGAGAAGCCGGATTTCAAACAGTCGGAGGGCTCCCTGACAGAAGATACTGAGGCTTTCCGCTAAAACGCGGAAATCCAAGAGTCCTCCTCCACCCCTATGGTAAAACGCGATGTCATTTTCATAAGTCCTACTCAGTCATACAGAAGACATTGTATCCTGTCATTAGGGAGGGCAATAAATGTATTCGTGTGGGTTTGCTACTCTGCTTCAGACCGCAAGGCAAACCCAGTTAAAACAACCACAGAGAGAATCATCTATCTTCATAAATTCAGTTGCAAAGAGAAATTCATCATGTTTACTGTCTTTAAGAAAGGAGCGAGTCTTGTAATAAAATGTTCTTTGGTCCAGATTCTTTGTATTTATAGGCTTCTTTCCTTCCTGCTTTTCAGAGAGCACGGCACATTCTAAACCACGGCTGTACCTTCATTAACATAACATAATAAGTAAGTTATGTGTCTTGAAATGAAGAACGTGCTTGGAGAGGGTGAGGAAGGGGTGTCCCTCCCGTGGTAAGTGACATCCTCGAAAAGCCTCATGTGCAAGAAACTGCAGAGCTGAGCATTTTGAACCAAAATGCAAAAAAGACAAAGGGCCTTTGTGAAGATGTACCCCACCCTTTCCTCCTTCCCCACTCCAAAATACATAGGATTGTAGGGGGAATTTTTTCATTCACTCAGCAAACATTTATTGCACACTACTACATGCCAACCATTGCAAAAATAAGAATATAAAAATAATGAAATGACTCAGGAACCATTTTTTGTTTGTTTTGCTTTGAAATGTAGTGCTATAGCAGACATGCACACTCATACAGTCTAACGCTCTGAAACTGATCACTTTTCTAGGAGAAGTGACCCAGAAGGGTCATTTTAGGCCCATTGTGGTCTTTTTCTCCTTCCTTTCCTGGGCCACAGAAAAGTAATAGCAAATGTTGTAAGCTACTCTCAGAGCCAGCGAAGTTCAAGGGCCGGAAGGATGTGTTTGAGCTGCAGTGGTCTTTGAGCACTTTTACAGCCCATTTGTCAGAAGCGTTGAGAGGTGTCCCTTAGCTCTGTCCTTTAAATTGTGTAATTCCATCAATTCCTGCTAGCACCCTAGAAAATTTATATTACCTTTACTTTATGGCCTAACTTTAAATGATCTTCCAGGAGGAGGAGGAGTATTTTTGAACTCGACTTCTTGCAGGTCTATTTTTTTGGTGTTACAGGTTTCAAATGGGGATAAAACTAAATTCTGAATGTCAGTGGGACAGGGTAAGGACTCTGGAGTCCAACTGCCTGGGTCTGAATTCTATCTCTATCTTTTATTAGCTCTGAAGCTTTGGGAAAGTTACATAACCCATGATAGCTCACTTACTTTACCTATAAATAGCAGAACCAATCCCTACCTCACAAAGTTACACTGAGGATCAAACAAGATAAAACTTGCAAAACACTTGGATTAATACCCAGGCATATAGTAAGTACACAAGAAGCCAAAACTATCATCACAGACTCGTAAATTTAAATTTAGTTCCTGATAAGAAAAGGAAAAAAACTTGGACTATTTGAAAATATTTAGAAAAATGCATGAATACTAGGGACAATGGGAAGATTAAGAACAAATGCAGCAAACAACTCTCATTTCATTGTATGACAGAGCTAGTAAACTGGAGGGTCCAGAGAGCCCAGTGAATATCATGTTTCTAGAGTTCCTCAAGTGGTTTAGTGTGATCCCAGACAATTAGGGTAACCATACTTTTCACCCAAAGCAGAATACTTTGAGTGTGAAAGGAGGGACTCCTCAATTAGGGGTAAACAGCAGGTGTAAACCAGAACATAACCAGGTAACCTAGGATAGTCCTGCACAAACCAGTCCAGATGGTCAGCCTGTCTATAATGAGGCCATGAGCTTGGGTGGCTAAGTTGACTTGTGTCTAGTTAAACACTCATACCCCAAAGGAGACGATTTGTACAATCCCCTAAGGCTCTGTCCTCCTACCTATCTCTTTAGCATTTTTATCAATGACCTGGGTAAAGATATAGACAGCATATTAATCAAGTTTACAGATAGCACAGACTGGGACAGAATAGCTAATATGAGAGATGTCAGAATGCAGGTTTAAAATGAGCTTTAAACTGGAACATAAAAGCAAACCAAATCAATAGAATTTTAAAGGAATAAATGCAAAGTCCGACTTTTAGATTCAAAATAATCAATTGCACAAACGGGATGCAGAAAAGGCTTGCAGCCTTTGGTATGAATAATATTTTTTAAATGCCTAGAGGTTGAAGGTGACCACAAGCTTAATGGGAACATTTAAAAGGCTGTTGAGTTAGAGAGTACATATACCCTGTTTTGTACCAGACAGCTGTAATAGAACCAGCAGACTAAAAAATAAAAATAAGCAATGCAAATCAAGATCCTGTGACGGTGGCTGTTCAGGAGATTCTTGCACTGAGGAGACTCGACCTGACAATCCCCAGGTAGTCTTCCAATAGTAAGTTCTTTGTAATTTCTATATCTTGTTTCACACTACATCTCTCCTGCCAGGCATGCAAACATGCAGATCTATTACCATTGGCTACATTTTAGGACTTCACAAAGACCAGCTCTAGCATCTTTCCTTCCCACTTTAAGGATGTATCCTCCTTCTGAGTGGATCATCACCCCTTCCTCTTTGTTCCCAAAGCACTTTGTACCTGCCTACATCTCTTAGCCCCTTACCACCCAGAATGGTAAACATTTATTCCCATTCCACCTTCTACCATCACTCTGGGAGCTCCCCGAAAGGCAGAGCCTGGCTTTTTGTGGGTACTTACGTGTTTGAAGAATAAATGGTTGGATAAAGGAACAAATAAATGAATGGATGAACATAAATCTATACTCTCCTGTCTTTCCTAGACGATATTTCTACCATCAGAGTTAGAGAAAGCCTATTTCAGAAAAAGAAAAAGAAAAAGAAAAATGTACAGTGGACTTAGGCAGGCTTCTGCTTAAAATGTCCCCCTGAACCTGGTATAATTCAATCTAAGTGTTCTCCTCTACGGAATCAAAAGTTCAATTCTCTCACAAATTACAAACTAATGCAACTATTTCCCCTCTATATTGGATCTCTTTTACCAAGTGAAACAAACGCATGATGATAGGAAAGCTAATGTTTCTGTTGTATTGCTTTTTGGAATTTAAAGCAATGATGACCAAACACACACTTCCCTTAGAATATCGGGAAAGGGTCATACATACACTTCCCCAGTGAGTTAGTTATTGTAGTTGTAAAAACCAAACCCTCTGCAACCTACAGTAACACTGATTTAAGGCCCAATTCTCTGAGCACACAATATAAATCCTTCCAGCCAAATGTCCACTGATCTGGAACTAGAATCCACAAGACAATCATCTTCAAAGAATCTTATAGTGCAACTAATGTAATGTAATAAATTTAAAAGACCAGCTTGCTTTTTCCTTCTTCTGCCACAGTGGAAAAGAACAACTGCAAAATGGCATGAACCAAGAATATTGCAAAATGGAGCTCAATCAGTAATATACGTTATTTTTCAAATTCCACTAATTTGGATATCTGAATTTTATTTTTTTTCTTCTCCAGCTGTTTTTCAGGAGAGTTAGAAAATTACACAAGTTTGCTAAGACCCCCTATATCCAGGGTCCTATGATATACACAACAATATTGATATCTGATCATATCAACTATCTGTCAAGCACAATTTCTTGGGTTCGGTTACCATCAAGCATCTGTTAAATTTTTCACATGCCTCACTGACAAATGAATGATTTGATCCCAGTTGCTTAATTTTAACTGATCATCAGTGCCATCCTTTTTTCTACCTAATCTATCTTTCTTTCTTCTTTTCTTTCTTCCTCCCTGCCTCCCTCCCTTCTGTCTTCCTTCCTTCCTTCCTTCCTTCCACCCACCTACTTCCTTCTTTCTTTCTTTCTTTTTTCTTTTTCTTTCTCTCTTTCTTTTAAAAATTCTAGCCAAGAAGAAAAGGGCTTTAATCCTCCACTTAATCTTTAAATAAAATGTTCAGTGATCTCAGGCAAACAATAAGTCATAAAGTAGACACAGTGATTCAGGCAGTAATCTATGGGCACATAGATCATCCTGCAATGGTACATTAATCATTACACTTAAAGACAGGGCAAAAGGGATGACGTTTTTTCAATTGTGTCTGTTGCAATGCAGCTACATTCAAGTATTTTTAATCTGGGCCATTTCTGGAAACAGAAACAACTGTTAATCTAGAAACATTTTCAAACCACACCTTGTACAAGAGAAAGGCCGTACCAGAAAAGTAGAACTCTTCCTGCATTTAAAAAAGGTTTAAAAAAAAAATAGTTAAGAAAATGATAAGAATCATGTCCCTTCCCCAAAAGATTCAATCCTAAAAATAAAAACATTCTATGACAAAACTCAAGGTCAGCCATCGGCAAACAATGTGATCTTTACCAAGTTACTTAATTTCTGTAGCCCTCGATCTACCTATCTGAGAAAAGTAAGTAACTGAGTCAATCCCATAGTATGCTAGTAAGAGTTACTAGTTATGTGTGCAAAGTCCCTAGTAGTGTTCATGGCACATGTTAGGGACTCAAAATATAGTCCCAATTATTGTTGTTTCAGAAGTTTTTATCTTAGACATGTCTTGTGCTTTTGATATGCTTAGAAAGGTTGATACAACAATGGACAGCATACACGAGGACAGCAGAACACCGGATGCTCCTTTCTATCTGGAAGAGTGACTAGGTAACAGCTCCAACACCCTTCACTAAAGCACCCTGGTCTTTTCACAACAGAATCTAAGACTGCATGCCAGCACCTGCATACCTGCCCCAATCTGATAATTGCAAGTCTTGTAGTAAACAAAAAGTGACTCCTCCCCACAGAAAGTTCAGGAACAGCTAACCCACTCTATGCCAAACAGGTTCTTTGTTCCAAACACCAAGATGTCGTGACTCATGTAGCTCCACCATATCAATAAATAACCAATCTCTTTGCATTATGTGGAAAGATCCTATAATTACGTAAATACACCCCATTGTAAGCATTCTATCAAAGATAATGAGATTTCTTTAAATGGTTCTTTTTATGCTGCAAAATACTTGGCCATTGCTTCTAATGTCACCTTAAGATTACAAGGTTATATATATATTTTTTTTAATATGAAATTTATTGTCAAATTGGTTTCCAATCAACACCCAGTGCTCATCCCAACAGGTGCCCTCAATACCCATCACCCACTTTCCCCTCCCTCCCACCCCCCATTAACCCTCAGTTTGTTCTCAGTTTTTAGGAGTCTCTTATGTTTTGGCTCCCTCCCTCTCTCACCTTTTTTTTTCTTCCCCTTCCCCATGGTTTTCTGTTCAGTTTCTCAGGATCCACATAAGAGTGAATAACCCAGAAACCACCAGAAGACTAGTATAAGGTTATATTTTTTAAAGTTAGTGAATTCATAAACTACAGGGTTTCACCACCATTTGGACTAGAATCCCAGGTTCTGGAACAATCTCCAACTTTTTGGTAAAATAAGAAGACTTCTGTGGCTCCTAATTATATGGGATCATATTGTATCTCCTAGGTCTGACTTAAAATAAGTGTAAGTCATCCAAGACTGACAACTGGCCAGTCATTGACCTAATGAAGCACAAACCATACCATTTTTAAGTTTCAAGCATAGAAAGGATGGGAAACACAGCCATATCCAGGCTTTGGAGGGCTACAAGCATTTAGTGGTTGACCAAGAGAAGGCTTTGCAGATACTGAAAATAGTTACCATAGAGAGATGTGAGAATTGCTGGATAGGGCTAAAGAAAGCAAATAAAATCTTGTGGTAGTGGGATAAAAGTATGGGTGACTCTAGAAAGAGGATCCTACAGTGAAGTGAAATGAAGTGAAATAATGTATGCAACATGGTTAGCACATGCTTGACTCAGGGTAGGTACTCATATACAACAGTGATGATGGTGGTGGTGGTGGTAATTCTATGCCTAACAGACTATAAGGTTCCAAGGACTTCCAAATATAAAGACTATATTTTACATATTTCTGTGCTCCTAGTGTCTAGCTCAGTGGCTGGACGATAAAAGATGCTTATCTGTTGAGCTGAACTGAATAGGACTAAACAGAGAATTGTCACTGACAAGGAATTAAGAAGAGGGAAAGGCCAGAAAAGGAAAAATCAAAGAGCTCAGGTGAAAATCAAGGTGTGTGAAAAGAGAATGGAAGAGGCAAATATCAGGCCCCTGTTGAGGAATGTTCTAGATAAACACTGCCCACCAGGTAACTAACTAAGCATCCCTTCGAGTTCCACAGTCCAGTCACCTCAAAACATGACATAACGCGTTGTTGAAAAGTGGGGGAGTGGGAGACACCTGGGTGGCTCAGTCAGTTGAGTGTCAGACTTCAGACTTGGGCTCAGGTCATGATTTCACAGTTCATGAGTTGAGCCCCACTTCAGGCTCTCTGCTGTCCGTGCAAAGCCCACTTCAGATACTCTGTCCCCCTCTCTCTCTGCCTCTCCCCTGTTCATTCTCTCTCTCTCTTCAAAAATAAAAATAAACATTTTTTAAAAATGCATCTTTGTTTTCAAAGTGTGAAACTAAATGTCCTCAAACAGGATAAGTCTTAGTAACCAAATAGAAGCTTAAAAGTTGGGGGCGCAGGGCAGGGGCTGGGCATTCAGGAGTATTCAAGGGTCAGTTTCCCTGAAGATAGCAATGATAACTGACAAGCAAGGGAAGAAAGGATGCCCTGCCTTAATTGGTACTGAAAAACACTCCCTATCATGAACAACAATGCCAATCACTAATATTTTTTAGGGAAGGTTGTGTCCCAAGCCTTAGGCGTATCTCAGCAACCCAATAAGGTAGATGTTGTTACCCTCTTTTAAATGAGGAAATCCAAGCTTACACTGGCTAAATAGCCTCTCACACAGCTAGGAAGTGTAAGAGTCATGTTTAGTCTCCAGTCTCCCTAATCCGAGACCAAACCTTAGCCATTACCATAAAGCAGCAATCTGCTATTATTCTGCCACAAAATGAACTCACAGATCCTAATGCATACTTTAATTCCTCCACTGTTTAATAGGCAGTGCATTTGACCACAGGTTTTGGATCTGGGACCACGTACTCCAGAAAACAATTGCTTTAGAGTGTCTGTGAATTCCCTAAAATCAGAAGTATAATGGCGTGAGTGTATTGGTACGTACATTTTCTGGGGAGAAGGTTATTTATGACAGCAATTTTTTTAGAGAACTGCTGTTAATATATTTGTGTATTTCTTTTTTAATTTTTTTAATCCAAGTATAATTAACATGCAGTGCTATATTAGTCTCAGATGTACAATATAGTGATTCAACATTTCTATATGTTACTCAGTGCTTATCAAGACAAGTGTACTCTGAATCTCCTTTATCTATACCATCCATCCTCCTCACTCCATTCCACTCTGGCAACCACCAGTTTGTTCTCTGTATTTAAGAGTCTGGTTTTTTATTTGCCTCTGTTTTGTTTTGTTTTTCCCTTTGTTCACTCATTTGCTTCGTTTCTTGAATTCCACACATGAGTGAAATCATATGCTGACAGCAATTCTTAATGGGGCTTGGGGCCCAAAACACACTAAGAACCACTGCAACAGACCATTCATTCAAGAACAAAGGAGGCTTATTCCAGATCATTCTGTTAAGATAATGCCTCTCTTTAAATAATTAAGGTTAAATAAACACTTAGTAGGTACAGTTGATGGGTCTGAATAAATTTAAAATCTATTACCACTGTCTTTATAGCCCTGAATTAAAAGTACAGGTGAGGATGAGAAAGGGGAAGAAGGGAAAAAAAAAAAAAGATTAAAAAATTGTTTTTTTCCAAGAAGAGGTGCTATTCAAGAAACCACCTTTGTTAGCTCTTCTTAAATTATTGTGAATATTCCAAGGAAGAGAAGACAACAGTTCCTTCCACTTGTTCCGTTCCACGCCCATGTCCATTTATGCTACAAACAGTTGAAACCAGGCAAAGATAAAGACCAGGAACCCTGGTGCTGCACCAATAGCTTGAATCCCATCTCTCAGCACAGAGCCAGAGAGGGCACAGCTCACAGCAGCTGGGAGACAGCGTTGCAGACCCATCACAGACTTGCGCAGGGTTTCTACGGATGCTGGTTGTGAGCAAGGGAGGGCTGTGGCCAGGAAGGGCAACAATCCTTCTCAACACCTGCTCTCTCCTCCAGGGGACTCAACCACCCAAGTGTCCTACCCACTCTCCCCAAAGGTGACCAGAAATAGGTAATTGTAGACATTTTCCCCTCCTGGACTTTTGTCATTGAGATGTAATACTTTCCACATCTTTCTTGCTGATGCTTTTCAACTTTCAATCCCTTTGGTGTAAAGGGTTTCTACATATATACACACACAGACGTGCACGCTAGCATTCACACACAAAGACACACATGCTCACACATGTACACACTCAAGGTACAAGTGGACACTATATGTCTAGGGAGGATGTTCTTCTGTGGTTTAATCTGCTTGTTCAACTTCCAATGGTACCCTCTGTCTCACTTGCTTTAACACATTTACCTCTATAGAAAAATTATTTTCCAGCTTTATCTGGAGGCTTGTAGTCAGCTGTGCCTTTTTTTTTTTTTCAAGAAAAAAAAGATTAGGCATAAGCATTTTAGTTCTTCTTTTATTCAGGATCAAGAGATTTTTTTTTCTTCCATTGAAAAAATAAGATAAAGTGGTTTGGCCTTTCCAATCTCATACCAACCCTGAGGTCCTGAGTTCAACCTTTCTCCAAAAAGAAAAATGTCAAAGCTGAAATGCACCCAATTTCACCTAATTTTCTGTGCTTCACTCTTCAAGAAGATGGATTGAGATGGCTCACCTCACAAAATGGGCACAACTTACTTGAGAAAATAAGAAATGTAAGACTATGGTTTAAGTAAGAGCACCATTCTGACGCAGGTTTTAGGTGCTCTGTGCAATTCTCATTTTATAGCTTACCAGGGCCGATTGTATAATTAGACAGAGCACTCTTTCTATTGGCAAGACCCATTGATCCTTAAGTGTACATTTGCTGGCATCCAATAAACTAGGACGATGAGCGAGCAGTGTTTTCTGCTCCCGGAACAGTGAAGGGCTAATTAGTTGCATTTGCAGATTAATGACTTTCAACTAGAAAGGCCGAATGCAAAGGGATAAGCCACAACCACAGTGACAGAATGCAAATAAAAGTATTTATAAGGGCAGGAGGAAGGGTGGGGGCCAGGAAGGGCCATCGATTGCTTTTACCCTCTGCACCGTGACACATTCCAATGAGGGAGGGCATTCCGCCAGCCCAACAGCCTTCCCCAAAGCTAAGGCATAAACAGAATCTGTTGATAGATACAAGCAAGGCTGAGAGGAGAGACTGAGAAAGAAATTCTTGCAGAAAGAGCAACAGGGATCAAGAAAGCTCTCCCTCTTCTCGCCCCAGCCAGCCTTTGCCTTCTCTTTGTCAGAGCAGCCTTCAATTTCAGCTCGCTCTCCTTCTGCCCTGTCTCTCACCCGCATCTATATAAAGGTTGACTTGATAGCTTGCTAGGAAACTTCCCAGCAAGTATACAAAATAACACGTTTAAGCTCTGTTTACTCTCATTTCCTAAAATAACATTACACTTTGGAGTTTGTTTGTCTCATTATTTTTAATCCCATCTCCCACATGAGTACAAAGGTACTATCTTATTCCTTTGACTTATTAGGTTAGTCAAAACAAAGATCTTCCCTCCACTCATAAAATAAAAGGGACACAGTGTGGGTGGGAGTTGCAGCAGATATAGATCACTTGTTCCCAGACTTTCAGATGTCACTGACTAAAAATATTTTTCATAAAATTGGAGACATGATGCAGGATTTGAAAATTTTTATAGCCCCAGTAAGTAGTTCACTGAAACAAACATTTATTTACTATGATCATCATTGCACAAAAGAAAGGGTGCTTTAAAACCACAAATAAGGAAAGATAATCTCAGGAAATAAGACAGACCTTGGTTTTAAATGCATTTAGCTTGATTTAAAAAAAAAAAAAAATACAACCACTCATTATAGTTTTCATTTTTCCATCCAGTGCCAGGACAAGCTTTCTGACCAGAGTGTAGAGCCCACTGTTGTCGAACCCTAGTTAAATGAGGATCTTCAGGACACTGGTCTGGGAACGTAAATGCCATTCCTTTGAGCCAGTCTTTCCTCGTTCAGACTCCATCTCCAGCCAAGGTTATATCCCTCTTACGAGTTGTCATTGCAGACTGAACTCTTCAAACATGTGCACCTATCACAAGTGTCATAAAAATACCTTTTTGTTTGTTGTCTCTTCCCCTCTTCCCCTCTGCAAGATCCATCATAATGCTTACCCATAAGAGGCACAAAGTAGACTTTTTAAAAACTAGATGAATTAAAATTTTCATTCTACTTTCTACTCTAACATTTATCAGTCAGATGACCTCTGGCAAATCATTTAATCAAGCCATTTCTTGCTTGAAAATCGAATCACATTTTCATGGCAAAGAGCTATGTTAACTACATGAGTCTATGAGCTACAATTTACCAAAAGGAACAATGAATAAGAGACTTTGCTTTCTTCAAGTTATATTTTTCCACCTAAATGCTTCTGCTCATTGCCCTTTGCATAAGTCTTGTCAGTTAAATTTCTCCCTCCAATTAAAATATAACACCAGAGTAGACCTACCTCAAATTTCTAGAAGAGAGTAAAAAGAACACAAGGCTAATCACAATGAGACGTCACGAGTCAGAATGGCTAGTATCAAAAAGACAAGAGTTGGTGAGGATGTGGAGGAAAAGGAACCATCATGACTGTTGGTGGGAATGTAAATTGGTGCAGCTCCTAGGAAAAAAGTATGAAAGTTCCTCAAAAAATCAAAATTAGAAATGCTGTATGATCCAGTAATTCCATTTCTGAGTATTTACCCCTTAAAAATAAAGACTCTAATTTGAAAATATATATGTGCTCCTATGTTTATTACAGCATTATTTATAATAGCCAAGGTATGGAAGCAACCTAAATGTCTATCCATAGATGAATGGAAAAGATATATATATATATATATATATATATATATATATATATATGTGTGTGTGTATATATACACACACATACATATACACATATATATATATATAGACAGACATATATAGATATCTGTCTATCTATCTATAGATATAGATATAGATATATAGATAGAGATGCCAGGGAATATTAATTTGCCATAAAAAAGAATGAAACATTGCCATTTGCAATAACATGGATGAACCTAGAGGTAAAATAAGTGAAATAAGTCAGACAAAGACAAAAACGATTTCAATTATGCATGGAGTCTAAAAAACAAACAAGCAAACAAAAAAGAAACAGAAATAGACTAATAAATGCAGAGGACAAACTGGTAGCTGCTGGGGTGGGAGTGGTTAGGCAAAAAAGGTAAAGGGTTTTAAGAGGTACAAGCTTCCAGTTATAAATAAGTCATGGGGATGAAAAATACAGCGTAGGGAATACAATCAATAATATTGTGATAAATTTATGCAGTCACAGATGGTAAGTACATTTATCATTTTGTAATGTATATAATTGTTGAATCACCATGTTGAACACCTGAAACTAACATGTCAACTCTGCTTCAATTTCTTTAAAAAACTCACAACACTGGATATAAGACAACCTGGTTTCCAATTCCTCCTCTTCCACCAAATAGCCATTGACTCTCTTTGGTTCTCAGTTTCCTGACCGATAAAATGGAAGACATAGATCAGCCCTAAAACTCCAGTCCATAGGAATGGTTTTAATAGAATGATTATATAGGAAGTAAGTACCAGTCAGCAAAACTTTACTCCTTGCCATTTAATAAACATTCCTGATCATTTCCAATTTGTTAGACACCTCTACATAATGTAACTCACGTTAAATGTTTCTAAACAAGATCATTTAGCTCTAGGAAATTTTATTAAAAGAGAATATTATCTCATTCTTCAAACTACATTTGACTGTCTTTCTGGTATGGATACCTTGAGTCATCTATCAAATCACTTTGCTTTGTTTTGTAACATTTCTTCCAACATTGGTATTCTTTACAAAGACTTTTATATTTCCAAACTGATGCTATATGTGAGAAGAGAAAGTTGACATTCTTCAAAATCATTTCAACAAATTACACCAGATCAGTTAAATTGGCAAGGAAGACTTCATTTAAAACTATTGCAATAAGAGAAAGAGATTGAACTCAAGTCTTCTGAAAGGGTGGGACTATTTTTGAAGCTGGGGTGACTTAATGGAAAAGTGCTGGAGGTCTTTAGTTTGATCAATTGATTAGGCCACCTGTGTTTGCTAATTGTTGATTATCAATTTTAGGTTTCTACCTTCCCAGTGACACCAGGAGATAGGGGCTCTATCTTTCTTGATGATTACATCTCAAAGGGATGGCTCCCAGGTCCTTGAGTAGACAATCCTGCGTTGTAAGAGACTGAGATATCAAAAGGACAAAGAATTTACAACTGCAATTTTTCTAAAGTAAATGCGCTTTAAAAAAGGAAGCGGGGGGAGTCAGGGAGCTATAAACAGGAAGAAACTTATCTAAATTTTAGTCAGGCTGAGGGGAATGTTAAGCCTGTCTTTGTCAGCGTTCTCAGGGCTAGGTAAGATACTTGGTAAGACAGACGTGGTCCACTGCCTTCATGAAGTTTACAGTCTTTGGGGGGAGTTCTCCTTTTGTATCACTCAAAAACTATTCATTTAAGAGATCTGAGCGTCTGCCCTTCCATACAGAGAAGTAAACTACATGATCCATTCTGCGTGGTCCAGATCCTGAAAGTGTCTGGTAAGCCAAATGGCTCACTGCTGTAGTTGGCCAATGGTCTACCTCTGGGTCATTCATCTCTCTGGAAATGGGGTCTTTTTTCATGATTGTTTCAAATGGACAGAATATGATGTTAAGGCTGGAGACAGGATCTCAGGCTTGGGTTTAACCAAATGTTTAATTAAAATGGTATTTTCTTTTCTTTTCTTCCCCAAATATAAGTATAAACCTTGTAACTGTTTTCCAGTGATATATCCTAACTTCAGGGTTTTCTCTCCATTCTACTCCAATCCCTTAGCACCTATTACTAATCTTCATCCTTGTGAAATGTTTGCCCATCAATATTCCATCAAGTTTATGAGTAACATACTGTTTTAAGTGTCACCTTCCTGTGGTGCTTTTATTTCTGTCACTTGCAAATCCAGTTCTCCCTGGTCTCAGACTTCTCTGAGTCCCCATCCCTTAGCAAAGCAGTCTCCCTGCACTTTACATGCCCCCATCTCCCTTTCATTACATTTAATCACATGGTAAATTTAAAAGATGAGTTCAGATAAAGAAGGCTCGTTAACTTTAATGGGTCACTTTTTATATTTGGGTGAAAGGCCTTAAACCCTTGTAAATTAGGCTGGGATTTATAAACCATGACAAACGTGATGACAAATACTGATTTCCTAGTAAATTCCTTCCACACACTACATCGCCATGCATGATGAATTGGTAGTGCTTCTTTCTGTTATTATTTACACAAATGACTTTGGCATTGTCTTGAAACGTGGACAATATACTTAAATTCATGACAGATCTCACAGATTAGGGTAGGGCCATATATTTCCCTTACTTGACTTCCGCTAGAAAGAAAGAAAGAAAGAAAGAAAGAAAGAAAGAAAGAAAGAAAGAAAGAAAGAAAGAAAGAAAGAAAGAAAGAAAGAAAAGAAAGAAAGAAAAAAAGAAGAGAAAAGAAAAATTTGACTATACTGCCTATGTGCATGCATGCACAGAGAATTAACAACATACTTTGGACCCTGTTAAAAAAAAATAGAAGCAGACCAATTTGAGAGAGATTCAGAGTTTCCCACATAACTGCTCAAATTACTGAGACTGTGTGGTTCTATTTCACAAATTATACCTCTGTGGTAAGATTCCTCTTCAAGAAAACTATAGAGATCAATCAGCTCCAGCCATAACACCCTTAATCCCGCTGTTAGACTTTTATAATTTTCTGCCACCAGTGAGTTATTGCTTGACAAGTGTTTAAATAGTATACATTGTGAAGTTTAAGTAAAGAAATTATTTACACAGGAATATAAAAAAGTATATTACCAATTATATAGTTCCCTGAACACTTAATCATGCAGCCAAGTGGAAAACCCTTCAGGAAATCTGTCCTCTACCATTTCACCGTAATAAAGGGCGCCTCAAGAAATACTCATTTAATCTCTGCAGCCGCATTTCAAGCACCAAATCTCACTTTGCAGTGCACTCTGCCACTTCTTGTCATCCAAACAAAATGCAGGTAAATGATGGAGAAGCTGAGCTTATACCCTTAAATATTTACCGGCCAGTCTACTCTTGGTAATACATGCTGTAGTGTTAGACTCAATTTCATCCTCGAGTGGCTGGCAGACAATTTGGACAGGCTTACTGAGAAGTGGAGGATCTTAACTTGCTCTGCCTTTGAGGAGAAACCATTCCCTTATCTTAAGTGAATTAGTTGAAGAACTTTCCCTGCGAGTCCAGTGTATCAACAAATCAGTCAGGCCTGCTGCGCTGACGGCTCACTTAACCCCGCTCTGTTAGCTAATGGGAGAAAAGCCGGGTGAGGCTGCCCCTGTGGAGTGAGGGTCCCCTCCGCCCCACCAGCCTCTGACAGATGCGGAAACCCTGTCCCATGGCTTTCGCTCATTTCCCAAAGAGAAGATGGCGCAGTATGCTGGACCGCAAACCAACTTGATGAAGGGGTCATTTCCTTTCACAACGGGGGTCTGCGACTGTCTTTCAAACAGAACCATTTCCAAGGTCAGCTGGGTCAGAGGCAGAGGGCTCTGACCGCAGATGGTGGTGGAAGCTTCCCCCACCCCATCTGGGCCAGTTGTCTAGGTTTTTATTAAAAGTTAGAAGGAGTTTGAAAGTCCCTTTGAAGTATGATTCTCATTCTCAGAGTGGAATAAATCTATTTACACTGACATGAAAAGAGATTGAAAATATAAAATTAAGTAAAAAGAAAATCCCATTTATATTTTTCAACTGTGTGTGTTATGTACATATATATGTGCATGCGTATATTTATATGTACATGTGAGTGTGCGTGTGTTTGTCTATACAAAGAAAAGCTCTGGATGGACCTAGTGTCAACTGTTACTCGTGGTTGCCTTGAGGAATGGGATTCAGGGAATAAAAAAGAGAAAACCAGGAATTTTGCTATGAATTTTTACATGAATAGAATTTTTACAATAAATCTATATTGCCATTATCATTTATAAGTGTTATTAAGAAGTGATGCCGGCTCAGCCGGTTAAGCATCCGACTTCAGCTCAGGTCATGATCTCATGGTTCATGAGTTCGACCCCCACCTTGGACTCTGTGCTGACAGCTTAGAGCCTGGAGCCTGCTTCGAATTCTGTGCCTCCCTCTCTCTCTGCTCCTCCCCCACTCATGCTCTCTCTCCTTCAAAAATAAATGAAAACATTTTTTTAAAAAAGTGAGGCTCCTGTTTATTCAATTCATGCTCACGCTGGTTCACTTAGGCACTAGGGTTCAATTGTAGGCTATATACAGGAAAGGGAGAGCCTGACCTCCTTCCTTGCTTAAAGACGGCAGATAATCTACCGGAGTAGCTGCAGAACAGACTGTAGACATTAACAGGAGCCTCCACATGGGATGTTTGAGATCTCATTCTGAATCTGCCCCTGAATGTTCTCATGGCATTACAAACCCAGCTCTGCACGCTTTATGGCTAATAAATTAAATGCATTTAGAGCTTGATCTTATCCCTCTCTTTTCAAAGCCTCTTTCCTCAAATACAATCTACGCTTTACCTGGTATTAGCCTATTTGTAGCTTTGTGAAAATATTTAAACAGTATTTTGTGGGGGGGGCAAGGGTGTTTAAAGGTATTTATGGATAAGAAAAGCAGATTAAATACCCCAGTCCCAATTCTGCTCCCAGCCTATAACCCCTCTAGACATCAGAAAGGACTGCCCATTGCTTTTTCTGAGAGCAAAGAAACACCCATCATTCTATAATTACTCTCTTGCGCAGATTGGCACAATGTCAGAGCTAACACAACAGAGTACATAAAAGACCAGGTTATAACATCTCTGCTGCTGTAAATTGAAATAATAAACTTTGGCAAACACGGAGGACAGCAAATTCAATTTGACAGTCCTCTCAAAGCAGGCTCAGAACAACAGAGGGAAGCTGACTAAATAGGATTAGGATCTATTTTATTAAATTATTACATCATTGGATGAGGCAACGTGTAATGTGATTTCCCCCAAATCATTAATTCGGCTTTCACAAAATAATGGTAAAAATCAAATTATCATTATGTTCTACGTTCAAAACCACTGATTTTCAAGCTGGAAGGGAGTTTTCTAACTTTCCTTAGCTTCAAGAACTCCTTGTTTGAAAAAACATTTGGGTAAAAGTTCACTGTGTAGGGGTGCCTGGGTGGCTCAGTCAGTTAAGCATCGACTTCAGCTCAGGTCATGATCTCACAGCTCATGAGTTCAAGCACGGAGATGGGCTCTGCGCTGACAGCTCAGAGCCTGGAGCTGCTTCAGATGCTGTGTCTCTCTCTCTCTGCCCCTTCCTCCCCCTCTCAAAAATAAACATTTTTTTAATTAAAAAAAAAAAGTCCACTATTTAAAACAGATAAATGGGAGCTTGCTATCTTAGACAAGAGAGGGGCGGCTGTGTAGCTGTGCCCACTGCTGCCTCTTCCACAGATTCGTACCTTTTCAGCTTCTCTGGAGGGGCCTTTGCGAAATCTCTACATCTTCACTATGGAGCATCATTTGCAAAATGACCGATCTAGGCCATCACCTTCATTTAAAAGATGCACATGTTAACTCCTAAGATTTCTAGATAAAGATAAAGTTAGGGAAGGGGGAAGAAAGAGAAACCACATTCAGACAAAGATACCTATTGGGACAATCAATAGTAAATTCATCTTTTAAAGGCACTAACTGATAATAGTTAACTTTTATTGATCATTTGTTACATGCCAGAATAGTGTTGAGTGCTTTATGGGCAAGTATTAACACATTTGATTTTTATAAAACTCCCCTGAGGCACATGCTATGATTATCACCATGAAACAGAGGAACAAGTTTATGCTCAGAAAAGTCACATGACCAACCTAAGTTCACACAGCTAAGAAGTGGCAGAGATGACCCAAACTCAAGCAACCTGGCTTGAGTCCTACCTTTGTGCTCTCCTGTCGTCCACACCCCTTGCCTTTTTTTTTTTTTTTTTTGCCCCATTGCTTTACTGATAAAATGGTAGAAAGGCAGCATTTCATTGGTTTTACCACACTCTGTGGACATAACTGTAAACATCTAGGAAGTAACATCCGACTCAATATGTATGTAGAGACTGTCAAAGCCACAGTCCCTATTCTAATCAACCCAGCCAACAAATAGACAACTTCTGTTAAAAATAAGCTCCTCAACTTTAAGAGACAAAACAGATGAATATAAGGGAAGGGAAAATAATATAAAAAATAATATAAAAACAGGGAGGGGGACAAAACAGAAAAGACTCATAAATATGGAGAACAAACTGAGGGTTACTGGAGGGGTGTGGGAGGGGGGATGGGCTAAATGGGTAAGGGGCACTAAGGAATCAACTCCTGAAATCATTGTTGCACTATACGCTAATTTGGATGTAAATTTAAAAAAATTAAAAATTAAGTTAAAAAAAAAGAGTTCAGTTAGAGAAATATATCAGATATATATGTGAATAGTTGGCATAGTTTATGTTTTGTTAACCTTGTTTATTTTTACAGCATGTTGGTTTTACTGTTGTCTTAATATTTACGTTGTATCTATTTTTGGTCACTTCAAAAATGAATAAAGCTTATGTTGTAAATAAATAAATAAATAAGCAAGCAAGCAAGCTCCTCAAGGGGCACCGGAGTGGCTCAGTTAAGCAACCAACTTCATCTCAAGTCATGATCTTCACGGTCCATGAGTTTGAGCCCCACGTCCGTCTCTGTGCTGTCAGCTCAGAGTCTGGTACCTGCTTCAGATTCTGTGTCCCACTCTCTCTGTTCCTCCCCTGTTCACACTCTGTCTCTCTCTGATCTCTCAAAAATAAATGAACATCAAAAAAATTTTTAAAAGAATAAACTCCTCAAATCCAAATATACGACCAAATGAGACAGGATTTCAGATACTATGAAAGACAAGACTAAGAGCCAAAACGGGCTTGGCAACCAGGATATACACCTTCTAAAAGCAGGAAGAAAAGAAACAGGCCAGATCAAGTTGAGGTATTTGGGGACAAAACTACACATGGTTAAGTATAAGATGAAAAGAAACAACCAAGGACCAAGCCACAAATAATCCTGGCAGGAGTCAGAGTAGACAAAATGAGTGAGTCAGCAGTGAAGTCCATCATCTGGAAAGAAAGGAAAATGATCATGGAATGGCCTGGGAGGAGTGTGAGTGGCTTGCAAGGACTCCAAAGCAAGCCTTCCAGGGAATGTCCCAGTCATCAACTTACACCTTAAATGTTTTCTGTGTTCCGTACCAGCACTGCCACTGTTTAAAAAATTGAGAGAAATTACATAAAGGCCAAAAAGACACAGCAAAGTAGACAAGAAAGAAAAGTCCTTTGGAAGAAGATTAAAAGATGTAGCATTATTTAACCCACATGAGATAATACTAAGGAGAAAATAAAAAGGGGTGGGGAGAGATCTCAAATGGACAAATACCCTTTCAAGAGAACACTGACCCCATGTTCTCCATTATACAAAATAATTCATTCCCTGGTTCACTGGACATTTATCAAGTACCTCCTATGTTCTGGGACATGAATGTGGAAAGCACGTCTAATTTGTGCATTGAAAGGAATTTGTAGGCTAGTGGAGAGTTAGACATGCAAATAAATAATTGGCATTTTAGTGTGATAGCTATAATCATAGACACAGGGTCAAGGAGGGAGTAGGAAAAATGGTGGTTTGTGTAGAGGAACAGAGAAAGGGGGCAAATGACCGGAGTCTTGAAGGAAGATGAAGGGATTTTTCAGAAATTCAAGGAGAGGAAGAACATTCCAGGCAGAGGGAATAGTATGTGCAAAAATAGGAAACCCTGGAGCATATTCAGGGACCTGCAATTACTATACCAAAACAGTAGAAAGTGATATCAGAGAAGAAAAGCAGGAGATAAGCCAGAGATAGGCTGGGGACAGATAATGGACATGATTTCATGTCAGCTAATAAATTGGGTTTATAACCAGCTTGTTACAGCGTCTTATTACAAAATCAAAATACCTCCATATCAGTTGGAATGATCCCCCTAGTTGCCATCCTCTACTCCAAACATACTGTCCCTCCCTATGCTAGGACTTTTAGACCTCCTCATAACCCAGCAATTAAAGAGTAATGCCTGGAACTGGGATCCCCCACTCCCCTTTCCAGTTCTACACTTGGGAGTGTTTTGATGTCATGTCATTGTTTAAAATGTCCAATATCACCCCACTAACATTTTGGGACTTTTTTCCATAGGTGAAGGGGAGCCATTGAAGATTTTTAAGCACAAATATCACATTACCAGAATAATATCATTTTTAAAAAAGATCCTTCATAGTCAAAGTAATCCCTCCCAAAATGAAGCTTCCCTCCATGGAGACATTTAAGAAGAGACACAATGGGGGTACCTGGTGGCTCAGTCAGTTAAATGTCCGACCCTTGATTTCAGCTAAGGTCATGATCTCACTGTTCATGAGCCACGCCCCCTCCAATTGGGCTCTGCACTGATAGCATGGAGCCTGCTTGAGATTCTCTCGCTAAATAAATAAATAAATAAATAAATAAATAAATAAATAAAACTTTTAAAAAGTTGTTTTAAAAAGAAGAAAAAGACACACAATGTTCTCTATCTATCTTGTAGGCTGAACAATTTCAATGCTGTTGATCCTATGAATGGCTAGATGAGATGGCTCCGAAGGGGTTTCATTTTTTTTTTCATTTATGGAACTATTCCTTATCAAATACTGTGGAAATGCTGCCTGGGTAAGTCTTCCTCTCACATCTTTAAGAGAGGTAAGGAAGGTGGGAGAGCTGGCTGGGGGCTGGCCTCTGTGAGTGACAACCTCCATCTCATAAGCTATAAAGGCAGAAATGTTGTTCTGCATTGATATTCTTTTCGTGCTGGTGTGGCAGGTAACCCCTGGCAGCAGGTAACCCCTCATAGCGGCCTCTCTCCCCAGGGCTGTCCACACTGTCGCCCTTTCTTCATCAGAGACAGCTGCAAGACTGAAGCCTGGTGCTGACTTAACATTTCAGGAGTCATGAAGGCAACCTGGCAGGAGCCACCAAGGGGGAGGAAAGAACTCCAAGGTCACCAGCAAAACGGGTAAGTACTGGGGGATCAGAATCCACATATCAGCTCTGAATCTCACCACTTAAGTTGCATCTTCCCAAATGCAATACATTTCACCTAAATTCAATCATTTCCAAATGATATTGTTTAAAAAAAATAAGAACTCAGCTTTTTCTTTTAAAAAAATTTGCATCTCTTGGTCAATCACATAACCCTAGTCTTGAATTTTCCCCTGCTCATTTTTTCTCATCTTTCAATTACCTGCTGATCTACTACTGTGCAAGCATTTTTCTCCTCATTTACTGAGGATACCACTTTCTTTTTTCTTCTTTTTTTTCTCCTAATGTTCACCTAATTAACAGTCAAGCAGCTTTTCATACAAAATCTCCAAGCTTTAACATTTTCCTTTTGATTAGAAGTTTAAAGAAAGAGCTGTTAGGTTTCAAAAATTCTTTTTCCAAGAGTTTTATCGGCTCAACCATCAGACCATCTGTCCTGAATTAGGCCAGTGTTGAGTAACAGCCTATAAAACTCCCAGACACTGGAAGACCTGCCCTCCCTGAGGTGATCACTGCATGTTTCAGGGTGGGGTCCTTTAAGGCCATGCTGTGGCCATCTGAGCTTGATCACAGGTAACACACCAGAACCATCTTCAGAAAAAGCCCTATTCACTTAATCCTTTTCTGTTGTGCTGTCCTCAAGAGTTAAAAGAAGCAATGTTTTCAAGTTTTTGTTGATTCGGTCAACAATAATTTATTGAGTACTTATAGATGCTACACACCAAACTAGGTGCTAGCATATTATGGTGAGCAGAAAAAGATGTGATCCTCCACCTAGTGGAGTTTACAACCTATCATGGCAGTTCTTTACCTCAGTTGCATGCGGGAACCACCCAGGGAGTTTTGACAATTCCCAGTGTAGAGCCAACTCCAGACCAATTAAATAAAAATCTTCCAAGGTGAAGCCCATACTGAATATTGTGTAAAGGTCTCAAGTCATTCCAAAGGGTAGCCAAAGTTGACGACAGTCAAATAATCATACAAATATATATAAAATTATAATGTTAATAAAAGCTATAAAGAGTTAATCCCACTTTGAGAAGTCTTCAACGTCATTCATTTAGATGTGCAACCCAGATTTGCTGAGAACCTGCTGTTTGTCAGGAAGCTACAAGGGTAACACAACTATGGGCCATCAGCTGAAGACGCACTGGCCATCCTTCGTGGTAATGGGTCAGAACTGAACACTGAGCACTAGAAGGGCTCTGGTCATTCCCACCTGCTCCAGAGAGGGAACCCACATGACTCACACCAGGCAAGCACCTTGACCACAGGGCACAAGGAAAACGAGAGTCTAACCATCATAAACACTGGCAGGATAGCCGAGCAATGGCACTTGATTGAAATTCTGTGCTTTGGGGACCATCTGGAGTAGAGGAAAGTGGTAAAATAATCTGGACTGATGATAGATGTCCAGGAGGAGGAAAGAAGAAACCAGATCCACTAGGTCTGTTTGCAGATTTTAAAAGGAAAATAAATTCTGTAAGGCTTTCAGCAAGATTGTCTCAGATTTGCTAAAGGATATGTGTAAAGTCCACACATAATGAGTTTCTTTAAATAAACAAATAGCACTCCAGCTTTACAAAAGCTTCTAGATGGAGAGGTTATTTAAAGATAAAGGAAATGGTGATTCAGCCCCACCAATGCTGCCCAGACATGCCTCCCAGATTTGAATGCCCCCTTGTTCCTACTTGAAGCATTGTCCCTCAGGAGGATGCAGTTTTTTGTTTCATTTTGTGATTTTTTTAAATCACTGTATCAGATAGAACTATACCTGAGAAAGCTTTCATTTGTTTGTCATAGTCTCTCTGTTTTTTGATCCTTAATTTGTCTTTAATTTGTAAACCTGACTTCCTACAGGTCACTGGTGATCATCTAATTGTCACAAAGCAGATAATGTTCAATATTAAGAATCAATGATACATGGATACATACATATCTTTAATGGGAAATGATTTTTTTAATCCTTCACCATCAAATTGTTAATTATGAAATGATGATATCCCATTTGGTTTTTTTTAAAACATGTACTCAAAAACTCTTTAAGAAGCAAATGGGTTGAGAATTTGCCATACTTCCTTAGATCCCAAGAAGAGAGCAGCTACAACTGTATTTGATTCCAAAGGGGAAGAGAGCTTCATTTTTAATAAGTACAGAAGATTTGGATTTAATTTAAACAGAGCACAAAATCCACACCGTGAACTTACTAGCTTTGTTCTGATGCCACATCATTTGTCTGTCCCGCGAAGGATTAGACTCTAAGTCTGATTTTCTATGAAGAACTGGCACAAAATAGAACCCAGAAGCTTTGCATGATCATACTACTAGGCAAGACTCCACTCACACAAATCCTCTCTTAATATAAAATTTAATAAATAAATGTAGAAATGGGAGGAAAAGGAAAATAAGATGAATCTGTAAGGTTAAATACCCAAAGCTCGCGCTGTAAGATTCTATAGGAAAGGTAGAACCTTTGATGCAGAGCTTCATAGGAATTAGCCAAGTCCATAAGGTGATACTTGGCAGTTTTCTCAGGCTAAGCAAGCCCTATCTGTTCTGCTAAAGAGCTTGGAGAATTCTCCTGCCACATCACTTCAAATGTCCCACCATTGCAAGCTCAGGGTTCAGTCTTGCAATATTAAAACAACTCAATTCAATGCTATCTATTATAACTTGTATTCAGCTAGACTATGAGCCAAATTATATCTTCCAAACTACAGTTATATGAATTACATGTGGTGTGGATAACGTTGATCACAAACACCAAGCAAATTTCCCAATCCTTATGTTCTAACAGAGTTCTAGTCTAATGATTTTTAGGATTGTCATAAAAAGCATTTGTTCCTCAGACCACCTTTTTAAAGCAATATCTGACCAATGAATATGGAATTAAAAAAAAAAAACAGGGCCTGGTTAGGGTTTTAAAAATGTATCTACAAAGCAGAAAGAAACTATAAAAAAGCAAACCAATTTAATAGTTTAATAAAACAAACTAGAGCTATTACACTAAACACATAGAAGTTAAACTGCAAATACTACACATTAAAATTTTTCTGTTTTTCCTTCCCTGTTTTTTTTTATTTTGGAGGATGCGCAATTCATAACTTGACTCCTACAGCATATCACTTAAACTCAAATCTAAAGTTTTCCTTTCTTTATGCATATCACAATGTCATTCAAAATACAAGATCAAATTTCCTAAAACCAATGTGTTCAAAGGACAAGGAGCTCATCGGTCGCCCAAGTACCCACAACTGTTGAAAGACCAAGTCATTGAAATGAGATTGGGTTAGCTTAGGATGCAGCACCATGAAAACATGCCTTCAGCTTTCCCTATTTTCTAGTTGTCTTAATATTTGCCTTGCAAGAAAACAAAAATAAATAAGCTTTTAGTGGACTTAATTAAGCAAACCACTACATTGGAAAATTCCAACTCAAAGATACTTTCATAAATTCAGACTAAAATTAAAACAAAATAGGGGTGGCTGGGTGGCTCAGTCGGTTGAGTGTCCAACTTCAGCTCAAGTCATGATCTCATGGTTTGTGAGTTAGAGCCCCACTTTGGGCTCTGTGCTGACAGCTCAGAGCCTGGAGCCTGCTTCAGATTCTGTGTCTTCCTGTCTCTCTGCCCCTCCCCCCACAAGCTTTGTCCGTGTGTCTCTCTCTCTCTCTCTCTCTCTCTCTCTCTCTCTCTCTCTCTCTTTCTCTCTCTCTCTCTCTGTCAAAAATAAATAAACATTAAAAAAATTAAAACAAAATAATGTACATTAAGATAGAGGCTGTCTTAATTAAATTTTATGATAAATAAAAACAAAAAGACACAGTGGGACTTCTAAAGAAGTTTGGAGTCATATATGCCAAGCCTATTTATGTAAATATATATTTGAAAAGTCTTAAAACTAAAAGAATCAAAAGAATTCCAGTCAGCATTTCTCAGGCAGAAGAGGCACACATCACAGAAGTGATAACCCTCATCTCCTGGGATCACTGAGAATGCTGTCTTTCTCCAAGTAAATTCCACTTTACCAAATCCTAGGAGGGTCTTATAAGGCAACAGCAACCTGCTCTAAAGTGATTTTTCACTGAGACAGCTACTTTAGAAAGATGCTTTAACACTGACCCTCAGGAAGGGAAGTCATTGAGTATAAATGAGGAAGCATAAAACTTTCCTTTTTTGAGTAGAGTCAAGGTCTAGCTATCTGAATGTCTTAAGATAATAATCAACATACATTGCACACTCTGAGCATTCTGGTCTTTTAAGAAACAGTAACTAAAAAGACATGAGGAAGAAAAGAAAGAGAAAATAAATGTGCTCAGAATTTTGTACCTGAAAGCAAGAGTGGAGAGAAGGTCCGAAGAAGAATAGTTTCTGCATGCAAGGCATTTTGCCCAATATGCTAGATATCTTCTGCTGGCCTCTCCAGGTTCATTATTCACCCTTTTTCAGCCTGCTTATTTACCTAGGAAGCTAAGGACTTCCACATGGACTGCATCAGTGGGTACCCTTGCCCTCTGGCTTCCCACTGGATTCGGCCAATGGAAGTTAAGGTCAGGGGGTTGGGAGCAGAAGGAGAGTGGGGGTAGAAAGCTTGGGGGAGGACATGAAATAATAAATAAGTAGGGACCAAGTCAGAAAGATGAAAAGAGCTGAGAAAGATGGAGACGATAAGTCAGAAAGAGGAATTAAATATGATGCTGAGAGTCTCAAGGAGGCAACAAAGAGAAACCCAGAAGGTGGGCTTAGCTTTTCAAGGGAGGCAAGAACTAGACAGAGAGAAGAACTCCTCAAACCATGTTGCACAGGGACAGGGCCCTGCACGTGGATTCATGGCCCCGAATGCCATCTCATTATATTCTCAAAGGATTTGGGTGAGGCATGTCCATTTTCAATGCAAGGTCTTTATCAGCCTCTGAGAGCTGCTTCAGACTTGCCCTTCAAAGCCCTGTTATAGGCCATAGTTGAGGAGAAGTGTTTGTCTATTTCCAGGTGAAAAGAGAGAGCAAGAACAAATACTTCACAAATCCACTGCAATGCCACACTTCAAATATTTCATTTTAATACGATCTATTTAGAGAAGAGATGAAAGAATTGGTAGGTCATTATGTCCAGAAATATTTACATGTTTTAAGATGAATGGAGCTATAAATCCACACTGTACTCCCTGATTTCTTCCATTCACCCAAAACCGTTATTATTCAAAAGCATTCACCAAATTCTACTTCATGAAAGGGAAACATCTAGCACAAAGGACTATTACATATTCCCAACATACTCCCCCAGACTTGATGATCAGCAAGTGTGTTCCTCCCCGGATGTGCATATGAAGTCTAGCAAATAAGAACATAAAACAATGACAGGAAGAAAACAAACCAAAAGCTAAAATTATCGGTGGAACTGATTAGCATATGTATAAGAGACACTTGTGCAGATGCAGGATGCTTCCTTTAGACCGAAAGTTCTCAGAGCAGCGATCCTTACTCATTTGTGGAGTTCTGGCATCTTATCATCATTTATTTGCCCTTTATGACCATCACCAACTCCTCTCAAAAGCTTATTTTTAAGTAAGAAGGAATAACTTTATTTTATTTTCAAGCATTTGCTTTTATTGTTACTCTCCTTGAGAATCACTCTAAAGGATAAGAGTAGTCAATACAGTTCTCAGCGGTTAAGAATCCAGAGCTTCTGTTCTGAGATATTTTTAAATATCCACTGTCTCAGCAAAGAGTGGGGACAGAAGGAAGAAACTTGGAACTATTACTCCAAGAAACCTTCACAGTCTGGATGGGACATTTTGAAACAGACCCAGAAGAGGGGAGGATGGAAACTGACATGCTTTTTCCACCTACACTTGCTTGCACCCCATTGCATTCAGGCAAACGTTATGAATACTGCACATCAGCGTCTATAGAGGTCACTTCAGGGATCGACCGCATTGCACACGCCATCGTGCGAAGCCATTTCCATAGACCTCAATGATTATTTGTGTGAATCTGAAAGAAAAGCAGCCACATACAGCACCTTTGGGTTTTATTTTTAAGGTAAGGTTTAATTTTTCCTATAAGATGTTGTTAGAAGCTCTCTATATAAGCCAGAATGCAGGACATGATGCTGAGTAACTCAGTTCCTCTGAGAGAAAGCGGGTAATCTTAAACAGGTTTCTCTGAATCAGACTTAGAAGGAACCTGTTCTATGACATAGGGATTAAGTCATCCATAAATATAACTTGCGACTACATCCAACACAGTATGTCTTCCAATGACCTTTAAATTCTCATTAATCTTCATGACCACTTTGCCAGGTGTATAGCCACCAGATATTAACTGCAGTTACTTCACAATGGTGCTGAGAGAAGAAATGTCAAGTCCTAGATCATGAAAGAAGCAAAGCGCCTATTGCCCTGATGGTCCTGATCCATGCTTTCAGGATTCTTTTCTCTCAGTAGTGGGCTGACAGGCTCCAAAGGAGCCAAGCAAGGGGATGGTGTCAGTGCACCAGGGGATGGATATACTCAGGAGCTAGAGCAGGCACACACGAGGCCTGTCTGTCCACACAGCAACCCACAGATTGGCACGTCATGACCTAAAGAGTGAGAAACCCACAGCCAAAACAAGGCATCTGTTTGGCCCATCTGGGGGAAGAAACTCATGAGGAAGAAAAGGCCCTTTGATTTGCCTGGTTGTTGGCACAAACTGGCCACCCAGTCTGGTCCAAATCTCTGACTCTGACATTCCAAATAGATTAAGATCAATTCTGGTTTTTATCTACAGAATTATCTATGTAACCAACACTTACGCTTCTCTCCTGCGGGTGGGGTTGAGGGGGAAACAACTTCAAATCCTTTAAAAATAAACGTGGCATTTTACTCACAGAGAAATGGAAAAACAGACAAGGCATTATGATATTATTGCAAAGCAAACACTTCTTTTCCATTCAGAGGAAACGTCATCACTCCACGCCATATTTCCAGTTGAAGTCTACGTCAGTCTAGTCCAGTATGATGCCACTGAGACAAAGAGCAAGGAGAAGGGTGGGCTGAAAGACAGGGAAGGAAGCTCAAGCCAAATATAATGAAAAAGGGAATAACCTTACAGCTAAACAGTTTACTTTTCAAAGGCAGCACAAGGGCAAAATGCTTTGTGCAAAGAGAAAATTAGTTTCCAAAGTGTATGCATTCTACAAAGAGCCAAGTTAATTATTCAAAGCAGAGGCCCATGAATTCCCACAATTTAGTCATTCTATTCTGACACATTCAGGCCCAGCGAGCTGCTTCTTATCACTAAGACTTTGATAATTGGCTTAGACATATCAAATAAACTTTCTGGAGAATTCAGTCGTAAGCAGGTATGACATCCTAATAGGGGTTTTATTAGGGCTTTCTCTGTGCAGTAATGTATTAGCAATCACTGTGACATTTTCTGCTCTGGGGGGTTTTGGCCTTGCTCATTTTTTACACTTGCTAGAAAATAAATTTATTCACGGTAGAGATCTAATCCAATACACTACTCTGTTTACCCTGGTTTCTAAAGGAACAGGCCTCTCAGAATTAATGAAAAGTGACATATACATCATAGAAGAAAATGCACTGTCTTCAGCCAGGCATAACTGAATAGCAAGAATCCCTTCTGATACTACAAACTTGGGAATTCAGTCAGTACAGCTTTAGTGTCCCTTTCCCTGATCACACTTTTGCCTCCCATTTCATCCAAGAAAGCAAAACAAAACAGGCAACCAATAGCATGTGTAGATTCAATTTCTTCTCTTTAGCAGCAATCATAGTTTCAAAAAAAAAAAAATTCCCTGAGAAAATGCCTATTGGATATTATCTGGTAAGTTGCAATTTGCCTTTGCATCTAATGTCCCTGATAAACAAACAAAAAAATTTGAAGTCTTAGCACTGTATATTCACATACTGAAAGTGAAGCTATTAGTTGGGTTGAGATCAGTGTGGAATAAAAATGGAATCTACCTGCCAACAAGGGATAAGCAGTCAGGATGGAGATAACACTCAGCTTCTTTCCACAGACTCTCATTCCCTGCACTTGTATGAGAATACTCCTAACGGGAAGACACATAAAGCACCATCAAAGTATTAGTAGAGTCAGAGTGAAGAACATACTGAGATAATATTAAGTACTTTTATCACAGAACAAAGAAGGATCAACAGGGGTCATCTACTCGAAATCTCTGTACTCTAATGCTAGATATTTTGCCACCAACTTCCCACTTCCTGCATTAATGAGCACAAAGTTGATAAGGAAAATTGATAAGGACACAGGAACTCTAAGGAACTCATTTTAATCATTGGTCGGTCTTCTTTCTCCTCCTTATCTAAGCTCTTACCGGCCTGATATATGTGCCAATTGAGAAACCTTGGCAAGGTCTAATATCTCCCCCAAGATACCTTCTCTACCTTCTGGATGATGCCTGAAATTTCCTAGTTAAACCTTTAACATGGTGCTATGTTCAATGGGAGAATTCAAGTATTTCTGTGAAACATACTCCATTAAAGTATGATCAGTTATTTATGTATTCATGCACACTATCCAGACCCCTCTCCCCATTCCAAAAGCCTGACTCAGTAGGCCCGGAGGAGGACCCAAGAAGTCGTATTTTAAACAAACTTTCTAAATGATTCTGCAGTACACTAAAGTTTGAGAACCACTTCTGCAGTATGAATGAGTTGTGAAGCTTTCGTGAAAACAGGCTTAGAGGAAAGGAGGAGAACTGCATTCAACCAATGACTTGCCTTACACCAGGAACTGAGCTAGGCACTAAATACATGCCATGTCATTTCATCTTTTCCTCTTCTGTGAAGAGGGTTTTATTATTCCCATTTTACAGATGAGAAACTTAATCGCAAAAAAAACTAATAGCCAGGGTACCCGGGTGGCTCAGTGGGTTAAGCATCCGACTTGGGCTCAGGTCATGATCTCATGGATCCTGAGTTTGGGCCCTGCGTCAGGCTCTGTGCTGACAGCTCAGAGCGTGGAGCCTGCTTCGGATTCTGTGTCTCCGTCTCTGCTCCTCCCCCACTAGCACTCTCTCTCCCTCTCTCAAAAATAAATAAACATTTAAAAAAATTTTTTAAATAAATAGCCAACCAATGATTACATGGCTAGGAAGTCTAGCATTAGAATCCATACCTTTAGTAACAGAAGCAATGGTTATATAATATTCATAGGTTTTCAGAGACACAAAGAATGGTGATTATGTCCTCTTACTGAATATATTTTCTTTGCTAGACACTGTGTTAGGCATTTTCCATATATGGCCTTACTGAATTCTTACAACTACCCTTCGAGATATATAATATTAATTTCATTTGTACCTGAAATGTATGTAATCTTAGAGAAGATGTGTAACTTGTTGAAGTATGTGTAACCACATACTTCAGTAGTACATACAGTACGTACTACTCTGTACCAGTGTAGCAGCTGAATTTTGAATCCAAAGATGTGCTCATTCCCACAGACCCGGCCATGGGAGCCCTTAGCATCTGAGAGATAAAAATGGTATCTGTGATACCCCCTCAAGGTGTCTACATATCTACTCTTCAGAACCTATGAATATGCTAGGCTTCATGGCAAAGATCAACTAAAGTTGCAAATGGAACTGGGGTTGCAAATCAGTTGACCTTGGGATATGAAATTATCTTGGATCATCCAATAGGCCCAATGCAATCACAAGGGTCATTAGTGGAAGAGAGAGGCAGAAAAAAAGAGAACAGAGAGATGGCAGCATGAGAAGAACACTGCCTGATGTTATTGGCTTTGAAGACAGCCACACGTCAAGGAATGCAGCCTCTAGGAGCTAGAAAAGACAAGGAAATCGGTTCTTCTTTAGAGCCTCCAGAAGGAAGGCGGCCCTGTGGACACCTTGATGTTAGCCGAGTGAGACTCGTTTTGGATTTCTGACTTCCAGAACCATAAGATAATACATTTATTTTGTTTTAAGCCACTGGCTTTGTGGTGATTTATTACAGTAGCCATAGGACACCAACACAGAACCCCTCCAGATTAGAGAAAGAATGTAGACTTGATTCACAATTATGCTAGGCCTGTGCCTATTTAACTGGGTGACTGGTCATAATTTGTGGCAGACACCCTTGGTCATTCCTCCCCTTCTCCCCTGCTTTACAGAACCTCAATTCAGGTTGGCTCTCAGGCAGCTGGGTGCTTCAAGAGGTGGCCATTCCCAAAGTTTAGTGAATGCCTCAGTTAATCTTAGCCAATTGTGTTAGTTCTATTTCTTTTACCAGTTAATGGTTTAGAAGAGGGAATTCAACACAATCCTAGACATGAGTCAGGAGGGAAAGTCTGAAAGGGGGCATCTGGAAAAGTTTTCCTACTCTTCAAAAGGCCCATAAGGTTGGATACTGTTCTGTGCCTGAATTTGTTGTAGACAGCTGGCACATATTAGCAGACAAGATTGACAACATAAGTTAACACATTGAGAGCAACAGAGTGGAAAAAAAGAAAGATCCAGGTCTTGATGAGGTCATTGAGCCACTGAATTAGCCAAATCTGGAACATGACTAATTCTGAACTTTTTTATTGGATAATAAATGGCTTATTGTTAAAGTCATTTGAGTTGGGATTCTCTATTACTTAAATAGAAAGCATCCCAAATGATACAGTAGAAAGTAAATTAGTCACCAGTCTTAGTGTAAATTACTGTGTGTGGCTTGGTCTTTTCATGTCCTGGTCAACCGTGAATCCAAGCTATTCCCAGTGGATGGGAGCATCATAGCTGACCTTAAAGATGATGCATCAGTGATGTTAGGACTATTCAATTCCTGGGTTAAAGCTTCCTCCCTAAGATTTCTCACCCTTAACAGTTTAGATTCATTCAGTAATTGTAGAAGCAAATTTCATTACAGTTGATGTCTATCAGAAGTAAGAGGGAGATTTGGGTGCCATTAGATAACATTTAATAAAGGCACCAAAAATATCCAACTCTTACCCAGGTAAGAGGTTATGTGTGTTCAAGCACCAATGACAAAGAAAATGCAATGTCTTACTCCTTTATTCATTGGGCTTGGGCCCCAACCCCCAAAATGCAACTCTTTGGTAAACTCAATAGGAACCCCTGGGCTTGGATACAGAAGCTTAGGGAAAATCTTCAAAGTTGAATCTCACCTCCAGCCTTCAATCTGGGGGGGAGGGGGGGGGGGGAGGAAAAAAGTTCAGTGCCCCCAGGTACACACAAGTAGGACAGAAGAGGGGAACACTGGGCTTTGGGCAGCAGGAGGTAGCCTAGCTATCTTGCTCTAATGCCACATAGGAAATGAAAGCAGAAGAGAGCCACAACTATGTGTTCGATCTAATATAAAGAGACCCAGTGGCCTACTCTGTGCGTAAAATCTGAACAATAAGATCAGCAGCTCTTCTTCCCAAGGAAGAGACGAGCAATGCAAAGTGGGATCTGGGAGAAGAATAGAAATACACTTCCTGTCCAGAAAGCCTCAGTATCTAGTATTTGACCATCTAGGGCTTTCTTTTCATAAGGTGGTCAATATGGCACTACTCTTAACACTTAATGCTAGCTTCCTTCATAACTGATTTTTACTTTCCCCTATGGCTTGAGCTTTCTCTTATGAATTATTACATTTATAAGCATTTATTTCCCATGGCTCCGTTAAAAAGTGAAAAATCATAATCACAATCAAAGCCAGACAACATGTGGAATAATAATGCAGTTTAAAATCCTTACCAGAGTGCTACCTCATTATACACAGATGGTGTCTATGTGGTGGTTAGCATAGCCATGGGATGAAACAGCTGGTCTTACTGATTTTTTGGCAAAATTTCACTTTGGGGGATTTGGTGGGAACTTGTTGGCCTCCACAAATTCAGCTACCTCAGAGTTCACCAGTATACAATTAGAGCTCTATTCTAAACCACAAAAAAGGCCAAGAAAACTCTGTGCTCCCACAGACATCCAGTCTCCTCCCTCAGACCTTATAAGCCATGCCAGGCTCTCTCACCAATGTCCATGAAAGCTCATTTCCTCGTTGCCACTTGTCTTTTCATTACAGTCGCTTCACGGGTGAACAGCGAAAATGAATATTCACTACCTTTGCGCGCAAGTCCTTCTTCAATCTTGTTCTAACTTCCCTTTCTAGAGTCAGATCTTATTCCTGAAGACTCTGCTCTGGCAAAGTGATTTTTCTTAGCATATCCGACTGTATCCCACAAACAGCTCCTGTGTCCTCACTTCTATGCTTTTCCTCACTCTGTTCTTCATAATGCCTGGCATATTAGCAATGGAAATATCCTTGCAGGTGACTCACTCCAAATTACTCATTTGCATCTTTGAAAACTTAGCTCCAGAACTACTGGAACCAGAGAACATAGTGTGTCAGTTAGCCTTTGCTTTTTAACAAACCACCTACAGTTTGATGAATAATGATTTAGTATTTTTTATGATTGTGTGGGTTGGTGGACACCTCATCTGATGATTGCTACCTAGGTCCAACATTCAGCTGCAGAGTCAGCTGGACTAGAAGGTCTAAGAGGACCTCACACAGGTAAAAAAAGTTGATATTGTTGTGGGCAGGGGTGTCTTAGTCTCCTCCAGTGGCTCATCTTTCTGCAAGCTTCCTTACCTGGTGGTCTCATGGCAGTGGTCTAGGGAGATGAAAGGTCTACCAGGATTCTTATGGCCTAGACTGGTACTCACACACTCTCACTCCCAGTGCATTCTACCGGCCAAAGCAAGTAACAGAGCCAGCCCTGACTCAAGGGTGGGGAGAAAGAGACTCTAAATCTGGATGAGAGGAGCAGCAAAGTCAAATTGCAAAGTGGAATGCATACCAGGGTTGGAGGAATTATGGTCATTACACAATCTTTCACACAAAACAAGGGAGGGACCAGTTGTCAGGTTGCACTGATACAGAATCCCTGGAATTCTGGGCAAGGACTCTTTAGAAAGTTTCTACCTAGGGTAGAATGGGGTGGGTAGGATGGGATCGAGGGCCTAATACAGAGGACCATATCAGGAAGCAGCCAATCAGATCATTACAAAGCTGCCTTACCATTGCTGAATATGGTTCTGGTACACTTTGAAAGGGCAAAAGCATAAGATACACTTATTGCGGAGGGAAGGGCAGGGAGTTAGCTACACAGACAGCTCCTCCCATGTTGGCAGTCTAAGTAGAGCAGTCCCCACGCTCCTGAGTCTGGTCCTCTGCTCTGTATGCCTCCAGACTCAACTGTCAGTATGCCAAGAGATGATTAGCACCCTAGAGCCTGGACCATGCTAATCAAACCCTTGAGTGGCTCTTCTGTAAAGAAGATTGCCCTAATTTGCAAAGATAAAGAATCCATTAGAGGGTTTGGCTGCTTGAGTTCCTGCTGTAAAGCAACGTGAAGATCCAAATTGTATTTAAAAAATAACTTAGTAAGAATAGTATCCTAGTCAGGGGAGCCCTGCGGTGGAATGAAAAGATGATGGACTGGGTTTAAATCATGTCCCTGCCAACTACTAGCTCTAGGACCATTGGCAACCTCTCTCTTTAGAGAAAAGTTATCTTTCTCCAATGCTCAGTTTCCTTATCTGTAAAACAAGTATACCTGGAAGAGTCGTGATAAGAAATAGAAAAATTCTTAGGACGTAGCAATAAGTAGCAAATATTAACAATAATTATCAAGTTCTCAATACTACTCTAAATCTTTACTAAATATGCCCTTTATTTCACATAACACCAAGATCTAATTTCTGGGTCAAACAGTGAGGACACCCTGTCCCTTGGACTCTCTTGGGACTCTGTTAACATGTTTAGAGAAATCCAGATCAACATTTAAAACTTTGTATGAGTGCCACCTTCTCTGCCAAACCTTCCTGGGCATCTCTTAATGCTTCTATTCTCATACCACTATACACTTGTTTGTAAAGGACTTCAAAGCAGAGGCAGAAATGTCCTAAAAGTGCAAATCAGTCTCATAATTTTCCATGACCTGGATGAAATGTATTCACCGAGGTGTAAGAAACAATTGAGCTAATCTCCCAAGAATGAAGATGTCACTAATAAGGTTTTATTGTATAAAGCTATAACTGCACTCTTAATAACAACCACATTGGAGACAATTTGCCCATCTTAACACTAACACATTGCAATTAAGAATTTAGATTAATTTGCCACCAGGATTCGAGAGAAGGAGGACCGATGCACTGTCAAACAAAACGGCAGCTAGGGCGAGCTGGAAAAATACATAATTCTCTCTAAAATAAAACAGATTTGTCTAAAATAACATTTCAACTATAGTTACTTTATTTACCCCATTTTTTCTAAAATAATTAGGTAATATATCATTCCTTCTTTAACCTATTTCAACAGTTCCCCTCACTTATATTCTTGCTGAAATAGCAGACCATGCCAATCAGCTATCCATCTTACCACGAGCTAACAGAAAAATTGGTCTTTTTCGGTTTGAATTTATCCACTCAAATAGATACCTTCAACAAGGAGGGGCCATGTACATCTGCACATCTTTCTTTCAGGGAAACTTCCCATAGTTCTCAAAACATTGATCATAAATGAGCCCTGCTCTGAGAAAATATACTGGAAATTCCCCAGAGCAAGAGATTAACCAAGACTAGGTGACACAGAATGAGGAAAAACTCACCAGCCAGCAATCCAGATCACAGAATTAAAAATGAAGAGATTTTTGCTCCCTTAAACCCACACCCCTAACAGTAGGTAGTTGGCCTAGCCAGCTGAGGCTGCCATAACATCATACCACAATTGGGTGACTTGACTTAACAAAAAAAATTATTTTCTCACAGTTCTGGAGGATGGAAGTCCAAGATCAGGGTGCCAGCATGGTCAGGTTCTGGTGAGGGCTCTCTTCCTGGCTAATAGATGACAGTCTTGTTGTGACCTCATTTCTCACTGTATCTTATAATGGCACCAACCCTATCAGGTTAGGGCCCTACCTTTATTTCTTGATTTAAATTTAATTACCTCTTTAAAGACCCTATCTCCTACCACCTGACACATGTCAGAATGGCTAAAATTAACAACTCAGGCAACAACAGATGTTGGTGAGGATGCATTGTTGGTGGGAATGCAAAATGGTGCAGCCACTCTGGAAAACAGTATGGAGGTTCCTCAAAAAGTTAAAAATAGAGCTACCCTATGACCGAGCAATTGCACTACTAGGTATTTATCCAAAGGATACAAAATGCTGATTCAAAGGGGCACATGCACCCCAGTGTTTACAGCAGCACTATCAACAACAGCCAAATTATGGAAAGAGCCCACACGTCCACCAACTGACAAATGGATAAAGAAGATGTGGTATATATACACAATGGAATATTATTCGGTGATCAAAAAGAATGAAATCTTGCCATTTGCAACAATGTGGATGGAACTAGAATGCATTATGCTAAGCAAAATAAGTCAATCAGAGAAAGATAGATGATTTCACTCATATGTGGAATTTAAAAAACAAAAGGAAGGAAAAATAAGATGAAAACAGGGAGGGAGGCAAACCATAAGAGACTCTTAAACACAGAGAACAAGCTGGGGTTGCTAGAGGGGAGGTGGGTGAGGGGATGAACTAAATGGGTGATGGACATTAAGGAGGGTACTTGTTGGTATGAGCACTTAAATATATGTAAGTGATGAATCACTAAATTTTACTCCTGAAACCATTATTACACCATGTGTTAACTGATTTGGTTTTAAATAAAATTTTAAAAATAAATATATAAAATAAAATACCCTATATATCCTATATACCCTATCTTCAAATACAGTCAAATTTGGGGTTAGGGCTTCAACATGAGTTTGAGGGGAGAGGGAGAACACAGTTCAGTCCATAGCAATACTCAATAAATATTTTAGTAAGCAACTGACAAGCAATTCAAGGTATAAGCAAAAGCATAAAAGCATGGAATAATGGGACAACAAATAATTCTGTTTAACTGGCATATATGGCTACTTAAGGGAAAGAGTGAAAGGTATGATTGGAAGGCTAGGTTGGGACCAGATGGAGAAGGACCTTGAGTATCTCCATAAACGCTTTTACTTTATGTATAGGTAATAGTTAGATAAAGGTTTTTGAGCAGATGAGCCAAGGTTAATGTTGCACTTGAGAAAAAGTATCATGGCAAGAGTTTAGAGAAGGCTTGGCAAGGTGGAGATTAAAGGAGAGAGACTGATTAAACGTCACTGCAGTGGCCCAGTAAAGGATTACTCAGAGTGATTGGGCTTTACGGAAAGTTGTATCTGAGATGGATATGGCAGATTCTTTCTCTCCTTGACAGATGAGGAAAATGAGCCTCTACCTCCAAAAGGCTGTCTCCACATTAACAGACTAAGTCATGATCACATGGATCGGATTGCAGAACAAGGACATCTAAATTCCAGTCTAATCTCTTCATTTAAATAAATATTTTCCAAATCAAGAGTAAAATGTTCTTCTCCAATAAATCCAGAAGTTTCTAAAACAATAAATATACTTGGTTTTTCAGGAAAAAGGAAGGATTGAGCTAAATTCTACATTGTCAGAAACCAGATAGGAAGCGTCTCGTTAAGAGTATGGCTTCCAGCAGACAGCTGGGTTCAAGTCCTGGCTAAATCAGGTACTAGTGTGATTCTATAAGCCTCATCCTTCTTATCTGTAAAATGAGAGAGTCTTAGAACATATCATGAGATAATCCATGCAAATATCCAATAAATGTAAGCCATCATTATTAAATATGTTCTCTATATCTGATATTCTTAACTATATATCAAATAGGAAAATGTATTTTAATTGCCTACATAGCACAGATTGTTGAGCAGAGTTCATGCTGGTCTCTAGAACCAAATGTCTCATAATTGGAAGAGTAAGTTACCTGTTGCCAGGGAGAAGGAAGGAAGCTTACTTTAAACAATGAAAAAGGAAAATGTTACTCTGAGCATTTTTGTCTAATTTCAAATATATAGTAAGAGAAGGATAGAAAATTCTGTCTATCCAAAAAAAAAAAAAAGATCATATATCTACCAGAAGGTCAACCTTGTAGACTCAGTCTTTCAGAAGTATATGTTTATGCTAATTTATGAAGGCGCATTCTGCTGATTACAAATGAAATGACTTTGCTTGGCAGTCAAGTGCAGGAAGACAAATATCAAATCTCAGTAGCTACACTTCCAGCTGTTTTGCAAACAGAGATAAAAGATAATCCCTGACTAAATAGCACCACTTTCAAGACAAAAATCAACTTTCAAGTGCACACTGTATTGAATAGGGGAAACCAGGTTTACTCTAAAAGTTTCCAATAATTGGGGTGAATAATATTTATTAGAAGAACTTGTGTGCGGTGTTGAAATTGACAGGAGTGGTGCTTTTTGGCACAGCATGATGCTAATATCTGTAATTAAGGAAAATCTTAAAGAGCATCTGCAAAGTGAGTGCTTAGTTTGACAAATCTCTCTGCAAGTAAATTTACTGCACTTCATTATTTGTTTCCAACCAAAGACACATGAAAAAAAGAAAATGTAAAGGTCATGTGGCATCACCTGACTTCATAAAGCCCCACCACCACTTTTGGAATTCTCGATACCATCACTATCACTTCCCCCATCTTCCTTCACATCCTCACTTCCAACAGTTCCACTCCCACCTCCCCATCTCTGCTCCTTCGACCTCCACTGCTACTTTCACCACCGCGAATGCCATCAACTCTACAACCAAGACACCAGTTTAGCCACTAATGTTGCTGACTCCACCACTACCACCGTCATCCCTATATCCATCTCCACATTTCCCTCACCACCATCACCAACCCTCACACCCCAGCCAGCGCACGATGCCCATCATCCCTTCACTGTTACCTGCTCTGGCAGGTAACACCACACTTGCCACCACGCCCACCATGGTCACTGTCACCTCTAGGATTCTTTGCAAACTCTAGTTGTACAATATGCTACAGACTCTTGTGGTTTCTTCTTCCTTCAAGCCAAATTGCCTATCTGGGACAAGTGGGGATATTGCAATTTTGTCATTAAGTAGTTAACCAACTTACACTCATACAGTGAGCCCAAACTCAATTTCTGTGGAACTGCTCATAATTTAGGGTAGACAACAATGTGAAAATAAGCAGGACATTTTTATTTTTATATATCTAGCCACTTTACTACTGTATTTTGATGGTGTGGATTTTTTCTTTAAAGGTGGCTACCATTTTTTGAAACTCACCCATCCCTCACCCTCACTCTATAATATATCCCTGAGAGTGAGGTTCAGCAAGAGTATATGGCTCAAGTCTAGGACAAATGACATTTGGTAATGTTTTTTAATAAAACCTGAAAGTTTTATTCGTCAGTCAAAAGAGCCACATCAGAATCACAATGTCAAAAATCTCTGGGATGAAAAGGCTTACACAGAAAGGCCCACTTTGAAAAACCTTTATTCACCTCTAGACAACTGACAATGTACCACCACTGATATGAATCAACCATTTTCCTGCAAAATATGTTATCCAGATTATTTTTTCTGTTGACAAAGAACACAAACTCAGATATAAAATGTTTTCATGTAATCTAGAATTCCCCAATTCCAATTTTTCCATGTGGAATGGCTTGATTTGACTAACATTTCTCAGGTCAATCACCACACTCATGCATTATAAGCAAAAATACTCTAACTTAAAGAGTCAGTAACAGCTCAGTGTGTTGCTTGTAAAAAGATATCATCTGAGTTAAGAAAAGGGGGAGGGTATCTTTGGTCAATGCTGAAGAACAATGATACTGCTATTTTTCATCAACTTTCCCTGTTCCCAGTCTATTCCCTACCTTTTCTTGTTCTGTGTCCCAGGAGGTTGAAACTTGCTGACTGCATCATCTGGACTTTCTTGCCAACTGGGTTCTACTTGGGTACTGCCAATGGGAGACAATGGAAACTGAGGCTGATTTCTCTCTTCAACTCTTCACAACTTCAGTTGTCCTTCCACTATCACAACCTTAGCCAGGCAGCCTCTCCAGTGACTCTAGTGATTACTAGACTAACCACAATACTATTTCCTTCCCTTGTTCTTTTGGTGTTTGATTGGCAACAATCTCCCATTGTTGCTAGCATCTGGGTGCCTCAGCTCTTCTAAACCTGAAAGTAACCACTCCATGATATTTCCTTAATATTTTTAATGTTATTTATTTTGAGAGAGAGAGAGAGAGAGAGAGTATGAGCAGGGGAGGGGCAGAGAGAGAGAGGGAGAGAGAGAGAATCCCAAGAAGATCCCACACTGTCCCTCCAGAGCCTGACACGGGGCTCCATCCCATGAACCCTGAGATTATGATGTTAGCTGAAATCAAAAGTTGGCCACTCAACTGACGGAGCCACCCAGGCACCCCGAGCGTTCCTTAACTTGACCCATCTAGGTTGAATTCTATCTCCTAATAGCAACCTGATTAAAACAGCAATGAAGAGAAGGAGACATGATCCTTATGCTGCTCTTATAATCACCTTGAGGGAGGTCATCACCAAAATCGAATATACAGATAAAACAGCTCAGCAGTCTGCATAAAATTAGCATTAAGGAAAACAGGCAAGAATCTTTTCCCAGATACATCTTTCTCGCCAGTTCCAGCTCCACCCCCTGGCCTGAATTTACAGAAGACAGATAAATGGAAACATCACATTCGAATCTGCTCACCTCAAGCTACCAGGCTAGGAGGCAGAAATTCTGGGTAGGGCTCATTCTAGGCAGAGAATAGTATACAATCAGAATATCCTTAAGATATTCCCAAACCTCTTGAGAACCTAGGCATGGCACAGAAGGTTCAGAAGGAGTCTCCATAATATTAATATTTTATATTTTTACAGTATGATAGTTTCCAAAATGCTTTTATATTCTTCATATTACTTGACTTAAATATTGCATAATTAGGGACTCAAACTCCAATAGTCTGAATGGAGAAGGAACCTAAGAAAATAAAGAGAGCACTGAAAAATAACTATATTGTAAACAGTAAATAACAGTTGAAGAGTAGGTACTCAGGTATACAGGGCAATCTCATCTAATGCAATTGTCCCAATTCCTGTAAAAAAAAAAAAACTGACCATAAACCAATATTCTTTTAATCAAAACCTATTTTTTCATTGACTTACATTATAAAACCAAAGATTTGTTCCCCACAGGAAATATTTTAGCCCTAAATCTAAATAAAAATCACCTTTAACAATGCAAGAAACCCCTCTAAAGTCAATTAACTAAAGTAAAAGCTACAGTTTTCGAACAGAACAGTAATCATATTCAAAATAATTCAAAAAATACAAATAAAATCTCAGGGATAACATTCCCTCAAGGATAGATCCACAGAGAGGCAAAAATCACCCACAGAGGCTTTAATGTAAAGCAGCTTGTGATGTTGTGATGTATAGTAAGATATAATTTGGTCTTCCTCCTGGCACAGTTCCTAAAACCCTTAGATCATCTGTGGGAAGAGGTCAGCGAGAGGACGTGACCTCCGGTTGACCCACCAGCAGGCCCCAGGCTATCAAAGCTCCTCAACATTCCCCTCTCCCACCCCAGCCCCCCCCCCCCCGCCCCGGGTGGGGGGGGTGGGGGGGGGAGTGAACTGTGGTTCTTCCCGACCATATTTGCAGGGGGACCGCTTTCTGGGACACAGCCATGAGAGAGTACTATACTGTATACTGTTGGCCCAACCCAGCTAAGGCCTCTGTGTACACTTGTAAGATTCTGGCAAGCAGATGCGGGGACCTCCTCATCATGCCGAGTCCAAGACCACCCTCGTAAATTCCCTTGTTTTAAAAAAAACTTTTTCTTAATGTTTATCTTTGAGAGAGAGAGAGAGAGAGAGAGCGCGCACAAGCAAACAGGTGGGGGGAGGGGCAGGGAGCGAGGGAGACAGAGCCTGAAGCAGGGTCCAGGCTCCGAGCTATCAGCACAGAGCCCAACATGGGGCTGGAACCCACAAACCATGAGATCATGACCTGAGCTGAAGTCCCACGCTCAACCGAATGAGCCACCCAGGCGCCCCCGCCTTGCTTTTTAAAACCGCCTGCCTTACCTCCACCTATCTGGAGTGGTCGCCTTTCTCTTTGGTGTCTCCTTGCCCTCCAAGCCAGTACTTCCAGTACCAACCCAGTTTGCAAACCAGCAGTTTCCTAAATTGTACAAGGAATATAGGTGAAAGGCAGCGTTTTTTGTTATTTATACTAAGCCCGTTTCAACCACAACTGAGTTACCTTCATTAGGTGACTTCCCGAAAACCCTTAAGCGGAGGGCTAGTCGCCAGGAGAACCAGCCCTGTGATTGGAGGGTTGGAACTTTCAGTCCCGCCCCCACACTCCCTCATCCCTCCCTGAATGACTCTGGGGAGGTGCCACTCAAAGCGTTCCTACACTGTCTTCAGGCGTTTCATTCCTGGTGACTTACTCCTCTGGCTTAAATCCTTACTTCTCCCAGAGTCTTCTTTTAACCTGGAAATAGCCTTCAAAAGGATAACTTGTTATGTCTTTGAAGCCATGTTCTCTAAATTGTAATCTTTCGGCCGTCTACATCAGAATCACCAGAGATGCTTATAAAAAATGTACTTTCTTACCCCCACCCTAGACCTTCTGAATCACTATCCCGGAGACTGGTCTGGGAGTCTGAATCTTAACAAGCTCCCAGGGGCATGTTAACATTTGAAAATCACTACTTGATGTGAATAAGGTTATCAAACCCTTTCCCTCAACACTGTTCCAGAGAGGGAAAGGATATTATCCTATCGTGTGCAAAGTTTGTGCTCTGGGTGCACAAGTGTTCTTTATTCTCTGAGATTCTAGAGCCTTAGGAGGATACAATCACAATATCCTCCAGCTGTAGAGGCTTTGCAGTTTGTAAAGCATGTTTTTTTGGACTCTCTTTTTTAATCTTCACAGCAGTCCCAGAAGGATTACTTTTATACCAATTTCTTATATTAAAAAATGGATTTTCAGAGAAATTAAGTCTCTTTCTCAAGGTTACACAGAGCTGAGATTCAGCACCAGATCTTCTAATGCTAATTCTCATGTTTTGAGTCTGGCTTGTATCACTTGAGAAGTTAAATAGCCTTTAAAAGAAAGAAAAGAAAAGAAAAAAAAAAAACAAGAGGGTAAATGGGACTTAGATTGAAATCTCAAATAATCAAAAGATGAGAGCACAGAATGGGATTAAAAAATTCTTATGTTGGACATTTACAATTCAAAGTAAATTGCCCTGACTCTCCATAGCATGATCAGACTGTAATACCACAAAAACACTTGACTCTAATCAAAGGCCAGCAGAACACTGGTTGTTCTCAGTCTTTTGATTTTACGCTAAGCTCTGAGGATCTTTTCTCAGTCTACTGTGGAATTGTATATGTTCTGCAATGGACAGAGCTCAATGAAACAGGCTATATTTTGGCTCAGAAAAATAAAATCTTTTTAATCTAATTTTTATTAAGCAAACTTTTCAGCATGCACGAGGCAGAGAGAATAGCATAATGATCCCACATGTACCCATCACCCAGCTTGAATGGTTATCAAAGATTCTGCCATTCCCGGGGAGAAAAGTAGTTTTAAAAAAGGCTTAAAATCACATAACAATGTATAAATTCAGAATTCCCCACTCAAAATATTTTTAAATAAAGAAGCCAATATGTACATTAACAAAGAAATTTGTACAGACACACATATTTTTAAAGAGAATGGATTGTTTCCCTTGTGGGGATGCATACAAAATGCCTGCTTACAGCTCAAAAATGTGTGCGTTTTCACAATCTGTTTGATGGCAGGCACTAATGGTCAGAAAAAATAAAATTTAGTCCTTCCAGTCTGTCCTGTCTTTAAGCAAAATGTGTGCCATTTACTTGGGAGCTATATAACAGATGTGGATTTAAAAGGAAGAGACCAGTTATAAAGCACTAGGGGGAAGCTGTGCAGATGTCCCTGTTTTTAATGCGTTACTATGCGGGGCCAATTTATCTCACTGCAAGTGATCTAGGACTTCATGAAACAGTTCCAGCTTATAGATCACCAACACCCTTGAAAGGCCTTACACTGTAAAAAGAAAAAGCATTCTTAAACCTGCTCATTAAGGCACACAGGGAGGTGTCCCAGACACATTAAATTTGATAAATAAGATGGAAGGAGGGAAATGTTTGGGGGAACCCTCATGCCAGGATGTATAATACAAAGGCATGTGTGGACAGGTCTTAGCCCTCGGTGGGAAGGCAATTTCTAAGATCTCCTTGTAGGAAAGAGCATTAGATAGTTCATCACACCAGAAACCTGAAACAGCTTCGTTATTATGAGGGTAAAAAATTATTCTTTTTGCTTTCCTAGAGCTGTACCTCTCTATAGATCCAGTAACTATCATATATTAAGTGACTGTTTTGTGCCACTCACTCTACTAGATCCTTTAAAGGATATACAGATTTCTCACTTAATTTTTATAACCCTTTGAGATAAGTGTTACTAATAGATTTCAGAGATGAGGAAGCTGAAATTTAGGTTATCAGTAACTTGACATAGAAAGTGGCTGATTCAGGAGCTGCCCTTGGTTCTTTCTGATTCCAAAGTCTTTTCTGGAGCTCCCATAAACAATGGGAATTAAAATCATCCTTTTTAGGACAATCCAGCAATCTGCATCCCCTTGCTTGATTCAACAATTCCTTTTCCAGAAATTCAGCCTGTGAGAATAACTGAACAAGATTCCAAAGTAGTATACACAAAGAGATCCATTGCAATGTTGTGTATGATAAAAACATTGGCAACCACCAAAGAGTCCATTGAGACTAAAAAAAGTAACTTTGATAGATCGGCACACTGAAGTAGTATATACTTGGTTAAAAGGCTCAAGGTAAGGTATATATTGATATATAACTTCTATTTATTTTGAGATAAAAGAAGCAAATCCTAGAAGAAAGTTATAATAGAAGTACACATGTGTATGTGTGTACGTCTGTGTGTCAGGAGAGGAAGATACACGGCAAACTTACCAGTGGTTTCATTCTCTTCAAATTATTTAAATTTTTAAGCAACTATAGTATCAAATAAAAAAGATAAAGTTTGTTCTTTTGGAAGACAAAGTCCCTGCTCTTTTCCCCTCAAAAGTCAAGCTCCTAGTGCCTTCCGGCCCAGCTTTTGACAGTGACATCAAGGGATCTTTGGGAGAGATGCAAATATCTTGATTCAGATTTGCAAATCTAATTTATGTGTCTGTCACCCTCACTTGACTCTCTGAGATCCTCTGATGGATGAGGGAGGGAAGGAGAGAAGGAGGGAAGGAAGGGTGGAAGGAAGGAAGAAAGAAAGGGAGGACAGAAGGAAAGAAGGAAGGAAAGGAAGGAAGGAAGGAAGGAAGGAAGGAAGGAAGGAAGGAAGGAAGGAAGGGTTCATCGATGATATTTAACTTTAAAAAGCTAATGATGTATTCAAAGCCCTCATCACTGAACCATAATAGCCGATTATGAATCAATTAATCAAAGCCCGAGGTAAAGGTGCTGCTGTTAAGACAAGAGTCCGGGGTCATGAATCTGGGGATAGGCAATGGATGTAAACCCTAGATTTTCTACCTAGAGGTTTTGTGAAAACGACTTTTCATCTGAGTTTTAGATTCATCATCCGTAAAAGTGATAGGATAATACTGACATTAGAGGACAAAATTAGATAAAATATGCGAAAGGCCTGGCACCTAGTAGACATTCAATTCAAGAAATATTTGCCATAGCCATTATCACACAGCCTATTAGGTGAAAGTGTGTGTGTGCTATGAGAAGCTCACAGGAGCATGAGAGTACAAAACTAAGGATTGCTTTTAAGCTGCTGATAGTCACTTGAGATCTAACACCAATCAGTGGCTGTAACAGTAATGTCCCCATATCCTCCAGGTGGTCAGATGGATCTCCTAGGTAATCTGCCTTGAAAAGCATCCACTAAACTTTTTGACTCTTTGGCAAGAATGCAATGACACAGATGTAATGTGTCTCCCAAAAACTGAAAGTTGAAATCTTTGGTAACCTCTTGGTTTCATGTAGTTAAAGAAATTTTCTGATTTACAACATAAACAAACAAATCAAAATGAAGATACTAGGGACTCAGATTCATCACTAGTGGGAGTAGAACCTGGAAAAACCTTTCCTGGGGGAGGGAAGAGGGTGAACTGACAGTATCTACCAGGGTGTAGATACCCTGGGATTCGGCAGTTGTTCACCCAAGAGTTTATCCTAGAAAAATACCTGCATAAGTGTGGAATTCTACATGAACAGTGTGAAACACTGTTTGCAGGAGTGAAAAATCATCAACAACCCAAATCAATAGGGAAATGGCTAAATAAATTATGATACATCCCTCCAGCGGTTTATCCTGCAGCTGTTAGAATGAAATTGATGTACGTATATTTCCAAGATAAAAAAGCGCCAGATATATGAGTAAGTGAAGAAACAAATTGCAGGGCAATAGGAGACCAATTTTACCAAAAAAAAAATGATAATAATAACGTGTGTGTGTGTGTATACATATATATATCTGGAAAAATTATTCTATTTGAGGGTAATATGAGAGGCTTTCACTTTCTACTGTATGCAGTACCTTATCATATCAATATTATAAATGAACATGTGTTAATTACTTTGGTGATTTAAAAAGTGTTATTTTTAAAATTCCAGTTATTAATGGGAAGAAAGTTAAAATATGGGACAAAGAATTACTTTGTTGAAATCGTAAACTATCCTTTTCAATGTTCTTTGTGTCCAAGGCCCTTTGACCTTTAGTCAGAAAACTGGCAATTCCCTATAATTCTGTTAGCTAACCCGATAGGTTTGACTGATGGTAAATGGGACAGGATACTATCTAGAATGGTCTTTTTCTTTTCTTTTCTTTTCTTTTTTCCAAAATGAACAAAAGCCTAATATACAACCTGGCTGTGAAATATGTAATTGGAAGAAGTATTGCCCCTTGGTTAAAGAAGTGACCTCCAATGGGCAATAATTCCTCTAGATTGAACATTCTGTTACAATCGTCCACAGAAACTTAAAGAGGTTATTTCCTTGATCTGCAGGGCATTCATTTTCTGCTATAAGCATCCCACAGAGTAATGTATATACCCTACATATAGAAGATTCATGGCATTTCTTTAGTGCTTTTCCCCTGAACTTCTCAATACAAGTGGTGCTCGTGAAAATGCTTTGATCTGAATCACTTTTGAGCCATAGCAGTCAAGCATTCCTAGCCACTCTTCCCTCTTATTTCCACCACTGTTGCATATTCTTTCTTTAAAAAAAAAATCACCCTACTCACTTAAAATCCAAAAAAAAAAAAAAAAAACCACACCAAAAACCAAATAAAAAATGTCTCCCACCTACCAAATTGGCCAAAATTGAAGACATGGACAAAATTCGGGGTTGATGAGTGCACACGCAGGCACCATCTGGGAGGTACAAATCAGTATACTCTTCCCAGGAGATAGTTTGGTAATGTGTATCAAAATGGAAAATGTGAATCCCTTTGACCCAGTCATCTCCCACAGAAGTGAAAAGATGTATGCTTCATGAAAATCTATATATAACTTGTTCTGTCTTTAGGACAGAACAGATTTAAAAACTGTAGAATATTCAGACAATAGAACATTAGTTCTGAAAGAGTTAACAGACAAAAGTTTACTATAGTAGATGGAAGAGTGCTGTCCAAAAATTCGTATCTACCTCAAACCTCAGAATGTAACCTTATTTGAAAATGAGATGTTTGCAGATGTAAAGGTCTCAAGATGAAATCATCCTGACTTTTTGGGTGGGCTCTAAATCTAATGACTGCTGTCCTTATAAGAAAAGAAGACACTGAGAAATACACAGACACACACAGGGAAGAAGGCCATACGGTGACAGAGACAGGGATTGAAGTGTTGTAGTTCTAAGCTAAAGAATGCCAAGCATTGGGGCGCCTGGGTGGCTCAGTCACTTAAGTGGCCCACTTGCACTCAGGTCATGATCTTACAGTTTGTGAGTCCAAGCCCCACACCGGGGTCTCTGCTGTCAGCACAGAGCCTACTTCAGATCCTCTGTCCCCCCGCCGCCCACCTCTCTCCCCTCTCTCTATCCCTCTCCCCCCAACTCCCCACCCACCGCACACACTCTCTCTTTCTCTCCCTCAAAAATAAATATTCATTTCTTTTTAGTGCCAAGGATTACCAGCAACCACAGGAAGCTAGAAGAGAGGCATGGAACAGATTCCCCCTCAAAGCCTCCAGAAGAAACTAATCCTGTCGACACCTTGATTTCAGACTCCTGGGCTCCTGAATGTGAGAAAACAAATTTCTGTTATTTTAAGCCACTCAGTTTGTGGTCATTTGTTATGGCAACTCTAGGAAACAAACACAGATTTAATGTTGGGATTTGTTTAAAAATGATCCAGTGGTGGGGTGGAGGTAGGGAGAGAGTTGGAGAGAGGTATGGATAGAGGAGACAAAATCAGATAATAATACCTGGGAGTTATACAATATTCTGAATGCTTTGTATATATTTAAAACTTGCCATAATGAAAGGTAAAAGAAATACTGTGTAGATTTAAATGTATTGATGTAGAAGGATACGTATGAACATATTGTTGAATAGAATAAAATAGGTCACCAAACATATTGGTATTATTTTATGATTTTTCCTGAAGAGAGAGATTCCCAGAAGGATGTTTATTAAGATGTTAACCAGTCATTTCTGGGTATGTCATTTGAGTTGATGTCTTCATATTTTTTGTATTGTTGGAATTTTTTACAGTAAGGATGATTGATTTTTATTTTTTAAAATCAGCTATTTTCAACAACAATAGTAATAGTAATAATGATAATAATAATGTCCTCTTTGCCCCATAACAAATATTTCCTTCTTCACCCCCTGCCCTGCCCTCCATCAGTCCAGACTTATCACAGGCATTTATCACAGGCACTGTGATTTCCATTCTCATTTTATTTTTTTTTATTACTTAAACATTTATTTCTGAGAGAGAGAGAGAGCAGGGAAGGGCAGAGAGAGAGGGAGACACAGAATCCAAAGCAGGCTCCAGGCTCTGAGCTGTCAGCAGGGAGCCCCACACAGGGCTCCAAGTCACAAACTGTGAGATCATGATTAACGCTTAACCAACTGAGCCACCCAGGTACCTTCCTTGTAAAGAAAAGAGGGTCATTTTAAAGAAAACTGAGGGATGGGGCGCCTGGGTGGCGCAGTCGGTTGGGCGTCCGACTTCAGCCAGGTCACGATCTCGCGGTCCGTGAGTTCGAGCCCCGCGTCAGGCTCTGGGCTGATGGCTCAGAGCCTGGAGCCTGTTTCCGATTCTGTGTCTCCCTCTCTCTCTGCCCCTCCCCCGTTCATGCTCTGTCTCTCTCTGTCCCAAAAATAAATAAAAGTTGAAAAAAAATTTTAAAAAGAAAACTGAGGGTCAAGGAAATAACCCCTCTAACATCACTAAGAATTTTGAATCAGAATTCCAAATGAAGCCCAGAGTTTGCCAAAAGTGAAGTATCACTGTCCGCTGTTACCTTAGACATTTCCTTCTATCAGCAAGAGACTTGAGGGAGTTTACTCCATTCAGACATCACCAGATTCTCTCCTACCTGAAGGGTTGAACATTTGCCCGGCCTCTGGCTGTGACAGGGATACCTCAAGACCTGTGTCATCCTTTGCTACAGTGATGTTCAAGTTATGCTAGAGGAAGCAATGAGATTCAGGAAGAGATTCTCATCTTTCTAACCTCCCCCTGCTCCAGCCAGCCAAGCTTTGGGAATGCAAGGGAAATATCCAAAGAGGGCTTAAATTTCAGTGGGTGAAAGAAATAACTCTAGCCTCGAGACCAAATGCATGACATACTTGATCCCCACTCCCAGGTCTGCAACAGTCATTGCTAACTGACCATGGCATTCTTTCAGACTGGAGATTGGATGACAATTCGGTAGGGATCTGCTCCCTACAGAGTTGGTTCATGAGATGAAAGTTATTTGCCATCCCTAGGTCCTTTTCTGGAAAAAAATTCTGATCCAAGGCCAAAGTGGAAGTGAGGGAAATCTTAGAAAAAGAATGATAACAGGGGCGCCTGGGTGGCTCAGTTGGTTAAGCATCCGACTTCGGCTCTGGTCATGATCTCACAGTTTGTAGGTTCAAGCTCCATGTCGGGTTCTGTGCTGACAGCCCAGAGCCTGGAGCCTGCTTCAAATTCTGTGTCTCCCTCTCTCTCTTCCCATCCCCGGCAACAACTCTGTCTCTCTGTCTCTCAAAAATAAACATTAAAAAAAAGAAGAAGAATGGTAATAGTCACACATTTTATTTAGCAACTACTAAGCACCTACTATGTACCACCAATGGCAATACAAAGAAAGCTAAGACACAGTCTCTGTCCTTAAAGAATTTATAGAGACAGCAAATTGCTTTAGAAATT